>NC_138663.1:159119933-159644933 GCF_964273445.1 Streptopelia decaocto
ATCTAAGTCTCACAGGCTTGTGTGCCAAAACTTAAAATAAGTTTGAGAGGTGAAAAAACCACCTCTCTAATTTGAGGGAGTAACCCATACCTTCAAAGCAGGTTCAGCTATGCAGCCCTTCCCTATGCATCACAAAATGTAACATTTTTGATTTATATATTTATGTCTTCACCTTCTACAATTGATTTTAAATTAGCCAGTACTGCTATCCTGAAGAAATAAAACATGCAATTGGTAAGATCATATTGTTATGAAATTCCCTTTATAAGCACAGTGTAAGAATGATTGTATAGTTTGCACTGATTTTCACATCTGAGCAATTCAAATCTTGAGAAACATATTTCTCATCTACATGGACTATTGGTTTTATGCTTTCTTTTTGGAAGTTTTCATTTAATAAGCATGGTTGCTGAATTCAGTTATTGGAGACTGGTAATTCAGAAATAACACTTTTCTTGACTGAAGGAGTTATTGCTGTGGTATATATTAATGCACACAGTAATCTCCTATAAGTTTAAAATTACTAATAATATAACACAATACAGCTGAGCTGTATAGAACAAAATCATGACTCCAATGTTAGCCAGCCTGAGTGGATACTGCCCCTTCAGGC
The DNA here is from genome assembly GCF_964273445.1 of Streptopelia decaocto. NCBI lineage: Eukaryota > Metazoa > Chordata > Aves > Columbiformes > Columbidae > Streptopelia > Streptopelia decaocto. Next base: position 159,120,547 of record NC_138663.1, read on the forward strand.
GCTAGGAAGGATGTGATAAATTTGTGATGCTCATCAAAATACCGTGTTCAAATGAACATATGATGACTTCTAATCTTGTATGCTCATTTTCAAAATTATGGATCTGCATACATTCATTTTTGCATGGTTTTATTTTTCCTGGCAGTAAAATTTTTCAATAGAATTTTTCACTGAGAAAAATTAAATCTTGCAATATCATTTACATATTCCTTGGCCATCCAAAGTACATCATTGTAAGTTGTTATGTAAAATAAATACAAATTAGTTTCTAGCACTTCCTGTAAAAATTCCCTCCCTGTTAATAGTGCATCAATTTATGTTACATCAAATTCTACAGTTGTCCATTATTTTTCTTTCTTATGATTACTATTACTACCATGAAATCTAGCCAGAAATCAAGACCTTGTTGTTAAAAAAAGAGATGGTGAGGAAAAAAATTAAAAAAACCCCTCAAACATATAGACTAATTATAACAGGAAAATGGAGAGAAGCAGTTATTCACAAGATGTGAACCAAAAATTCAAAAGCATAATAAGGAATAGAAATACGTAGCACATGAATACCACAGATGATTACAATTTTGCTGTTACTTTGTGGCCATATTTTCAGCAGATTTGAAAGAGGCTTACTCCAGGATACTCCTAATAATGATCAGGAGAAGACCAATGATGGAGACTGATTGTGAGCTAGTTGCATGTTTCAAATGAGCTGATGAGAGGAGGGAATAAGCTTGGAAGGTAACAGAAAACTTATGTTCAATTTAATAAAACAATGGGATCCAATGGAGGAGTGCAAAGAGAAATTTTAAAAAACCAAACCAACCAAACAACAAAACCAAAACCAAAAAAAAGCCCCATACAAGCAAAAATCCAAACAACAGTTTGGAAGAACAATCTTCACAGCATTCTGGAAACATTAGTGAGATTCCTGAAAAAAAGCAAGATTGCATTGGTTAAGGCCAGAAAAGGATGACACATGATGCTGGGATCCTGGCTAAAAGCATGTCAATGCAGGAAAAAGGTGTTTATTTGATCTAAAGTACAATTAGTCTACAATACTTAGATGTAATCTAGAGGAAATTCCAAAAGAAGACTAATATCTGCAGTTTGTACTAGACTTTTTGACAGAAAAGATGGTGCTGCTGTTCAAAATGCTACAGAGGAAGGTAAGAGAGGAATATTTTGCAGGTAAATTTAAGAACAGGTAACCTGGAGGTATTGGAGAAATGAGATTTTAGCTTGAGTGGAGGGAAACAGGATTGGTATTGATAGTAAATTACATACCTTCCCAGTAGAAAAAATAGTAAATTAGATTGCTGCTAGATGAGTTTACACTGAGTTTTGGCATAGTAGAAGGAGGGAATGGACCAGGACAGACCCTAGAGGGCCTTCAGCTAAAACCAGTATATTGGAAAGGAAATAAAGAAGCAGAGAATCAGAAAAGAAAGAGGCCTGGGAGCAGAGATTGAAAAGATTTCAAGAAGATGATAGAGGTGCTGAAAATGAGGGAAAGATAGAAGAAGGTAAAAATAAAGTCTTTACAGTGTAATTCAGCTCTGAAAAATCATTCTCATAAAGGCTGTTTCATTAGAGTGAGATTAGAGGTTACAGGAAAGAATTGGCAAATAGCTCAGCATGGCAATTGCAAAGTAGGTACTCTGTGATCTTCACTGGCGGCATAAAGTAAGGTTCAGCTGCTCAAAAATTAGACATCTAAGTATGAGCCAGTTACCTTAGGCTTTCTCTCTAGCTAATTGACCTGATCTGCTTTAAGAGATGGTGAATCAAACTCTGAAAGGAGTTTCAATTGACTTGAAGGGGGACTTTCATAAAGAGCAATTATATGCACAAATTAAAGCAGGAATCCTATCACAAAGATCTGTGTAAATCTATCTTCAGGTTATTGTTCTCTCCTCTTTCATGTTCTTCCATGAGTGGGCTTTGACTACACTGTCTATCGGAAGACGACCAAGGACTCTTAATTTCTAGTAGTACTAGAAATACTGTTTTGTTTTGTTTTGTTTCACCTGCTTAAGCACAGGTCTTAATAGCTACATTAGTTGTTTCTATATGCTTGGTCTGTCTCTCCACAAATGATTATAATATATTTTATCAGCCTCTCTTCTTCATATGAAGATATTACATCTAAGTCTATGGGGCAGAGGGATGAAATGTCTGTTGTACACAAGAAAATGTTTTAATCCTGAATAGTAATAATAATTAATAACAATATCTATGTTAAGCTAGTATTATTCTTATCTTCTATCTGTTCACCTGATGCCACAAAATTCACCCAAGTCTGCTTTGGGTGCACTAATCTGATCTGTTTTGTGCATTCAAAGCACCCTTGCTGTGCACAGCACACTGAACAGTAGCTGTTGCAGCGTCTGCAAATTACATACGCTCTTACAGCCTACTTCATACGTTATTTTTTCATTATATACCATTTTCATTCAGGATTGCAACGATTTTACTAGCACTGCACAATTCTGACACCTAATTACCACTGTATCAACACTGGTCCATTGCACAAGGCATCAGCTTCTACTCTTAACTGAAACTGTCATATCTGTTCTGCTTTACTCTCTACCTGATATATAATGTGCACCTGTATCAAAAGAAAAGGCATGACCATTGCCCCTGTTGCAAACAAAGGGCTAAGCTTCAGTGTTCCTATTCCTAGTTCTGTTGAAGTGTTGGTCCGTATAAATGAGAAGACATTCAAAGTTTTGCAGCTTTTTGAAAGGCAGATGATTTTTAAGTATGATTTTTAAGTATGTTCCTCTTCTAACAATTTTTGTTTGTTATGCTATAATACATTCCTATTACTTTATTCATAGTGCTAGTTCTTCATCCAACCAAACCCTTCTCTTTGCTTGGTTTAGTCAATCTAGAATTTTCAAAAATAAACTAAAAAAAAAAATTAATTTACTCCTGTATATGACACCTTCCATATATGCTTGAAACTATTTTACTCCGATGAACAAGAAACCATTGCCCTTGTATTTTTCCAAAAATTGTCAAGTTGATTCCAAAAGTGAATCATGACAATCTACATAAACTTAAAAGCAGTGGCAGGTTACACTGATGCAAATACTCATTGATATCATTTTACGTTATCAAATATTTGAAACAACCTTTCTTCAGTTTTCAGATCATCAGTACTTTGAAGGCTATAAAAATGTAGCCAAAATGTACCTGCAAACCACTGACTGAACTATGCAGTCTTTAAAAGTTACTCTCTTGTTATGACTGCATCTTTTGGTAAAGTTCGTGAGAATCTCAGTTTTTTGATTTACAACTCCATATAGGTGTATTTTTTCTAGTGTTCTTCTAAGGTCATTTTTGAGATTCCTTTCGTATTCCGTGTTTGTCTGATACAAAAAACAAAAACAAAAACAAGTAGCACTATTTCAGGACTTCTTGGAAACAAACTAACAAAAACAAACAAACAAAACCCAATACCTTTTACATCATGATATTTGATTTTTCACTGTTTCTAGCTTTTCAGAATTCAGATACCTAAATCTACTTCTAGACATCTCAAGCTCAATATAATTACTTTTTTTCCTTGCAGCAATAGAACCCAAGTTTGAGATTTTGTCTTCTGTGTCTCTATATACACTTTCTATGTGCGTCAGTCCTTGTTACATTTATTAACAATAAAGTAACTGACTGACATTTGTTATTATTTAATCCTTTTTAAAGACCAAGCAAAAGTTGTTAAAAGTGGGTACACTAAAAACACAAAGCCATTTGAAACTTATTCGTAAAATTAAATAAGTAAAAAGCATACAGGTAAAATTAAATAGACCAACCCTTTACTCATCTTGCTGAGTGTGGCAGTGGATACTTTTTTCATCCATTAGTACAATAAGCACAACAGAAGCTTCACTCAACCAAGTGCTCTATGTATTTGTTATACTATGGTTTTCTCCCTGAATGGCAAATTTGTGTATAAATATGGTACACAGGATACAGCAGGCCTATTTCTGGGGGGCATAGTTGGAGGAACCATTTATAAGAACTGCACTGGATGGGGCATCTAGACATTGCTTTGCTCAAACTCCTGGAATCATAGAAACATTTTGGTTGGAAGAGACTCTCAGGATCATCAAGTCCAACCGTAACCTACCTCTAGCACTAAAGAATGTCCCTAAGAACCTCCTCTAAATGCCTTTTAAACACCTTCAGGGATGGTGACTCCACCACTTCCCTGGGGAGCCTGTTCCAATGCCTGACAACCCTTTCAGTGAATAATTTTTTCCAAATATCCAATCTGTACCTCCCCTGGTGCAACTTGAGGCTATTTCTTCTTGTCCTATCACTTGCTACTTGGGAGAAGAGACCAACACCCTCCATGCTACAACCTCCTTTCAGGTAGTTGTAGAGAGCGATAAGGTCTCCCCTCAGCCTCCTTTTCTCCAGGCCAAACAGCCCCAGTTCCCTCAGCTGCTCCTCACTGACAATGGCAAGGTATTATTTTTCTCATGTAAGAGTGACAGGATAAAAATGTGTTTCACATGGGTTTATGCAGTATTTGTAAGGTTGGTATGCTTCATTGTGAATGAAGAGCTATCACACTTTCTGCAGCTGCCATATATATGAAAACAGCAATACTTTCTAAAATATTGTAATGGCCTAGATTTTACTGGCAGGGAAAGGAAACCCAGCATGTGAACCAAACAACAGTGGAAAGGAAATACTTGCTTTCTATGTCTCTCATTTGTAAAACTCTTTGTCAAACTAATCTCTGACTAATCTCAGCCCCACTGTACCATATGTACATGTATGTACACACAAACCTTTCTGGCTGAAGAGCATTCAAGAACAGTTTAATGTAGTAAGTTTCTTTTTGAGAGACTGAGGGCACATCGTATGTCAAGATCACACTTGTAAAAGCAAACTTAACCATAGGGTTACTACCAGTGCATCCAGAAGACTAGTGAAAATTAGTAGGTAAGCAGTAAAAAAGGTGTTGATCATACTCAACGTCTAACTATTTACATTGGCATCTAAAGTAACTGCTGGCTTGCAAGATTAAGTAGTAACACATCATGTTATTTTAAAACAATCTTAAGATGATGATTTTTTTTCCATATATGAGTGGGCATTGCTAATGTGAAATGGTAAGAGACACTGGCCAGCAGTTACCTCACCCTTACTTTCTAAAACCCTGAAAGCTTTAACCAAAACACAAGGCTGAAGACAGGTTTCTTTCACAGTAATCCCAGTGGTGGTCTCACATCTCTGGAGAAGAGACCTTTATGCCACCACAGAAAGGTGACTTCAGCTGTGTTTTCCCACCAAAACACTTTGGGGAATACAGGTGATTATCCACCCAGTCAGCAGGGTGGAAGAAAGACAATACTGACTCAAATGTTGAATCAGCTTCTCTCGTGCATTTCTGCAATCCACCCACATGCTCAGGAAGACAAAAAATTCTCAGGGAAAGATTCCTATGGACTTTTTTTTTTGTGATGTTAAGAAAATTGCAGTTTGAACCCTAAAGTCCTAGTGACTCAGATTTATGAGCACAGCAGCACAGCAAATTGACAGTGGTCCTTTGCAACCATCCCAAGGGACAATCAACTCTACATCAAAAATATAATCTAAGAACCTTTATTTAGGAAATACCAGGCCATCCATTCTTGTGAATTATAAACTAAAAAGTACAACAAAAATGAAGTAGTTATTTTCTACTGATAAGATTAAGATCAGAAATATTTTTAACTTGCTTTGGTCTGTTTGCTGTTTTCTACTGTTACTGACTGGCACATATGCTACGACATATTCTTTCTTCTAAGGTTTCATCCAGGTACAAACCTCTCCTCTCTGACTTTCTTCCCTCACATCATCTAGAAAGTAGGCCACTTCTTTCCTGGTTTTACACACTCAAGATTCTACAGCAATTTGGTTTGCTGCCTTTATTTTATTTATGCAGCATTTTTCCATTAAAATGTTGCCCTCAATTACATAAAAGATAACCATATTTCAACTGTCAGGTGCCAGCCTCTCAGCAGATGCCATCTTGCCCTGTCACTAATGATGATTATAGCAGAGGTCATTGTTGGAGGCTTACTGTCATTTCACTGGCACAGTAGAAAATGTTCATAAAAGCTCTTCATTTATGCATTACAAATTTCCTCTTAATCTCACCAGTAATTCCACTGTACATTTGTAAAAGGAGAGCATCAATAAATGTGTTGACTACAAAGCTAATTTCTCATCATCAGCAGGGATTTCAGCCTGTGTATGCTCAAGTGACAGTGCATTTTTGCAGAATGTGATATTTCACCTCTGGGATTCAGCAGGTGGCCTCATTTTCGTTCTAATCATACAGTATCAGTATCTATTCAATTTTACCCTGAATCATATCTATTCAGGCTCTTGTCCTTATCTGACCTTGATAAACTGATTGCATTTGTGAAGCTTACAATTTGCTCTTTAGACTCTTTTTCAGATGTGTTATTGGTTGAGCAGTTGGATATACTTGGTTAATCTTCCTGTGCCTTTGGGCAAGAAATCATCTCTGCTGAAAGCTGCTGTGATGAAACTTAGAAAATGGTCTGCTTTACTGGGGGAGGGAGAAAAGGCGGGGGTTGGAGGATCTTTCAATGTCCTACTATTCATTTTTATTTTGTAGCATTGTTATATCTTCTGAAGAATTTAGAGTGTATTGTTCCCTTCTGAATAGCAGCTTATAGGAATACTTATGGTAGGTTCTTTACAAGAATCTTCTGTCCCCATGGGAAAGAGACTGCAACTTGCTGCTCATAATATTTATTCAAGTTGTTGCTGAAAAAAGTTATCTCAGTTGCAACACTAGATGATGCACAAAATATTCAACTATACCAACAACCAAATTCCACACTTGACATAATAAATTATTGTTTGTTATCTCTGTTTAAATTTATATTTGTTTTGTTATATCTACAGAAAATTTTGGCATTAGATTTTCACTGAATGTCACTATAAATATTTTTATAAGTCTGACAAGAACAGGAAGAGTGATGATGATGCCAAACATTGTAGCATCTTCCCACCAAAATGGTAGTAGATGCTGATGATAAATGAGCACATGAAAAAACCCAAACCTTCTGGGAAACTGCTTTGTGACCAGACTTTACCTCCACCCAGACACTGGAGTGTGTGATCTCTTCTACATTTCGGCAACAGTTGTTTAGCTTGCCAATAAAAAGTATTGTCAGATGGTAAGTGAATCAAACTCTTTTATATGTTTTGTCACTCAGGAGCTAAGACTCATGGATGAGGTGTTGAATGCCTCTGTAAAACCCTCAATCAGAGTTTAAGAATTATGGACATCTTTGAACATCACCCAGGACACAGACAGCTCTCACTATGGTGCTACAAAGGTAGGTCTGTAAATTCCTGGTTGACCAGACAAAGTGACTTTGTTACTCTGGATTCACCAGGCCTCTGGGAAAAAGAACACAAATAATTTGTATTCACATCTTAGAACACTGCAGAAAAATAGCCTGCATTGCCACCAACTAAAACAACAATGAAAAAGAACCACTGTTTAATAAACAGTTCTTTCAGCAGTCTCCTTCAGAATTAATGTGGAAGTAGGATTTGTAATGGCAGAGCAGTGGAGGTCCTGCTAACCTGCAAAATCTTCTTCAGCAGAAGGAAGTATCTTCACAGGATACTTCCTGATGCTAGTTCAAAAAAAAACCCATCATCTTAGAAATATCTGTGAGACAGGGGGTATTATTTGATAGCAGAGACACAGAGATGACTAATGAATTAAGGAAGGCAGGGATACCTTCAAAACAGCCTCTTTCAAATATTAAAAAAAAGAGCTAAAAAAAGAAAGTAGTCTAAAATTAGCAAACAGAGGGCAATGTCATACCTCTGCCATGCTGAAAGGCTTGGCTTGCTATGCTGGGTAAAACATGTCATAAGAGGGTGGTATTTGAGATAAATGAGTGATTCCTGCCATCCACAAGGAAAAATGCTTCAGGGAAGAAACCCCCATCTCTGTCATTATCACCAGTGTCTTATTATAACTAATTACTATGTGTAAATATTAGATAATACTAATTTTAATTATATATACACATGCATTACAATCAATATTGCTTTAGGAAAAAAAAGCCCTACACTGCAACTGAAAAATGCAAGAATTAGAACTGCAAGTTGATCTTCAGCAGGTAACAGCCTGATGTGCCTTCTGCAGGGAAGCTCTTTCAGTTTCAGTCATGGTGGTTATTACTCTTATTTCAGAAGCACGGCACTACTATTTATAAGCAACTACAGATCTTGGCCTCCATTGTCTTAGATGTTGCATTATTATTGCTGGACTTTCTCCAGTGTTTACTCTAAAGAAGGCTGAACCAGCTGGGCTCAGAGGACTACCAGAAAATGAAGGAAGATGCAGATGATGAACAGAGCGGTAACTGAAGAGGAAAGAAGAGTTGTGCTTCAAGAGGAAACGATTACTGCACAGGTTAGCTGTGTGAAAGCCAACAAGCTACATTAGTTTGTTTCTCAAGAATATCTGATTGGTGGCAAATCAAGGAATTACACGTTAATATTTATTACGCTTTTCCTTGAATTGTTATGATAACAAGAAATATATCCCTGCCTTTTTTTTTTTAAATGGAATATACATGCTTCTCTCTCTGAACTTCAAAACATGTCACCACACCTGTCCATAGCTGATTTTCCTGAAGATACTTTAAGAAAGTTTTTGATTAATATTTTGTTGATGAATCATGTAATTAATTTAGATGAATGTATGAATACCTGGAAATAAATCAATAAACTTGAAGACTGCTTTAAGACTATTGGTTATCTGATCATCTCAAGTGGTAGCATACCCTTTCATTGGGTGTAAAAAATGTAACAAATGCTAACAAATGTATTTGATAAAATGCTGATTGCTGGGGAAAACCAGCAGGACATCAGTAAGACAAGTTATCAGTTTTGTAATTTGGGAAAATACAGTGAACTTTTTCCAACCTTACCTTGAAAGATCAAATTAAAAAAAAAAAAAACACACCTTTTGATTCTAAACTTTCCCGTAAAATTCTAGAAAAATACCCAAAGTACCTTGCCTATCCATACAGCAGCTTTTCCTTCACCAGTTTTGATCAGCTGCTCAACAGCTTTACAGCCAAGCACAGCAAAGAAACATGAAGAAAAAGCACAGAGATCTCAGTTAGCATGAAAGCAAGATGAAAAATGGAGTATTATAACAGCCAAAACAGATAACAAGAAAGTCTGTTGAATGTCTGGGTTTTCCACTTGCCAAAAGAAGTAGAAGCCTTAATTATGATTCATGGAGTCATTAATTCTTTTTAGCCTTGAAAGTTAATGGAATAATGATTTTTAATCGCTGTGGATGATTCCTGATGTGCCTAAACAAAAATAGTACTGATGATGTATAATGCGTAAAGAATATTTCAAGAAAATGAGTTTCACTGAAACAAAAGGATACCTAAAGACTAAGAATTCACAGAGTGCCTTTTACAGTTTCGGTTTAGGGTGCAGGCACTCGGGAGCCCTCACTACCAGAACCACAACCAAACTGCAGCTGCAGGTGAAGGGTCGCTTTTGCTTCTGCCTGCTTTACATGAAAATAACAACAATTTCCACCAATGCTTTTGATGCTCTTTCTCCTCAGTAGCTGCCTGAAATGTGGTGATCATTGCAGGGCTCTCTGTGGTGGAGACAAAAACCATGTCATTAGAATCATAGAATCATATAATGCAAGAAGTTTAGGTTGGAAAGGACCTTCAAAGGTCACCTAGTCCAACCCCCCTGCAATGAGCAGGGACATCTTCAACTAGATCAGGTTGCTCAGAGCCCTGTCCAGCCTGGCCTTGAATGTCTCCAGAGATGAGACATCAACCAGCCCTCTGGGCAACCTGTGACAGTGTTTCAACACCCTCAGTGTAAAAAATCTGCTCTTCATGTCTAGACTGAATTTCCCCTCCTTTAGTTTAAAACCATTACCCCTTATTCTATCACTACTGGCCCTGCTAAAAAGTCTGTCCCCATCTTCTTTGAGGCCCCTTTTAAGTACTGAAAAGCTGCAATAAGGTCTCCCTGGAACCTTCTCTTCTTCAGGCTGAACAACCCCAACTCTCTCAGCATGTCCTCTTGGTGGCCTCCTCTGGTCCCTCTCCAACAGGTCCATGTCTTTTCTGTACTGAGGGCTCCAGAGCTGGACACACGCTCTTTCTCTTCGGTAGCTGCCAGAAATGTGGCAATGGTTGCAGGACTTTCTGTGGTGGAGATGAAAACCATGTCATCAGAGGCAGCCTCTGCTCAGCTGCAGACCACCCTTGGGTTAAAGTGCACCAGCGGCAACTTACTGACGAAGTTTGGCTGAATTGATTCATTTCAGCAGTCATCTTGTGTTCTTTTCGTTCTCATTAAATTAAAGTCATTGTAGCTAATTAAAAAAACATGTTGGTTTTATTTGGATGTAAGAGATAATGTTTTCCAAAATGAGAGATGATTAAAACATATGAGAAAGCTATGAAGATTTGTACAGAAAAGCTCTACAGCCTGCTTCTATTTCCTTGCACTGTGAAATATAAATCAAAGCTGAATCCTCTTCTAGCTTATTTTTTATTCTTGTCTATGCATGTGGCCTGTGGAGCTTGTGATATATATCACTTTTTACTGTTTGCTCCTGTAATTTTCATTCCCTTCTCCCCTACCTCTGTCCTCTCCCTTCAACCCCTTTTGGTTTGCTTTATGGATCGAAACAGGCTGCTCGACACAGTAATATTTGACTGCTGTTTCTAGAGTTGATTAAGCATTTATCTATTTATTTCCCTTGAGTGCCAGGCCATCAGTCCTCATTTCTGATGTCTCCAGTGTAGATGCCTGTATCTGGACTAGTCAATGGAAAGTCCAAGGCACCTCTGTGACAGCGTATGTTTTTCTGCTTGAGCCACTTACTTCAGGATGAGACAGGTGGCAGAAGGGAAGAGGAGGAAGGACTTACAAGGCTTCATTATAGACTCCCCTATGCTTGATAGTGATGCAGAGTCAGTGCAAACTGCACAGGAGCGAGTGTAACACACAGGGATCAGCTCATAACTGAGGCTTGGCCAGTGCAAGCAGATTTAGACACTCAAAGATATTCTTCAGCAAAGTGTTTGAGACCAGTACTACTGATATAATGGAAGAAAAAAACCAACTCCTTGGATTCTTCAGGCATGGTTTTAAGTTAGGCAGTAGACAGACACAAAAAATATTGTCAGTTCTTAAGCTCAGTTCACTTTCACATGAAGAGCAGAGCTGGCATCAGCACTCTCTGCCTTTTCCATATCAAATTATGAGGTCTCCTTAAAATTGCCATTACGGCTCTACAGAAATCCCACTCACAGTATCTGCCTTGTATTGCACTAGGTTTTCTGTTACTGATGTGCAAAGGTGCTCAGCATCTTCAGTGACTCATGATTTTGCTGTCAAGCTACAGAGTCTCATCTTTTTTGTAAACTAAGCACTTAAAGTTTAAAGGAAATAATGCATAAAAAGAAGGACTTAATCAAAACATACTGTTTGTTTATTTATAGTGGCCTGAAGATAATTACTGAGCAGCAACTCATGAACTACTTGATTTCCAGAGCACTTCTAAATTAACCTCTAAGTTAAGTTAGCTCAGTTCCACATTCCCTCAAGTAATATAATGATAATTTTGAAATCCAGATACTTTAACTATCTCATGTAGAAACAATTCTGCCAAAAATATAGCTGACAGCTATAAAACACTGCCCAGATTTGTGTCACTAAGGGTATTATTACTGAATAAATATAACTTTTTCCATTTTTATTTTATTTTTAATACTTCCAAGGGTGAATATTCCACAGCATCCCAAGGCACCCTGTTCTGGTGGCTGATGTCCTCAATGGGAAAAAAAGAAAATAAAAAATCCTAATGTTTAATCAAAATTTCCAGTGTCACATCTGAGGTTTGTTGCCTCTCATTTTACTGTGAAACTTTAAGAAGAGTTTGGCTCCCTCCTGCAACCACCCATTGTGTATTTGTAGACAGCAACAGGATCCCTGCAAAGCTCTCTTTTTTCCAGGTGGAAAAAACACCATTCTTTCAGCCTCTTCTTCTACATCATATCAACAAACAGATGGGTGAAATAGGCAAATTAAAAAGTGAATTAAATATTTATGTATTGTTATGCACTCATGGATTAAAAAGTGATCAGCTGGAAAACTACTTGTCCTTGTATGCCCAACACAGAGAATATACGACCGTGAGCATTTTCAGAATCAAATTTGTCTCCTAAGTGAAATACATCTCAATTTTTAGTGAAAAAGAAGAAGAGTGGAAAGAGTGGAAATTCTTTGCTGTCTACTAGCCTGTACACTCAATACCACTTGCAGATCCAGTCACTTCACTCCTACTCATAGCTTTGCTTTATTTGAGCATAAACTGAAATAGTGTTAAATTTTTTTTTTTTTTAATTGGTACTCTGAAATGTTTGTGCATAGTTTAAAGGCATTGTAACTATCTTATTTTTATCTAGCCACTGATCATATCAGTGTTGACCTAAAAGGAAGGAAAGGTGTTTTTGTTGTTGTTTGTTTGTGGTTTTGTTTTGTTTTGTTTTGTGTGTGGAAGGTGGTGTTTTGTTTTGTTTTTTTTTTTTCCAAAAATTCTATCAGGTGGTACATGACCTTTGCTGGACACATATAAGTCAGCACTGACACAATCAAAGTGTTCAACAGGTGGACCAATGACCTGTTAGAAGCTTCCAGTATGACCTCCATATACAGGCTAGGATTACTAGTGCAAAGAATTCTGGCATATCCACATGTGCTTCTTCAAGAAGGAAAGAAATGGTCTGGGCTTCTTTTGGATTTGTGTTACAATTGGCTAGGAGGTTAAATGATCTGGCTTTAATGCCTTTAGGAAAAGTAGCACCCTCTCAGTAGATGTTTGTCAATAAGAGAAGGGAAACAACTGATCATCCAAATTAAACTGCAATGTGAAGATTTTCTTTTGGAATGAAACATAAGAAAGAAAAATAAAATACAGAGGTTATAGAAAACACTATTAAGGCAGAATTATAAATGTCTGATGGACTAGAAAGCACATAGACAGAGGTGAATCCAGGAGAAGATGAATGCAGAAAGCAAAAGAAATTTTGTTTAGGAAGTTTAAATGGAAAATTCTTAACTAAAAACTGAATACTTTTTTGCATACTTTATTTTTTTATCCATGAGTTAAGGATTGCAACTGAAAACTTGCAAATAACGGTAGGCTTTGAGGAAGGCTCCTCAATCTCTACTCATCCAGCAGTATTATTATTATTAATTATTCTTTGAATTGTTTTGCTATTTATGCCTGCCACTTATTCACTATCACACAAGCCTGTGCAAACATTCATAAGAACAAAATGTTTCACAAAGAGATTCCTACAAAAGTAAGGTTACAGTTTAGTGACCTCAGTTATAGAAGGCTTCCTGTTGGATACTTCAAAATCTGCTTATCACTTCTGTAGACTGGATTTGTCAACACTCCACTGCTACTGAAAGGTGTATCAGCTGTTAACTTGTGAAGTGACTTTTTAGTATGGAGACTCCTACTCATTTTGAATTACCATTTTTTTGTTGTGGTTGTTGCTTTGGGTTTGGTTTGGTTTGGATTGTGTGTGGTTTTTTTTGTTTGTTTGGTTTTTTTGTTTGTTTTGTTTTGTTTTGGATGGGAGACTGTTAAAGAAAATGCCTAAATTTTATTGTTTTTCCAAAGCAGACTAGTATCCTCTACAGTTTTTCACTGTACTTCAGTGTAATTAGACCTTCTTTGTCATCAAGAGCAAGTTTGCCTGTCCATAGGTATCTATGAAGTCTTTAAGACTGTCCTGTTTCTCTCCCTGCTGTTATCACTGCTCACTGAATGTCTGAGACGCAATGAGAGCAAGGAAAAGATCGATATTATTAACACCAATGGAGGCAAGCAGAACAGAAAAGCTTTCTCAAACCTTTAATCGGAGCTATGATATAGAGAATACAATGGGGAACCAACTCCAGCCCTTGGGGAATTGCACGTATAAGCACTAAAAAAGTAGTGTCTGACTAAGTTAAAAAAAAGATACCCTTTCAATATTTTCTATATTAATATATAGAAAATGATGTATGTATGAGACACTGAAACAAAACAAATCCAGCCGCATTTCCCTAATTGTTGCTGTGCCTTCTTCTCGAAGGAGCACTCCTTTCCGCTGGGCTAATTGTCACAGAATGGGGCACAGCTACATCTGTGCTTCTCCTGCCTCTGGAGATGCCTCAGACACGGGCAGCTTGTGGGTCTCTGCTCCAGGCTTCATCGCACGATACAGACTTAACACCTGCTTTTACTCTTTCTTGCCTTAACCAAAGATTCAATCCAGACAATTTACAGGGCAGTCACAACCCTAGAACGCATTTACAATACAAGAGAAAAGATATTTTGACTTTGACATATGGGAAATATAATCGCAGTTCACTTATCTGGGAATGTGATGGACTATCCAAGCAGACACAATAGAATGGTTAAACTATTTAAGGCATATATTAGGTGACACTACCACGTCTGAGATGGACAAAACAAGACAGCAACTAAAGTGATTCTGAATTCCCAGTTCTTTCATATTTCCCATGCTTGGTTTAATAAAAAGGGCATAGCCCCAGAATTTGGCAGCTCTGTACACTGCAGAGACCCTCTGCTGACTGATTTCTTTGTTCAAGGCAAGAGAACGGAGGGAAGCAGCCGATGGTGATATTTGATTCTCCTTCATGTTCTGTATGCCTCAATATCTTTCACCTTTTAACCTGACTGATCAATGTCTGTTAAGAAAATCCTACAGTCAGTAATGAGGACAGGTGATTCCTTTTTCTGAAAGGTCAAGCTCAGAAACAAATCCAACTCATAATTTTCTAAAGTGCTAGAAAAAAACATTCCCTTCACTCCACTTTGACCTCAAGACACATATATCTGGAGAGAATAACTGCAAGAGACTTTCAGCACTCTTGATCCAAGGGGGTCTACAAATAGCTCCAAACAGGAATCCTCTTGTTTAAACATTTAAAATTATTGAGACAACAGGTGATTGAGTGATATCAGCAGGTATGAATTTAAATGCTGCAGTTTAAAGCTGAACTTGCACCTGCACATTTTCTTTTTTGAGAGATGTTTCTTCCTTTAGGGGTAGGATTGTCTAATAGATATATTCTGAAAATAGAAAATAGAATATGTGTTTTACCTGCAATAGATACATATTTTCATGCCATAGGGTACAGAGATCCAGGAGCAAAATCTATGAATTAGCCTTCCCTGCAGTCTCTGGTACATCCTTTTGGAGTAGGGGTTGAGAAAGAATCTTTGGAATACGCAATGTTAATGCAGCAGCCAAAGTCTGTAGAGGCTATATCCTCACTTCTCCCCTGGTACAGGTAGTGTCTATCACCTCATCCAGGCCAAATTTTAGCCTCAAGTTAGGCTGCAGGTATCCTACAATACAAAACCTGCAGCATTCTTGAAGATTTTCAGTCAGCTTTGTCTGCAGTCATGGTCTGACTTCCTTTTTATTGCTAAGCTGGGAGCAAAAGGTAAAATATTCTGAGGAAAAACATTTTTCAAAATCTGAAGATAAGAGATGTCGGAAGGAGAAATTTGATTTCTTTCAAGTGTCTCAGTGCTGAGATGATAGACAAGGACAGAATATAGGTTTGCTGTTTTGTTTCACAATAAAAAAACACATGATGTGATGATATGCATTAGAACAATTTAAGATTCATTTCCCCTTAAGAAATTAATATAACCTCTGAACATTTAGAGTCTGCACACATACAGCCTTGCATATAGCACTGTGTGAAACTGTTCACATATTGGCAAATGAGCATCCTATTTTCAGTGAGGCAGCAATACATCAGGTTAAATAAAAAACTAGGCATCCGAGATAACAGTCTTTGGTCTATGTCTGGAGGTATAATCTCCTAGTGCATGACCAAGTCAAAATGACTCAGTTTTATTGGCTTTCAAGCTCTGTATTGATCTTTTAAATAAGGATATATGAAAGTAGAACAAATCCTTATTTATACTGGTAATTCTTAACATAAGAGCAAAACTGATGTTGACTGAGACTAGAGACCAGTTGTAAAGTTTGTTTAAAAGCATCCTTGTGGGACTCAGACCAAACTTTCACTGGCCCTGGGGCACCATACATATGCTGTACACATATAAGCTATCGAATATATTCCCAGATATGTGCTTTCTGAACATCATTTCTTCAGAGCTGAAAATACTGAAACATGAGAAATTAAATTTCAGCAGTTAACTTGCTGCATGTTTTCTGAATTCTTTTAAGAGGAAAAAACTTGCACATTTGCACCCACTCGCAATACTGAGTACTGAAAAATACTGGGTTTATACCAATACTTCTGTTTTTCTGTAGTCCCTTTCCTCACTGAGGAATCAGAACTCCTTTAGACTGAAATATAAAGTAAATGGATGAAACCTGAATAATTAATGACTTGAAACAGAAGGACTCAGTGTTTTTACAAACCACCTGGCACTAATTTTAAAGAAAAGGAATGCTAATACTTGGAGGAAAAAAAAATAGTTTCTAAGGTCCTCTAAGTGTTTCAAGCCAATGATTTCAACATCTGGCTAGGAAAGCTCATATTTGAGCATGGGAGGATTAGGTTAAACAAACTTGTCTCTGGGGTACAGAGGACTTGAACAGAGTCAGCAGATTGCACACCTGAGCCACAACAAGTCTTAGGAAACAAATACCTGCCTAAGTTCATGTGCTAATACTTATACATAAAGTTAAAATAAAATATAAAATGCATGAAGTCCACTTTGAAGAGGAATGCATATCTATTATTATCAGCCTGTTGCTGAATGTGACAACAGACTTCTTTCTCCTGCTGCTCAGCCTTCAGAAGCCTCCTCCAGAGAGAAATGAATGGTCCACAGGCAGCCAGGGAAATAGGGAACACTGAGGGGATCCAGCTAGTCATGTTCAGCCCTCTGAAGAGAACTGAAAACAAAACCCATGTGAAAGCATAACTACCAGGGAAACTAAAGCAGTAAGGAAAAAACAACCCCCAGAAAGAAAACCTCACACTGATGAATACCTTAGCATTAATCTGTCTCCATGATTTTTACTTACGTTCCTTTCCATCTGCTTCTCAAACTCCTCATTTTCTTTTCTTTTATTTTCTTTACAAGAAAGTGAGTTGCCCACAAAAGTCTGAAAGTCTACAAAATATATTGTTAAAGTTTGGCTCCCTACTCCTCTCTCTTTTTTTTCCCCAAATGTCTGAAAATCCAAGGCTACAACCGAGAGGTGTGCTCACAAAAAGTTTATGCCTTTTGGAAATGGTGATTATAGGTTTTGAAGGGATTATTCTGTTCTGTATGAGGGGATAGTATTGTTTCTTTTCACTATTGTGAGCTTTCCCTTATTGTCTTCTGTGTTCCACACAAAATTGAACTAACAGATATCGAACAACAACAAAAAAATCCAAGCAGAAGAGCAATTGCTCTGGAAAACTTTCATTAAAAAATATGAAAACCAAAAACCAATTCAACAGCAACAAGAAAACCTCTTTCCTTTCCTAAATCCATTTACAATTACTTGCTGCAGTGGTACCACAAGAATCAAAAGAGAAAAGGACGTGGCCCATCCAAGATCTACATTGAATTATTCTGTAGGGGAAAAAAAATCATAACTAGTGCCTCATGCATTGAAAAGTATTGAAATCAATACTGTGGAATAAGGCCTTAAGTTTACAGGTGTAAATTGTTTGTAATAAACCTAATACTTCTCTCCCAGCCTTTTTATTGTAGATATCGCTGATTGATTTGCTGTATTAAAGTGCAGCAGAGATTGTTGTGATATGAACTAATATTAACTGGTGAATACCATGTATATAAATGTGTCATAATCCATTTAAATCAATGTTAACCCTTCCCCCTTAGACCTAGAGATCTTCAAACATATTTTTAAGTGAGAAAGTGATAAGCAATGTATAAAACAAATTTCTAATTTATTCAATGTTGTCATTTTAATGGCTTCAATTTACTTTTTTTCCTTAAAAATTGTCAGGTTCAGTTGAAGATGATAAGTCTTAGGTATTGTAAGTACGTATTTTGTGTTTGAAGTTACTAACAAAACATTAACCAGGCTTATTTGCTTCCCAGTGCCATTATCTATTGTTTTCAAAGCAGAGTGCCTAAGATTGAGAGACAGGTTTTGAACAGTCAAGACCTCCCTGTTGCACTAGAAATTAAACTCACTTTTTCTTCTCCCTTTTCTGTGATTGTCTGTTCCATCAGGAGTAATTTACTCTAATTAGAGGCTGTGTGTTCTGAAATGGTAACTGTTTCTCTAGGTCAAGTTAAATGATATTGTGTCATTAGTTGCTATGCTCCTATCAACTTCATGAGCAAACTTTAAACCTGAATAAATTAAATCTAGAAACAGTATTTGTCAGACCGGATAAGACAACTGGTCTGTCACAGTTCCCTGCCTGCCACTGGCAATGATCAAACACTTCATGCTCTTGAGCAAGACAAAATATGCCTACTGCACCCAAAGCAATATTCTTCACAGTAGAGAGTAAATGCCTTCCTGACCTCCGTAGGTGATGGATTATTCCCTGAAGCTTAAGATTTTATTATAACTATGCTTTCACTTCTTTAACTGGAGAGGTAATGGATATCAAGTCAGGGTTACTTATATGTAAAACCAGACACATGCTCTTTATTCAATTTGATTCTTCTTTCCTGCCATGGAAACAAGTATCTTGAAGTGGCTGATGCATAAATGCTTCATTTCACAGAAATCAAAACAACTCATATCAAAGAGTGCAGGATCTGCACAGAGTCTGGGGAAAACTGTCACGGTGTCTCCTTCTGTAGCCTTTAGTGTGCCCTAGTGTTCCAAGCCAAGTTTACCAAAAGGTTTCTTGTTCTTTCAGTAGTGTATCACCCACACCTCCTACCCAATAACATAAATAAATGTAATTCCCCCCACCCCCCTTTTCCATAGCCATGACTGATTTTATTATGTGTAGGGTTTTTTGCTTGGCTTTTTTTAGTTTTAATTTTAATTTTAATTTTAATTTTAATTTTTATTTTTATTTTTATTATTTTTATTTTTTCCCCCCCCTATATAATAGCTTTCATTAGACTAGGACATTCCTGGGGGATGGTATTTATTTTATCTACATCTTTGTGAGATGGCTTTTTCAGTCAAAGCAACATCTGCCTTAAAGTCATAGGATCAATGATATAAGACATAATGAATCAAGAGAGTAACATTATTTGGTTCACATGTCACCATTATGACTTTATCGCTTTCTGGCTTTTTTTTATTTTCTTATTTGAGAGGATCCTCTGTGGGTTATTTTTTAGCTAGTCTGTCACAAACAGCACAAATAATGTCAAACAGATTACTCCCACAAGAAAACTTTTTCTTTAGAAGAGTCATTCTCTCCATCTTTGACTCATGGTTTCTCATCTTTCAGATTAAACAAACAAACAAGTACCCCCCCCCCCAACAAAACAAAACAAAACAGTTACTTCAGTTATTTTCACCCATGAGCATTATATTCAGCTTGGTTGAAGTTCATAGGGGACAGAGGTGTTTACATCTGTATTGCTTTGGTTTTTAATTGCCCAGTGATGTTAATTAAGTAAAACAACTTGCAGCATTATTATTAATAAATGTCCAACTCATTGCCTATTTTCTCACCCAGATCATTGGCCTATATGTTACTCAGTAGTGACCTCAGCTACATCATTGATTTTTCTCCAAGATGAAGATTCAAAATTGCCTTGTTTTCCTCTCAGTTAAACAGTTCTCTGTCTTAAACAACAATTTATTCTCTTTTTTTCTTTTTTCCTTTTCCCACTCTGTCAACAGTGCTTTAAATCAAGTCTTATGGTCCTACTTAAAAAAAAAACAAAAAAAAACCCAAGTAATTTTACTTTTATATTTTTGAGCTCACCTTTATTTTTTCTTTAAAGTAGAAAACTGAAGAAAACCACGACCCATTCAACCAATTTAAAAGTCATTTTTTTCTGCATAAACTTAGCATAGTATTATACTATATCTCTAAAATGTCAGTTAGTATCCAATAACAAAAGAGAAGCAATGTCTTTTATTCTTCAGTTTTTCCTTATTCCCTGAGCTTCTTAAATATTGAGTTTGATTTCAAGGTTTGTGTTTCTGGTCTTTTTTTCTGGTGAAGCTGCTTCAGCCAGAACTGTGGAAAAGAACTCTGCTTTTAAAATAAGAGCTGTCACTTCCACTCAAATAATGTATACAAAGGTAGGAGGGTTTAACATTTGGTTAAGAAAATGAGAAACAGCTTTTAAAGATGAAACCATATCAATAATAGTTGTAATCATTCCATAAAAGAGAGGGGTAATTATGGCTGGTTCAGAGAAGAAGGTGGCTGTGGAAAGGCTATCAATGGTGTAATTATAAGGAAGAAAATAATATTTCAGAATGAAAAAGCACTACACTGAAACAGTTGCAAAGCTCCAAAAAATCATTGGAATTGAACAACACATTAAGAACACCATGTACCTCTTTTTCTTATGACAAGAAAATATATCTAGCTTACTTTGCAGGATAATGTATCTTTTATGATACATCCTTGGTGCACACAACTCCATAATCTTCAAAAGTGTCCAAATTTACTTTTGAAAGTTTGTGCAGTGTCCAGGGACTTGAAAAACTGATAACACATTAGGTGCAACTGTTATGCTGAGAGGGGCAAGCAAATAATTTGTAGCATTACTGGATGAGGCTAGAACCTTCTCAACTTACTATGGAGGAATTATGCCCTAAAAAGCTTGAAACAGATGTTTAGGGGGTTTATCAGCATATGCAGAATGCAAAGTATTAAACATCTTCAGGCTTTATTTTACATGAATAACTTTCTTACATATACTGGAACATGTCTCCTGAATATACACCTGCATACGTACTTACAATGTACACGAGCAATTTGTAGGATAAAATATCATGAAAAGAATCCTCACTTCCATATGACATTCAGCACGTAAGTTTATCATAAACTGCACTTTTGAGGATCCAGATTTCAAGAAATTAACCCTGAAACAAACACACTATGGAAAATATAATGAAAAATGAAATACAGAAAGAAGCATCGTCATGATCATGATTGTTGTCTAAATGACATATATAAAGTGCAAGCAAGAACTTTCCAACTTAAAAAGCAGAACTTGCTGAAATTTTAACCAAGGCAAAGCCCCATCCATTTTCAGCTACCAGTAGTATGTATTTTCCTTCTAGACATCAGCTCAGGAAATACTTCACAAGCAAAACAAAAATGACAGAGGTATTATTTAATCAGAAAAAATGCATGATCTGTCTCCCTTAAAGATGATTGTCTTTACAAAGTCTTTCTAAAGAACCTGTATAGTGGTGTGCAAACATTATCAATCAACATACATGTACAATAAAAACACACAGATTATAATTAAAGAATAAAAAAAATATCTGGCAACATTTTTAAAAACCAAAGGAAATACAGCGTTACTGGTATTGTCTTATCCCTATTCAATATATATTAATTCATTGTCAAAAGTACACTTTTTGCTTTTGTTTTCCAAATAAATCCTATTTTTTGCTCTTTCCCATTGACAGCAGAAATTTCTATATGAAGAGACAGTTAACTGTGAGCAACGTGATTCATGTCATTTCATTTAAGCCCTCTATGAGACACATGGTCCCAGAGGGCAGCTCTTCCAACCACTGTTAGATGCCTATACTAGGATTAACAAAATTGCTTTTGGAGGTGCCATCTTGCTCTGATCACTGAGGCAGCAAGTACAGATAACTAGGGTAACCTACTAAATGTCTAATTTCTAGATTATTAAAATTGAGATGAAGCCTGCCCTTTGTGGATATATTAAATAAAAATAAACATAATATCGGTGATAGGTATATTTCTGAGCATGTCAAGTTTGTCAGCCATGGAGCTCAGACTGTACCTTTACCCTAATGTTGCATATTTTCTTATGTTTGAATGTGAAAGAAAAAACACAAACATGTAGGAACACTCCATCTACATGGTATATTTTAGGAGCTCTTTTTGAAAGTCACAAAGACCTTTAGGCAATTTGTAGGGGGCCACATCTTGAAAGCAGTGTCTGTCCTTGGTGACCCCAGAACTGCATGACTAAGTCCCTTGCCTAGAAAGAAGAGTGATTTTACAGACTCTGGATTGTAACACGCTCTTCAATAAGGAATGAACTTAATAGTGGTATGAATCACAAAACACAGCAACAAAGACAGAATTCACAAATCCAATTTTGCAAAGTTTAAGAACACCCAAAGTTTTTAAAAGATAATACTCAGTGAGGAAAACTTTCAGTATGTTTGAATGTAATTCAGCTCACTTGGTGTCTCTGATTATTAGTTTGGCTGAAAGCTGATGTATGCTAGTATCTAAGCTCTTTGGCAGTTTATGCTGTAGCAGTGAACCAGGGAGGACATTAATTCACATGGCGACTTTTGGAGCCAGACTATAATAACTTATAAATATTATATATTCCATTATTTGCTTCTTATAAAGGGGATTACCATATGAAAAGCCAAATATTGGCTGCATGTAGGAAAAATGGATCAGAATACTCAAAATGAACCAGTTTTTAAATTTGGGAGACTAAAGAAGGAAGAACACATAAAGGTGACATTTCATGATTTGCTGCACACAATCCATACGCAGGCAGAAAGCAACAGCCCTGCCTTGTTGGCCAGTTCCCGTCATTTGCTTTGAGCTGACATGATTGCATGACTACAGAGCTACCCTGTCTGAAAAACAATCCTGCAAAAAAGCTGAGAAAAGACAGGTTTTCAAGTGTGTCTGCTCCCTGCTCTGGCCTGCAGTGCAGCTTTGCAAGTGCCAAGATGTGCAGCAGGATCTGAGCTGTGATGGCTGGTGTCCCACAGCCAGCCCCAGGCAGCAGGAGATGGGCTGGCCCAGGAGCCTGGTGGGGACTGGTGCTCACTAAGGAAGCATGCCAGTGTTTGTGGGGAGAGGGTGTATCTCTGTAGATGAAAGAAGGCAATGGAGTCCTTTTCGTAGCTTCGTTATTGATTTAGGCACTACTCGCTTCTAACAACTTTTATACCTGGCTGGATTTTTAATGCTTGCAGTTGCACGTGGCATAATCATCCTTCTTTCTTTTTCTTCTTTCAAAATACATTCCCTCCAGCAGATGAATCACCATTAAACTGGTTAGATTCTGTAAAAGTTGAATAAATCAACCTACAAGTCACCTACCTCTTTTGAGTGGAGCATCTCTCTAAATGTTATACAATCACTTAACTATTAATTCGAGAGTAAACTCAGCCTTATGCCTTCAGTTTAAAACATACTGCAGGATAACCACAGTGAAGATGTTTATGTGAGTGTGTGTGTGTGTGTATCCGTGCCTCCATATCTCTCTTTGTTTATTTATATTTTAAAAAATAGCTTGTGTTCTACTGTTTGTTGATTATTCTCAAATCTAAGAAATAAGCACAGGAACATGACTTATTTTAAAATAGAGTACAACAGTCTTGTCATTCATTTGGTCAAAATTCCACCAGTGACTTCCAGAAACACTCATTTAAGAAGTTTATTTTTTGTTATGTTTATTTTGAGCATATTTCTTTTCCTTACCATTTCAAGCATCACTGAGCTCTTTGGTTGTCCTTTCCTGAACTGTATAGAGAGCATAGTTATCCTCTCCTATAATGGTTCCCTGATTAGCTGTCTGTATCACCTTCAAAACTTTATTTTAGAACTTAGCTAATTAACCTTTGATCTACTAATTGGTTATTATCTTTCATTGTGGGAACACAGAAACTGTCATACTGAGACAAAACAATAGGTCACGCAGTCTCGTATCGTCTCTTTTACAGGGGCCAAAGACAAGACATCTCAAGCAGGTGCTGAGCACCCTGAGCCTGCTCCTGTCATTCTCTCTTGTGTAAAGCTTCCATTGCAATAAAAGACACATAACATTTTTCCTTTGGCTGTGGGTGTACACTGAACAGATGTCTTCATTGAACTGTCCACAGTTTATATATATATATATTTTTTTTTCCTCTGAGAGATTACAACTAATTCAGAACTTAATCACATGTACAAATAGTGTAGATGTCATTTCTAAACAGCTTTTATGTACTGATTTGGGTACAGTGTCCCTTAATGCTGCTAATTGGAGGTTAGTTATCTGGGGATACAACCTTCTTGGGAAAGAAGAAAATCTAAGTTCAAAACTTTTTCCCAACCTCGATGTCTTTTTCCATTTCAATGCAAAATGCATTTGCACTTTTTAGGCTTAAAAGAAAGCAAAGGCAATTATGTTATCATAACAGTCTGATTCATTTTGCTTTATTTTGAGAAGACCTTAAGAAATGAAGAATCATCCTCTTTGAAACAGTTCAAAAGCTCGATTCCCAGTGTTGTCAACCTTATACATTTAAACTTTGTGAACTAGGCTCTAGAGACTCAGAACTCTCATGAAAAAAAAAGCAGGACTCTTAACAAGACTTCAGCATAGTACTGAAATAGTGAGTGGATGGTTTTACTTGTTATCCACCTTCAGATGCCTTAAAAGTTCAAATTTTTACTTTTTTTTTTTAATAATAATAATAACAATAATAATAAAAGAAGACTAAGAAAAACACGAGAAAATAAAACTAAAAAATGAGAATTAAGCAGAGCTCTTTATTTCTGTAATAAAATGAAGGGAAAGGGAAAGAGGAAAGAAGAAAGAGGAGTGCAACTGGAGCACTGTGTCCTGTTTTGGTCCCCATGATTCCACAAAGATGCGTACAGACTGGAGAGGGTCCAAAGGAGGATTATGCAGATGATCAAAGACCTGAAGAACCTGTCCTTTGAGGAAAGACTGAAGGAGTTAGTTCTTTTCTCCATGGAGAAGGGTCAGTTGGGACCTTATCACAGTATTCCAGAACTTAAAGGGCTGCTACAAAGAGGATGAAGGCTCTCCCTTCACAAGAGGCACAAGGAGAACACAAGGGGCAACAGGTACAAGTTGTACCAGGAGAGGTTTAATCTCAATATAAGAAATACATTTTTACAGTAAGGACAATAATTCTCTGGAACAACCTCTCCAGGGATGTGGTGGACTCCCCATTGCTGAAGGTTTTCAAGATGTGATTGAGTAGGGTGCTAAGTAATCTCATTTAGGCTCCCCTGTCCACAAAAGTCTGGACCAGAAGATCTGTTTGTTTGGGTCCATTCAACATGGGCTGTTCTGTGATTGATTCTATGATTCTAGTAAAGAGGGAAGTGGAAAAAGGAAAGAGCAAAGAAGAAAGAGGAAAGGGAGAAGAAAAGGGAAAATAGAAGGGGGGGAAAACAAAAAAAGAGGAAAAACAACAGCAACACTGTTTCCCAACACCACAATGTGGAGCACTGCAACAGGCACTTCTCAGAAAAACAAGTTATCTGCAGTGCTTCTTCCACGCAAAGGGTGAAATGATTGCTAGAAGTTCTTGTGCTTAACTTGAATTCTACATAAGATCTAAACACCTTCTGGTTGCCAGGGCTGAATAATTCCAGAGACCTTGCCGCAGTTTCTGTAGGTCATTATACTAATTTAAATTCACAATGCTTTCATCTCTGCTTTGAATGTAAAGGACGTCACATTCATTTGCGCTGCATTTCCTTTTCTATGTTTTTAATAGCTAGTTTTAGTTATTTCCCTCTCAAGTGTCAGAATTCATTCTCTCATTGACTACTGTTTCGTTCTCAAAAGAAAGCCGAACTACCCCAATTTAAGATTATAAACAAAGGAGCTACAGGGATAAATTTAGTGTCCAAAGTCTCCAAATGGGTATCTTATAGATTACACTGAATTTGTTTCCATTTATGACAGGAGAAAACTTGAACTTGATGGAAAACAAATGACTTTTAAAATAAGGAACATTAGATTACTGTTTCAGCTGAGTCACTGTCACTCTGCCTATGTACATACAAAGCTATATGACTTGGCTTGACAGAAGGTTAATTCAGCTCAGTGGAACTACCAAGTGGGCAAGAAGTCTCTTAAACTGATGAAACTGTGGCAAAAATACAAGGCTTTTTGTATGTGCTCTTTTCCCTTCTCACAAAGATATTCAAGTGCAGCTCACATGCTCTCATTATGCTATATGTTGTTGAGTAAAGTTGTTCACACCTGTGCGAGGACCTGAGACAGTGAGAGCTGCTGATGATGGTGCTATGGGTTGGTCATCCTGGGAACCAAATAGTCCCTGTCCAGCCCTCAGCCCCTATCGCAGTGTCACAGTACAATGACATGAGAATCACTGTCCTCTCTGGCTTGGAAATAGTACTAGAATTCTCTTTTCCCATGCAGGCTGTGTCTTTAACTATGCTTGAACAACAAGACAGGCTTCAAATTTTTCAGTACGTGTCTTCCAGAGAAGCAAGGTTGGCAATCTTACCTAAGTCCTCTTCAAAATTAATGATTATCAGTAGGACTGGAAAGACCATAATCTTAAACTAGTCTGAGCATAAAACATGGTGCCACACTGGCAAAACCAGAAAATTAGTCCCCAGAAAACATCCACAATGAAAGTATGTTGGAAATGGGGTAGAAAACTAGGCATGGGAACAATTTGGTTTGGTTATGAGAGCTTCTAAGAAACCACCCTTTCATTAGAAGACTCCTGAAAAATAAGTGATGAAATACCCTCAGGAGCCACATTTTTTCTTCAGAAAAGATGACAAATGTGAAGGAAATGGAAAAAGCAAAATGAGGAGAAGAATCTCTTAGCTATTTGTACAGCCAAGAGAGAGAACTGTCACAGAGAAAGTCCATTGAAAAAAGCATCAAAGCCAAATGAAGACCAGAAATGACCATTGCAGAAGTGAAGACCTGAAATAGCTTTCAATAAAACTTTAGCTTTTATTTTCCTTTTACTTTGTTTTCTTTTATTTTCAGTCTTCCATCTTTTTAATACATTTCTTCTCACTCTTCTTTTTTACTTTTATTTTTGCTTCAGATTTCCTTCTCACACCTTTGCATTTCATAATGGCATGTGTTAATTTCAGATGTGTATCCCTTCGTTACACTGCTCACCGGTTCCCACACTGTTCCCAGTGAAGAGTGAGATTTTCTTTACCGAGCTTAAACAGAAAACTAAAATGTAAAATTACATAACATTATGCAACTTGCAGCCTCTAATGCCACTGAATACAGATAGGCTAGAGTGTACAAGTTATTTACTTAGAACGCCCTCTAAAAAATGCTCATCTACTTCTTTCCTCTTTGAACTGGGGTTTTAATTTAGAATAATTTCTCAGAGTTCAAGTAGCAGCCATAAATACCCAGCAGATAAATGAGTTTTGAAAATAACCCCAGATACAATTTCCTATAGGCATTATTTAGATTGGCAAACTTCTCCTTATGAATTGGTTTTGTATACTCCACTGCTCTGGACTAACAATAGTTAGTCGCTTGGTTCCCTTGGTTCTGACACCTACTTTTCTTATCATCGTAAACATAACTTTGTCAACAAGATCTCCTCAATTCACGAAATTCTGTGAATAAGTCGATACATATTTTCCATTACTTTATTCTTTTAAATCACAGTATCACAATATCACAGTATGTTTGGGATTGGAAGGGACCTCAGAAGATCATCTAGTCCAATCCCCCTGCCAGAGCAGGAATGCCTAGATGAGGTCACACAGGAACATGTCCAGGTGGGTTTTGAATGTCTCCAGGGAAGGAGATTCCATGACCCCCCTGGGCAGCCTGTTCCAGTGCTCCGTCACCCTCACTGAGAAGAAGTTTCTTCTCAAATTTAAGTGGAACTTCTTGTGTTCCAGCTTGATCCCATTACCCCTTGCCCTATCATTGTTTGCCACCAAGAAGAGCCTGGCTCCATCCTTGTGACACTCACTTTTTATATACTTATAGATATTAATAAGGTCCCCCCTTAGCCTCTTCTCCAAACTAAAGAGACCCAGTTCCCTCAGCCTTTCTTCATAAGGGAGATGCTCCACTCCCTTAATCATCTTTGTTGCCCTACGCTGGACTCTCTCCAGCAGTTCCCTGTCCTTCTGGAACTGAGGGGCCCAGAACTGGACATAATAATCCAGATGGAGTCTCACCAGGGCGGAGTAGAGGGGGAGGAGAACCTCTCTCGATCTACTAACCACCCCCCTTCTAATACACCCCAGGATGCCATTGGCCTTCCTGGCCACAAGGGCACAGTGCTGGCTCATGGTCATCCTGTTGTCCACCAGGACCCCCAGGTCCCTTTCCCCTACACTGCTTTCTAATAGGTCATTCCCCAGCCTATACTGGAACCTGGGGTTGTTCCTGCCCAGATGCAGGACTCTACACTTTCCCTTGTTAAATTTCATCAGGTTAGTCCCCAACTCTCCAGCCTGTCCAGATCCCGCTGGATGGCAGCACAGCCTTCTGGTGTGTCAGCCACTCCTCCCAGCTTACTGTCATCAGCAAACTTGCTCATAGTACACTCAATTCCCTTGTCTAAATCGTTAATGAATATATTGAATAATATTGTCCCCAGTACTG
This sequence comes from Streptopelia decaocto, assembly GCF_964273445.1. Classification (NCBI taxonomy): domain Eukaryota; kingdom Metazoa; phylum Chordata; class Aves; order Columbiformes; family Columbidae; genus Streptopelia; species Streptopelia decaocto. The sequence goes on from NC_138663.1 coordinate 159,149,143, forward strand.
ACCCCTGAGGCACTCCACTAGATACTGGCCTCCAACTAGACTCCACACCATTGACTACCACTCTCTGGCTTCTCTCCTTAAGCCAGTTTGCAATCCACCCCACTACTCTATTGTCCAGACCACACCTCCTCAACTTAGCAACTAGGAAGCTATGGGAGACTGTGTCAAACGCTTTGCTGAAGTCAAGGTAGACCACATCCACCGCTCTGCCATCATCCATCCACCTTGTTACATTATCATAAAAGGCTATGAGGTTGGTTTTCATAATATTTTTTGCAATTCCTATATAATTTTATACCTTATTCTCAAGTGATCTCCATAGTAACATATATTACAATAATTCTCATTGTGAATAGTTTTATTTACAATTTACCAAACTGCAGTCCTTAGAGGAGCTTTTTTGTTAAAATATACAGGATAACAGAATTGGACCGTTTTTGCTCAACTAAATTTCAGCATTTTTTAACCCTTGCATATGGAAACAGGATTAATCTTTTCAGTATTGCAATGTGTGTTCTTCTGTAAGCACTCTGTTTTTAATTTCTATATACATATGCAAAGTTTTGAGCAGAGTTGTTTCAAAACTTACCATAACTTTTTGAGGGAATGCAAAAGGTTTTAAAATGTCTGCCAGCTGTTTCATACCAAATACCTAACCATATTTGGATGTTCCATTCTATAAAGCCACAAAATAACACTCAATGTCTATGTTCTTAGCAACTAAAACTCCTCACCATTTCTGAAATTAGAATATATGAAAACAATTTGGCTTAGGAAAATCTGAATTCATTCAATTCCAGTAAGCACTTTTTTAAACTCCAGAAGACCACAGTCCTTCCTACAGTTTAATTGTAGCCTTGCAGGTAAACATTCCAACAAGTGAAAGAATAATAATTTCCTGATTTACTTCTATGGCTTCTAAACATTGCAACTTTTACTCTACTTACAGGAAAGAGGAAGAAGGTGTGTGCTAGTCCTGCAACTGCTGCACACCAAAGTGGAAGCGTAAATTGCCATAAACATGATAAAACACAAAGACTCATCTTGTGGGTCAGCTGTGAAGCTAAATCATTCAATTTCAACAGAGGTAACTCAGAGTTATGACATCCTTTTAAAGGGATGTTGGAGAAAGTCATTATGAAACCAGACAAGTTCATGAAACTCGCCTTGCATTTCTACAGCTTGATTCCTAACTTGAGAAATATAAAAACCTCAAATATATAAAAACCTAAAGTTGTCTGCAACAGAGTCTGAAATGTGGTCTAATTGTATTCTGTTCACATGAATGCTGAGCTGTTTTTAAGGCTATGCTTCAATGGAATGAAAACTTGAGAATCAATCAAAAGAATGAATATATAACATTTCTATGACATTCAAGATGCATACATTCCTCCTCTGTATGGGAAAACACTTCCCATAGGGTTTTGAGGGGCTGTCTCCTTCTGTCTACTGTTTGGGGTCTTCTGGTCTGCCTTGCATGATGTCCTAGTGCTAGTATTGCTCTAAGCTGGTATTCAGTGAACATGAAAGAAAATTTGTTTGTCTGCAGAAACCCATGAGATTATTGCATTTTTCATATATTAGTTCCTGAAAACAGAAGCTCTTTCCCTCACTAACCTTCACCTGTCCCTATTGTTCTTAAGTTATTTACAAAAAAGGTGAAAAACTCTTCACTGAAACAACTAATTTTGGAGCCTATTTGTATGCAGAACACACGGTACTGAATAAAGTGCAGAAAACTTTACTCAGTACAAAAATATGCTATGGGAATTATGGTGTCATCTTCAGAATCTGACAAATTGCCCAGTGTATGAAATGTTTAGACACTGATGGCTTACTCAGGATGCACATGAGTGGCAATAAAATCATTTGGTCTCCAAGACAAAGTTTGAATTTTTATTTGATTGCAGAGAAATTCTGGCAGGACCCTTTTCAAGCTGCAGTTGATTCCTTTAGCTAGAATTTGGCATGTAAATAAAGATATTTTGCCATTTATTTCATTCCATATTTTTGGATTTCTGTGCCATCTTCCTGATGATAACTTTTCTTTCTTCTTCACTCACAAATTGCTCATTTCTGCAGTGGCACCTGGGATAGATGGCAAACTAACAACACAAATGCAAGTGCTAGAAGGAAAACAAACCCACTAAAGCTGTTGCAATGTGAGGGTGCACAGTGTTGCTTGTATCTTGGCATCTTTAAAGAGAAATCACCCCCTCAACTGTCATTTTAACTCCAAGATGATTCATCTTCTTTCTTCTTTGGAGTTAAGACTACAAAATATGCCGATCAGTTGCTGTGGTTACATGTTGTGAACGTTTTTCCTATTATAGACGTACAGTGAATTTGAAGCTGATCAATGTGAAGGGTGTTGAGTTTCCATGCACACCCCTCACATCAATGGTCAAACATACCTAGGATGCTTACTTCTACAGTGTCCCTTGATCTCAGAGCCATCTTTTGATGAACATATATGTGAGACAAGGTGCCTACAAAACTTTCTGTCCTATATCCTGCTCAAGAGTTCCTCAGGCATTCTCCATTTTGACTCAAAGTAATAAATTATTTAACAGTGTATTTTAAACCTGTCAACTTAAAGACCTTGTTTAATCCTGCTAATGGGAATATGAGAATGGACAAAATATTCTCTGTTTTTAAATGAAAATGAACTCTTAAGAGGAACCTTGTTTCAGTTTTATGATTATAAACAGAGAGATAAACTGCCTAAGGATCCATATTCTTTCTTTTTGTGTCTGTGTCAGCTAAATGGAACAATGAACGTCATTCTCAGGCTATCTGCCCCCACCCCCGTCTTTTTTAAACAGTTTTTGTCACAATTCATGGATCTAGTGACCTACTTCACGTGGGGAGATAGCGAATTTTCATAGGAAAGAGGAGGGCTTAGCTTTTAGTTTAGTTGTAAAAGCAACAAAATCGTCCTTTTGTACCTTATAAATGAAAACTGCAAATTTAATTTGGTGGGTGGTAGTTTTGACCTTTTTTCTTTTCTTAGAAAATACCTTAGGCAAATCAAAATGTTTGCATGGGCATCTAAAAGTGGTAAGTCCTTAGAAGTGTACAAAAGAGTTAATAATTTTTAAAAAAAAAAAACAATGTTAAGTATGGAGAATGTATCTCAGTCCATTCTATATGCCAAATGCAGCAACTCACTCTAGTCTCAATCTAGAAAACAAAGAATCTTTGGATTATCTTACTGAAATCAGTAAGACAAGATTGGCTCTTACTAGTAGTCTCCTATTAACATTTTATTGGATCAGATCCACTAAGACTTTCTTTAATATGCATGTTTATGCCACCCAATCACAAAAACTTGCCAGCATCATTGCAAGTACTGCAACATCCAGTGATCAGTGAGTGCTTTCATTTCATTTAAACTGAAACACGTTCACAAAATACTCACTCAAAAAAAAAAATACTTGCAAAACCCCAAAATATTACCAAACAAAAAATCGGATAGAAAAATAGCAAAAGACACCAGTTTTGCACAGCCATCCACAAAACAAGCTCAGCCAACCTGAAATGTATACGAAGTCTTCAGCTGGACATTGAGGGGTCCAACTGATGGTCTGCTAGATTCCAAGCAGAGAAATATTTTGGAGCATGAAATAAAAGCCTGAGTGTTACAGGCACCTACATTTTTTTCATAAACAGATAAAATATAGGTTCCATCTTACGGTTTTATCACATTTTTCTGTGCCTTTGGGATTCTGTAATGTTAGTGCAGTTTTATAAAGGACCCAGTGGGATGTCCCATTCTTTCCATTTCACTGGGGAACCACAGTGCTGGGAAGAGAGAACGTGATTTACTCCTGTTGAGTCACTTAGAGTATTTGCCTTAATGTGATTTTGAATTAGTATCTTTTGGGGAAAGACAGGAAAGATAAGCTCTTTCTGGATTAAAAGAATTGATATTTAAGATTAAATGAAAAAGAGCTGAATCAGGATACAGATTGGGAATACGCTAACAATCATGTAGTCTTTTTCAGAATCTTCTTTTAGAAAGGTTACAAACAGGACAACATGCAAAACATGGGGTCTGCTGCAGGATAGTGTTAAATAATGTTGAGACTGGCACAGCGGTGGATGTGTTCTACCTTGACTTCAGTAAGGCATTTAACACAGTCTCCCACAGCATCCTTACAGCTAAACTGAGGGACTGTGGTCTGGACAATCGGGTAGTGAGGTGGACTGGGAACTGGCTGAAGGAAAGAAGCCAGAGAGTCGTGGTCAATGGGGCAGAGTCCGGTTGGAGGCCTGTATCTAGTAGAGTGTCTCAAGGGTCAGTACTGGGGCCGGTATTATTCAACATATTCATCAATGATTTGGATAAGGGAATAGAGTGTACTATCAGCAAGTTTGCTAATGACACCAAGCTGGGAGGAGTGGCATGTAGTCTTGCATCTGGGTAGGAACAACCCCAGGTTCCAGTATAAATTGGGGAATGACTTATTAGAGAGCAGTGTACAGGAAAGGGACCTGGGGGTCTTGTGGACAGCAGGATGACCATGAGCCAGCACTTTGCCCTTGTGGCCACGAAGGCCAATGGCATCCTGGGGTGTATTAAAAGGGGGGTGGTTAGTAGGTTGAGAGAGGTTCTCCTTTCCCTCTACTCTGCCCTGGTGAGACCACACCTGGAATATTGCGTCCAGTTCTGGGCCCCTCAGTTCCAGAAGGACAGGGAACTGCTGGAGAGGGTCCAGCGTAGGGCAACAAAGATGATGAAGGGAGTGAAGCATCTCCCTTATGAGGAAAGGCTGAGGGAGCTGGGTCTCTTTAGCTTGGAGAAGAGGAGACTGAAGGGTGACCTCATTAATGTTTACAAATATATAAAGGGTGATTGTCACGAGGATGAAGCCAGGCTCTTCTTGGTGACAACCAACAGTAGGACAAGGGGCAGTGGGTTCAAACTGGAACACAAGAAATTCCACTTATATTTGAGAAGAAACTTCTCAGTGAGGGTGACAGAGCACTGGAACAGGCTGCCCAGGGAGGTTCTGGAGTCTCCTTCACTGGAGACATTCAAAACCCACCTGGACACATTCCTGTGTAGCCTCATCAAAGTGTTCCTGCTCTGGCAGGGGGATTGGACTAGATGATCTTTTGAGGTCCCTTCCAGTCCCTAACATTCTGTGATGCTGTGACTTATGCCTTCACAATGTTAGTTCTCCCATTATATTTGTGATCAAGTCTTGTTTGGGGGCATGCATAAAATGGGTTGATGGTCCCAGTTTGATGAATCAGCTGCTGTTGTTCCACACACAAAAATACAGGTGCAGATTGGTGCAGATTCAAAGCTGAATGACCATCAAGTTATGGGTCACAAGGCTGAAAAACTCCACTCACTTCAGTAATTGTGCTTTCCAAGCGTAAAAAAACAAAACCACGACTAGATATATGTGTTAGCAAAAGTGTTGTGACACTGATTTCACAGAACCTTTTTTTGTGGATAAGCAAACGACTTCAGCTTCTGCTGCTGCCAGTCTAACACCCTTTCAGAAGCAACACATTTCGCTCTAGGAATGTTAGCAGAAAGCTGACTCAATCTGTAACCCTAAATGAGGCCATTCAGTTCTAGTGAGTGAGGAAAAAAAGATTTCTTGAATAACTACACAACTGATGACAAAAACCAAATACGATCCAGATTTCAGCCTTCCCTATATTAGTGCTACACTCCAGACTCAATGCAGGTAGGTACTAACCAGAATTCCTAACATGCTGGTGTGCTATCTGTCAGCACAGCAAAACATGAATTCTTCACAGTGGCTGGCAGAGGGTGAAAAGAGGTGTGTTTTTCAGTCCACATCCTTCCAGACTTCTGAACTTAGAGCAATGTTGGACATGTTTTAGTTGTTTTCAGAAACGCGTGAGTCCCACCTGGTTTGAGCGAGTTCTTTCACAGACTGCTAAGCACACGTTTTCTGGCACCTATTCCAGGTGGCATTGTCAAACAGGAGCCCTGTTATTTCATGTACAGCATGAAACTGTGTCACAATGTACATAGTAATACATGCACTGCACTTGGCTTCCAAAAGAAAGCAAGACTACTCACAGCTTCCTCCCAACAGATTACATTTCAGGCAGAGTACCACAACCTAAGCACCATTTTATTTAAAACTATAATGCTCCATGGTTGACAAATATATAGGTATTAACCTTAATAAGGATTAATCACATGGTTAATCATCAGTTGCAACTATGCTATGTCATGTATTACAATAACAGCAACGCCAGCTATTTAATGTTGTGATTCTGTTCCCAAGCTGCTAATGCCATAAGTTAATGATTTGATAAAGTTCAGATCTCTGACATGATCAGAACACAGCTGCTCTGGTAATGAGTGCTATAGAGATGTCTATAAGTAGGTTATCTAATTAAGTATTAACATAGCCATTGCAATATCCATCATTATGCACCAACACTGTCCTTCCCAAATGCCGATTTTGGGAATCCTTATTAGTATAATTTGCTCTTGGGCTCACCTGCAAAATGAGATACATTGACACTCACCTAGCAGGAATCCCAGTGGAGCATTTGCAGGTTCTGCTGCTACCACTGCATGGGGAGTAGCTGGCAGGACACTGACTCCACAGCAGGGGCTCCGCTGCAGGTGCTCACACTGAGGCCCTGCCAGCCAGGAGCTTTCAGCCATCCTCAGTCTGTTCCTTCAAAACCAGGCTCATTTTTATTCAACACCTTTTTAAATTTCACACACTGATGGCTTTCAGGTCATTCTCTTTGGGCTGTGAAATCTCTGGGGCTTAGGTGAGCCACAATTTTTGGTTTAGGGTTGTTTCCCTTCCTTCTCCATTAACTATGAAGGTTACAAATTTGTTATTTTTAGGTGAAAGATAATAATCTGACACACAGGTCAATGACCACTGGATTTTTAGAAAACACACCAAGGTCAGGAAAGGGAACACACAAGAGTGAAATATAATTCAGAGCACTATAGGAACCAGAACATGAAAAAATGATGGTGGGACAAGCTGAGGCAGAAAGAAAGAAAGAGGATATAAGAATGGCATGGCCCTCTGCCCTGGGTTTTTCTGAAGACAAAGGAACATGACAGACTCAGCTAGACCATCTCATATGGAAAGAGTTTTCAAGTGGAAAGAATTTTAGGTTTTATAGTGATTTCATATACAAATATCTTAGAGGTTTGGATCTTGACAGAATAAAAAATGTCATACCATTGTCCAGGACAAGAGCTACCACGGATGTCTCAACACATCATGAAGCTTTAGTAGTGTTATACTGTAACTGAAGTAAAAAGATTGATTATTAAAACCATAAGTGAGCATAGCCCATCCACAACCAATGGCATAGGACCCAGAAAAAACCCCAAGTTTTTATAAAAGGGGTAACTGGACAGTGTCATTACAGAAGACATTTAGGCAGCATGTGAGGTGAGGATCCTGGATTCTGCCATACGTAAGTGGTGCAAACCCCAGAAGATATTAAATTACCCTTTTCAACAGTGAACTGCACTGGATTAGAGAAAGCACTACTGTTTTCTCTCTTCATTCTTTTTCCTTTTCTTTAGTTTTCTTGCCTTCATCAGCTTACGATATTGGTCATCATCCAGGATTTGTACACAAAAGCTAACAAGCAGAATCTCTCAACAAAGTACAGTAGGCAGCATTATGCCACAGAACAAGACCACAGCTGTCACTGATATGTGTGGGCAACCTACAAGCAGAGACTAAGAAATCTAGGAAGGTGTTTAGTACCTTGGAAATGCAGAGTAAGGAAGGTCAGAAAGTAGGGAGGTGGTCTCTGAGCCTAAAGATGGGACAAAGCCATGGTTACCTTCCAAATGAGGAAGAAGATTAATAGGTGAGAACATAACAGATTAATTTTATTTTAGGAAAAGCTAGTCCTCAAGGCACTTTTTAAAATACAGATTTCCTCCTTGCAGTATCTCTGAAAATTTGGTGGTAAAGCATAATAGGATTTGATATGAAAAGGCACTCCTTGGCTAATTCATATTCTTTGCCTTCTGATCTACCACCCAAATGGCCTGGTTTATCTGCATTTTTGCTGCATGTTAAATAATGAATATAGTAAGTGTTTAGCAACACAAAATAGTACTGAAACCCTGGAGATCGGTGAATAATACATTAAGAAATGTAATTTCATTAGTGGTATGTTTCCTTTTTATTATATAACATGCTCCATAGCTGGATGAAGAATAAAAGACTACATGACTCTTTCTTACTAATAAATTCAGCAGAATGAAAGGAAAAGCTAGAATAAAATAAATTACTGTTTCTGCAATTACAACGGATTTTCTTCTTATATCAGAAGAATCTTTTAACAATGAGTGTGCTCACCCACAGCTATCTGCAGAAAGCAACTCAAATCCATTAAGTTAAGCAAAATGGGACCTCTGTAGATCACCTGTAAGAAATCATTGAGACAACTACACTGGGAGAGTTTAAAAAAGATTCTGGATTCTGCATTTATGCAAAGAGTAGTAACATCTAAAGCCATTATACCTATGTAAAAAAATTTAAAAAATTAATTCAGAAACATTAATGCAATCATGGATTGCATAAATGGTCTGAGGAAGAAAGTCTTTTTTCAGAAGGAAGTTCCACAACTGAATAGGTGCATTAGGCAACATTTTCTTTGCAAGCATTAGACACAGAATGAAGCAGAACAGCAGTTTAGAAGCTTCGCTTGTCTGTGGAGGCAAGAAGTGCGTGTTTAGTCACATTCCAAATATATCCTCCTGGAACACTTTAATGTCTCAAAAAACATAATACATGTCATTAAGCACTCCCAGATAAGTATTTTTTCATCATCCCATGTATTATTAACTTCATCTACCTCAAGGTTTGGTTTACCATCTGCCATTGTAACATCTTAGAGCTATTCAGGCCCAATGTGCCCCCATGTGCTACCATCTCAACGACCTTCCAGCTGAAAAAAAGGAAATCATATTTAATGCTACATCTTAAAAGGATAAAACAAAAAATCTGGATGTAAGAGATTTATTGCACTGGGTACCTTTAAGTATTTTATAAAGAGGGAACACTTTTAAAGAATTCTCTTTTACAGAATTTTCTCTCAAATTCATCTTAGAAAGAGTCATATATTTCATTTTAAGGTCCTGTATGTTTCATACACTGTGTATGATCTGTTTTTATTGTTACTATTGGGTTTATTTCCATTCTCCAAGGAAATCTTGGCTGGAGAAGACATTATGTGCAAACTGCATGACTCTAGCAGAAAAAAGTCTTTTCCCACCATGGCCAGGTAGCATCTAACAGTTCTCTTAAAAGTTAAGACAGATTTCAGGTGACTGATGTACTGCAGATGCTGTGATGTTAGAAACTGAATCTGTTAGTTAGGATATCACAAAAGTAGGACTCAGCTTTGGGTTTCTGACAGTTGGCGCAAGATGTGTTACGGCCTAAGTGTCTGTAAGTGAGGTAGATATAGCTGATGGAGGCTGCAGAAATAATCAGCTCATACTAAAATAGATACTGACACCTGCCCAGCGGAATGGTTTCCCCATTCCTCTGACTGCACTGACCAGAATGGGACAGCTGGTTTGCATGCTCTGTACCTCCAGCATAGACATCTGATGTTAGGGAAAGCAAACCTCCTTTGGCTTAAGATGATGTGGCACTCTGGCTGCATTTGATGCGCTGTTTGTTATCTCAGCCGTACCTGGCATCACAACACCTTTTCCTCTGAGTGTTTCACTTAGTGAGGTAGTGGTACATTGAAGGAAATATTAATGCTTTATTGTCTGCTTATGCCAGTCAGTATGTTCATTGTGCTTCTATAGTGGACATTTACATGACTTACATCTGTACCTGTGCATTTGTATTAGGACCAGTTTTGTCTCCCTGTACTAATCTTCTAATAAAACATGAGACATCAAAGTTTTTCAAGGGTTAAAGATGCAAAGGACGAAAATGACTATGCAAATAATGTTTAGTGAGGGGAAACCAGGGCCAGATACTCTACCATCCAATAACTGTCACCACATACAATATACAGATGTTTCCATCTGCTTTGCTACTTCTAGCTAAATTTGTATTATTCAGGCTATTACAAGTCCAGCATGGATATGATTTCTAATAACAAGACACAGGTGTTCACTTTAATTCCCTCTTTCATTGTTTGCTTGACAACACATTTTACTTCAGCTGTTGGGTGTTATTGCTTTAGGCAGGCTAATGTTATAAAGTGAACATAACGTATAAATTATATTTTTGGATCCGCTGAAGCAAAGAGCCTTTTAAGATGTGCCATTTAAATAACAAATTAATAAAACATGCATTTTATGTTTCTTCTTTTTTATCATGTATGTTGATCCTGGAACACTAAATTCTTGTTTTGTCTGACAGTACTTTGCTATGTAACTAATGAAACATTGCACTTTTTTATTATTGTTTTGAAGCTGAACTGAAAGTAAGAAGCAATTTGTGCCCCTTCCTAACTATCCTGAACTTTGGAGATTTGTCAATTATTTAAATAATGGAAATAAAATAGAGACATTAACTAAAGCCAAGAGGTCAAACAGTCTCTGAGCTCTGAACTACATTTCAGAAGAAAAAAAAGGAAAAAAAAAACATATAGAAAGTAGTAAATAGACTGCTTTTCCTGAATGGATTAACTGTTCACAACAAAGTAATTCATAGTCCATTCCCATTACAGCCACTTCTCCCTTCCACACAACTCATTCACTCCACAGTGACTCCTCCAACAATCTTACTGAACAAATTACTTGCAACTAATTGGTTGACAAACTGCAATTGCTCCATTTACCAGTAACAGCACAATATTCCATCATTTGGGGAAGACTTTGTCTAAACTGAGCCAAAAATTCAATATGAGAGACAAAATTAGGGGAAAATTAAAATAAATTATTTCATCCTTTTCCTTGACCTGCCAATTTTAAATATGGCTAGAAAGTGTTGGCAGCCTTCTTTTAAAGGGCTATTAAAAATAAGAAGATGAAAACTAACAAGAAATGTTGCTGAAAAACTGAGTGTGGGAAGTTGATGGTAAAACCACCATTCCTGAGAGTATAATAAAAGTTCTGTTGTGGAAGTACAGAGCAGACCCAAATCTCACACTGCTTTAAGAAAAAATAAACTTCAGTCCATTTCCTTCTCAGAATCACTTGCCTCCTTTCCTCTGCATTTTTTAATCATTACCATGCCTAAAACAGATCTCAAACACAGCTGTACTGCGACGGCTCCGCTTATAAAAGGCAATCCATCCTTGGAGCACCAAAGTCTCAGTTTCTTTGTAATGTAAACCAAAGGTCATGTCTAGCAAATGCAAGAATTTCCTAAGGCTTACTTTTAGTTCATTATGATGGATAAAATATAAACATGCTTTTCTGTCACATAAAAAGGATAAGAAGATATCATAATCATAGAACAGGGCTCATTTTCAGCTGTAAAAATGGAACAAGTCTAAGCTGCACTGTTAAACCTGTAATGGTAATGTTATTTCCTTCTGTGATATCTCCACATATTAGAAAAATAATGCAACATTTCTTCAGATTTCAAAGATATTATTCAAGGGACTATTGTATATATGAAGGTAATAACAAATTCTCAGGTATCCATAATATGTGGCATGAGGTCTGAAATATCCACTAAATATCGTACATGAAACCACTTCCTGGCAAAGAAGTGAATATTCCTATTAACTAGTACTGACTGTACAACAAGCATCATTAAAGGGTGATTATCAAATTAAAATTGCATCAGTTTCATGAGATGAGTCAAAAGTAGTTTCAAGGACTACATCTGTGCATTTATCACTCTGGCAGTGGGCCTGATCTAGCATATACTTTACAGAAATGTTATTTTTTAAAGCATATGAATAATTTAAGTTTCATCAGCTTTTTTTTTTCACAGTAACATTTAGAGCCATGTTTAAAAATATTCCTGGATCAGCGACAGGTAGTAAAGAGAGAAAGGCAGAAAAATCTTCCCCTTGAGAAAGATTTTTCTCTTTGTTTTCAATAAGATCTCTAAAACCAAAGGTGACACTGAGTACCTGGGGAAACCCACCGTAAGTGAAATGCTGTCAATCACGCTAAATAAACAGAACAACAGGTGAAATATTTCAACCTCTATTACTTTATAGTTATTGTAACTTTATGTATGCCTTGAAACAGCATAAGTACTTTCAGATGCAAGTGAGATTTTAAGTTGATGATGTCTTCTTATAAGAATAATATTTAAATCTATTAACATATCAAGCAGTCATGTCAGTAACACAGTACTTCCACCTATTTAACATAACACTGCTAAACATCTGGTAACCATATAAACAATCTAATGGACACGTGTGCATGTTTATATATAACACAAGCGTACATGCACACACATGCACATATGCATAAGAAAACTTCTGCAGTAAAGCCCATTAAGATTTTTTATATGGCTACCAACAGCTGCCACACCTGAATCCCTTCTCAAGTGCTGCAGGTGTGTCCTGGCTTTTGTAGGTCACCAGGACAATGTGAGCCTGCATGTCGGTGCAGCTGCAGTGATACACCTCGTCCCCTCCCTGGGAAACCATGCTTGGAGCCACCCCTTGTTCCTTGGAAAAAAAACAAAAACAAAAACAAAACCAAAAACCAACCAAACAAAAAACCTCCCCTGAGACCATGTTTCCCCAAGCTTGTGTTTTTAGCTGGAGTGCCTTCCTTCATTTCTGACAGTCACTCACTCCTCTGTGTAATCTTTGGTATCCTGCTGTGGATTTTCTCTATTTATGCTACTCCATGAAGTGTGAAGAATTCATTGTTTTCCAGGAGATCGTGTTCCTACCCAGCTGTGTTTTTATTTTCATTAAAACCGAGGGGACTCTCCAGCTGCAGGGGAAACTAAAAAGTAAATCAAGAAATAATATTCCAGCAGAAATGAGTTGCATCCACAGGTCCTGAGGGAACTGGCAGATGAAGTTGCTAAGTCACTGTCCATCATATTTGAGGAGTTGTGGCAGTCCAGTGAAGTTCTCACTGACTGGAAAAGGGGAAGTGTAACCTTCATTTTTAAAAAGGGAAGAAAGGAAGAGCTGAGAAGCTACAGGCCAGTCAGTCTCACCACGGTGCCCAGCAAGATCATTGAGCAGATCCTCCTGGAAACTATGCTAAGACATATGGAAAAGAGAGGTGACTGGTGGCAGCCAGCATAGCTTCACTAAGGGCAAATTGTGCCTGACAAGCTTGGTGGCCTTCTATGAGGGGGTTACAGCATTGGTGGATAAGGAAAGAGAAAATGACATCACCTACGTGGACTTATGAAAAGCATTTGATACTGTCCTGCAAGACATCCTTGTCTCTAAATTGTAGAGACATGAGTTTGATGGATTGACCACTCAGTGGATATGGATACAGAATTGGCTGGAAGGTTGTACTCAAAGAATTGCAGTCAGTGGCTTGATGCCCAGGTGGTGACCAGTGATGAGTGGCATTCCTCAGGGATCAATATTGGGAATGGAGCTGTTTACCATCTTTGTCAATGACCTGGGTAGTGGGAGTGAGTGCACCCTCAGGAAGTTTGCCAGCAATACCAAGCTGTGTGGTGCAGTCAACACACTGGAGGGAAGGGATGCCATCCAAGGAGACCTTGACAGTCTCGAGAGGTGGGCCTATGTGAAATTCAGTAAGTTAAACAAGGCCAAGTGCAAGGTCCTGCACCTGGGTTGGGACAATCTCAAACACAAATACAGGCTGGGCAGAGAATGGATTGAGAGCAGCCCTGAGGAGAATGACTTGGGGGTGTAGGTTGATGAGAAGCTCAACATGAGTCAGCAATGTGTGCTTCCAGCCCAGAAAGCCAATTGTATCCTGGGCTGCATCAAAAGAAGACGGACTAGTAGGTTGAGGGAAGTGATTCTCCCCCTGTACTCTGCCCCAACTGGAGTGCTGCGCTCAGCTGTGAGATCCCCAATGTAAGAAGCACATGGACCTATTGGAGCAAGTCCAGAGGAGGGTCATGAAGATGATCAGAGAGCTGGAATACCTCTCCTCTGAAGACAGGCTGAGAGAGTTGGTGTTGTTCAGCCTGGAGAAGGCTCCAGGGAGACCTTATAGCGGTCATCCATACTTAAAGGGAGCCTGCAAGAAAGCTGGAGAGGGATTTTTTACAAGCATGTGTAGTGATAGGACAAGAGATAATGGCTTTAAACTGAAAGAGGGTAGATTTAAATTACATAGAAGGAAGAACTACTTCACCATGAGGGTGGTAAGGCACAAACTAAAACATTCTGTGATTCTGTTAAATGTATTTTGGAGGTACCATTCAACCTATGTGGTGGCCACAGCAGCGTAACTTCAGATCCTGTGGCAGCTTTTACTCATTACATCCAGTACTCTCTGCTACAAATTATTTTCAGGCTTGTTTCATGGGGCCAGTGCTGCTTTTTCTTTAACCCAGCTCTTCTGCTTGTAAAGTTTTGTGGATTTGAAATTAGCACTGTTGTGCAGAAGCTTCTCAAGAGAAGATTTAAAGCACTTCTATGAATTTGCCACGTCATTTTTCCTGGCTTTATGTGACTCAATGTAAATCACAGCTAAACACAGCGGGCCAAAATCTCAGCTGGTGTCAGGTCCTTTAAAATCAATGGAGCTAAGTTGATTTTTATCTGCACCCAGATTTTTACTGATACAGAAAAGAATGGTCTTTTTATAAATATGCAAAATATGTAAATGAGCGAGCTTGCTTTGCTTAATTTTGATGCCACATGAACACTGGTTCCAAAGACAGCTGGGGCTAGTGTTCCAGATGTCATAACACAGGATCCAATCAACACATTATTTCAGCTAAAATTCATGAAAAAATATTTAGACATTGGTGAATGAGTTCCCCCCCACCAGATTACAGAAGTTTGACATTCAGTCAGTAGATATTTGAAGGACAATCCATATATGCTAAAATAAAATATCTCTAGAACTTTTTAATGTTCACTGTGGACATTAGCAATGTGGACTCAATAATATTTTTTCCTTGGTCTTCACCAGCAAGAGCTCTAGCCACGCCATCCAATTCACACAATCCAAAGGCTGGGAGAATTAAGTACTGCCCACCACAGAAGAAGACCAGGCTCAAGACCACCTACAGAAACTGAATGGTGTGGCTGATACTCTAGAGGGAAGGGATTCCATCCAGAGGGATCTTGGCAGGCTGGAAGGGTGGACTTGTGCGAACCTGATGAAGTTCAACAAGGCCAAGTGTAAAGTACTGCACATGGGTTGAGGCAACACTAGACATGGATACAGGTTGGGTGATGAGCAGGTTGAGAACAGCCCTGAGGAGAAGGACTTGGGGATACTGGTAGATGAAAAACTGAATATGAGCTGGCAGGCTGTGCTAGCATCCCAGAAAACCAATCACATCTTGAGCTGCATCAAAAGAAGTGTGACCAGCAGGTTGAGGGAGTTGATTCTGCAACTTTACTCCATTCTTGTGAGACCCCACCTGGAGTCCTGTGTTCAGCTCTGGGGCCTGCAGCATAAGAAAGACACGGACTCGTCAAAATGAGTCCAGAGGAGGCCACAAAAATGATCAGAGGGCTGGAGCACCTCCCATGTGAGGACAGGCTGAGACAGTTGGAATTGCTTAGTGTGGAGATGGGAATGTTCTGGGGAGACTTTATAGCAGCCTTCCACTACTTAAAGGAGACCTGTAGGAAAAATGCTGAGGGAATCTTTATGACATAGTGTAGCACTATGACAAGGGGTAACAGTTTTAAAGTGAAAGAGGGTAGATTTAGACTAGACATTAGGAAAAAATCTATACTATGTATGTGTTGAGGCACTGGAACAGCCTGCTCAAAGAAGCTGTGGATGCCCCATCTCTGGATGTGTCCAAGGCCAGGTTGGACAGGGCTTTGAGCAACCAGGTCTAGTGGAAAGAGTCCCTGCCTGTGGCAGAGGGGTTGGACTAGGTGATCTTTAAGGTCCCTTCCAACCCAAACCATTTATGGTTCTATGATTCTGTGACATCGAGGCTACCTCTGCACTATGGGAGCTCCCATATTGAAATTGCCATGTCCCACTGTGAAACCATGGAGGGAAGATCTGTCCCTCCCTCTCCCTTTTTATTCCACTCTATTCCTCTCCACAGAAACAGAAAGAGGTAGAGATTACCCCAGCGAGATTTCACTGCATGCTTGAACTGGTGAGCAACACTGGTGACCACTCACTGTGTCCCAGGTGCCATGGTAGGTGAGTTTATCTGCCCACTGAATATAGGTCTAGTCTTAAAATCACCACTGAGTTCAAGAACCAAAGACCTGCTCTGCTGTTCCCATGGTCAGAACCCTAAAATGTCAAAGTTAAATTTCTACAGGAGGAAGAATGGTACAGTTACAAATGCATAAGAACAAATAGGAAACTTGAATGATATTCCATGAGCCACTCTTTGGCTCCACCACTTCCTTAGGTGGAGAAAGACAGACACTAAATTTGTACTTGTATTCCTAAATAATTATGTGCTGCTTTTCAAAAATGCTGAGTCCTGCCAGCTTATATGATCATCAGAGGTGACAACTTTTCCATTTCTCTGAAAACCAAGTCACATTTACTTTGTCTTATAAGACTGCTTTTATTTTTCTCCTAACTTTAGACACCAAAGTTGGAAAAGTGGTGCTTTATCTGTTTGTAATTTAGTTATATTACTTTTACAGGTATTTTCTTAGTTTTCTAACCTTACCATGTATCTGTTTCTAAAGGTTCAATTCACTAAAAAAGGATAGGAAACAAAAATTGTTTAATTGAGAAAAATTAATAAGGGAAAATTCTTATAATGGACTGTAATAATTTTACAAAAACATCTAATTAGGAGATTGAAGTATAAATTCAATGATTTTTTATATATGTGTTTAAGATACTTTATAATCTGTAGGTAATAAGAAATTAACACCTTATTTTTTGAAGATATCTTCCCTGCCATATGACATTGATATTTCGGTAATCTTAAAAAAAGATAAAAAGCAGACTTTCAATTCTAACTTTGCATTCCAAATAGAGGAGGAGAAACTATTTTTTTGTTTCCTTACCCTTTACTGAAGAGAAAAACATGTTTGTTCTCCTACTGAAGTGACTTAGGAAATTTGAAGAGTGGCTAATATTTGTGATTTCTAGCAAGTTAGGTTTTGATCTATTTGGAAATGTTAGGAAATTACTGTTTTGGCTTCTCATTTTATATCATAGAATTACAGAATACTTTGGGTTGGAAGGGACCTTCAAAGATCATCTAGTCCAACCTCCCTGCTCTGAGCAGGGACATCTTCAACTAGATCAGGTTCCTCAGAGCCTGGTCCAGCCTGGCCTTGAATGTCTCCAAGGATGGGGCATCTACCACATCTCTGGGCAACCTGTGTCAGTGTTTCACCAACCTCATTGTAAAAAATATCTTCCTTATATCTAGCTTGAATTTCCCCTCTTTTAGTTTAAAACCATTACTCCTTGTCCTATTTCAACAGGCCCTGTTAAAAAGTCTGTCCCCATCTTTCTTATAGGTGCTCTTTAAGTACTGAAAAGCTGCAATAAGGTCTCCCCGGAGCATTCTCCTCTCCAGGCTGAACAACCCCAACCCTCTCAGCCTGTCCTCACTGCAGAGTTGTTCCAGCCCTCTGACGATTTATCTGAGTAAGCTCCTTTCATAATTTTATTGTGTATCTATTATTACTTACTAGAAGGTTTGTTTTAACGGAGCCATGATGACCATGATGTACTTCTGTGATTCTATTTCCCATTCTGTAGATAACATTTCACATTCTGCCATTCCTTTCCAGGGAATCTGCTTTACAAGTAGCCCTAATAATTTAACTTTAAGGGTGGTAGAATTTGCTTCTAATTTTCTTCCCTTCTGAAAAGTGGGATTTTGACCTGCATGAGGGTAGTGCACAAAGACATTATCTAACAGTTAGGCAGTCCCATTGACCTTCAAGTGGAGGAAAGAAAGCATGTTATAACTTCAAGTGCAACCCACTCACTGCCTAATAGAGAAATAGACTATATACACAACAGCTCCCCAAGACACATTATTTCCTCCCACTGCTTTAATCGAGATAAAGTGGGACAAACAATGTTAACTGCCACCTACAGCAGAAATAGATGTTTTGCAGAAGGAAGGAATAACAGGATGGCAACACTCCGTTACTTGACTTTTCTCCCAGCAAAGAAAGGCACAAAATGATAAAGTGAGACCAAAAGTGTTTCACACTGATACTGTAAAAATAGTTTCATCTTGAAGTTAAGAAAAATTATCTTCACTATTCTTCTGACTGAAATGTAGTAGCTCCAGTTTTGTTAACCTTATAAAAAGCACTAGAAAGAAACCTGTAAATAGCACAGTAGTTTTCAACACAGGAAAACCATGAAGAATAGCCCCCCTCAAAACACTTGTACAAAATGACCAGAGAGGACAGAAAGACTAGTTTTCTGGAAAGAGAACATATTGCCAGTTGATCAGATGAAATTTAAAGAAGCTAAGTCCACAGTATATCTATAGATAATAGGAATTGCTTCTGATTTCTTTACCAACACACTGACAATCTATATACCACGAGGAGAATGCACCTGTACCACAGAGTGATCACAGAATCACAGAATCGACTGGAGTGGAAAAGACCTCAGAGATGATCAAGTCCAAGCATTGGTCCAACCTCAGTCCATTTGCTAGATCATGGCACTAAGTGCCATGTCCAATCTCAGTTTAAAAACCTCCAGGGACAATGAGTCCACCACCTCCCTGGGCAGGCCATTCCAATGCCTGATCAATCTCTCTGTAAAGAATTTCTTTCTAATATCCAGCCTAAATACTGATGATACTGATTTGAACTCTGAAGTGATTTCTGCTGTTTCTGTAAGAGCAGAATCCAGCACCTGACAGTAAGTTAATTCTTGATACATCCATGAGAGAGGAATTAAAATAGTCATACTTCTCAAAGTGAAAGAATATGTAGACAATAAGAATATTATTCATAGCTTGCAAAGTGAATGGCAGAACATTGATTTAAGGTTGATGCCAATGATATTATAAAGTGGAAGAACAGAAATCATAGAATCTGTTACTGACTTTAGGATGTCCTACCTGTCACACAGGCCACTGTGATATTTATTTGGATAAATATAATAATGATCCATTACCACATGGAAGGAAACAAACAGGATAGAGGGAATAAAATCTTAATTAAAAAAAGTATGGTATCATAGTAGAAAGGAACCAGAGAGGTGGGCAAGGAAGCACTCCAGGAATATAAAATAATCCCACTGTCCAAGGACATTAAGTTGGAAAAATAATTATTGTAAGATATCTTATTCACAGTGTGAAAACTACTTTCCAAAATACTCTTCAGTTGCAAACAGAGGGTTTGCATTCAGGGTTGAGAGAGAAGAATCCAGTGGCAGAGAAAATAACAGATGAACAAAACTCCTAAAAAAATAGAGCTGGAGATAAGGCTGGAGGTGTAGCTGATTAAATAGGTAAGGGGAAGGGAATACTTAAAGGATGCCGTGTCCAATCAAGCTCATATAAGAAGAAGAAAACGTGAAGGATGGGAGGGTAACAATAAAAAAAAGAAAATAATATTAGAAGACAGAAAAGTTCTGGTTGAGAAATAAAGGCTATCTGACTGTCACAGTGTTATAATTTAGATAACTATTCATATACATATATAGTTTTATAATATTTGCCACAGTTTAGTATATTTACAGTGGGCCATAGTTCAGGCTTAAACCCCAATTTACTATGTGTGCACACTGTATGATTGCTAAGCTCTAAAGCATCTATTTCACATTTTCTGGAGTCATCAAGGCAAACCTGTCATCCATGTTAAGCTCTGATGCACATGGTGGATGAAAAGTCTAAGCTCTCATCTGTCCTTTCCCAACAGAGAAGGGGACATGTCTGCAAGAGTACTTTCTATCCTTTCCATTTGTGAGAGATGATTGCTAATTGCCTCTTCTCTAATCTCAGACCACTGCTGAAACAGAAGGACCTTCCAGGCACAGAGCAGAGGGTGAGGGTTGTCAAGCTCCTGTCCCGGCTGGGAACTAATTTCGCAGCATCCAGGCTGAACACCAGAGCGCTGTGCAAAGGTTTTGTTCCCATACCGCTCCTGAGAACTAAACAGCAGCCTTGGTGGTCAAGAATAAGGGCTAAACCCAAATGCTTAAATGAAGCCATCTGGAATAGAAAACTGTGCAGGTCTGAGCTGAGAAGCGACAGTTACTAATGGTTGCCATAACCTGGAGAATCTGCAGCCATCTGCCTCCCCGTTGACTTTGGATGAGTTTCCACCTGGTAGGGCCACAGCCCACAGCTGAACCTTTGCTAAAAAGCAGGATGTATACAGGGCCACATATTAGGATGATGAAACAAAATCAGTGCTTCTGGCCAGAGAGAGCTTGGGTCCTAAGCATATGCAGGAAGGTTCAGCCAGGATCAGTGCAATCCCATTTTGTAGTATCAAAGGCTTACTGATATCATTTCCTTTTCTGTGGTGGACAAGATGACAGCATGTTGTAATTCTGCTGTTTAAGGCACTAGCGTTGAACGTGAGCCTCCATAGCTTGCAAATGTAATAGCACAGGCTTTGTGAATAGTACAGGTCAAAATTGTAAGCTTTACAGCAAAGGACTGGATGTTCAGAGAGATTCACATCAAATTAGCCAGTGTCTCTTGCCTTAGCAATGTATTCTGCATTAGCATTTGTTTCACTAGCACTATTTTTCGAACTTACAAATGCAGAAGAATATAAATAAATACATAAAAATTATGAATGTTTTTGAAATTATGTTATCTGATTACTTAAACAGTTATCTATTTGCATTTTTTTCTTATTTTGTTTCTCTTTGGATTACTTAACAAAGGCCCTGTAAGGCACAGCTGAATTTTGACTTTGCTAATATTTAATGACATTTCAAACATTTGGCTTTTAAATGCATTGAAGAGTAACTGTTATGAAGCCAATTGCACATTTTTCAATAACTTCAAGCTTTTCTTCCCTTTTATAATAACTAGAGGACTGAAAATGCTGGTTTGTGTTGCACCTAGAGCATTCACAAAAGCATTATAGAAGCCTACACTCAAGGGATTATTATTTCCAATGCATGATAATTCAGTATCTGCAGTCTCCCACAGAGTCTTGTCTCTGTCTTGCTCTTGCTTTCAATACAAGAAAAATCCTGCTGCTTCCCAACAAACAATCCAAATACAACCATTGTTTATTATGATATAATTTTTGTGCTAAAAAGGATGAGGAAAGACTGGAAATTTTACATGCTTCCCGCTCAGAAGCAAATGCAACAAGATGTTCAATATGAGACAACATCACACATTACTGTATGGATTACATTGCTTTCGTATCCAGATGTATTTGCAAATGCCATTTACATAAATAATTTTAATATCCTATGCAAGGTTTTTAATAACGAATGACTCGTTCAAATCTACTATATCATTATTGGTGCTGGAATAAGTGACCGGATTTTTTGAAGTACTGAGCATGACGCCACTTATTTAAATGGTCATAAGGACTTCTGGGCATACATTTAGGTCAATTTTTGTTTAAACCTTGGTGTCATAAAAGATATTAGAATTATTTATGTAATCTGACATTCATAAATAACAAATTGTTCCTCTGATTCAAATATCCATGTTTGCCCAGTCACCAATTCTAAATGCATATTTAAAATATCTATTAAACTAATCTGCACTGCATGGAGACGCCTTTCTAGCCCAGTTCACTCTCTAGTCATTTTACCTTTTTAAATTCAACATGCAGTTTGTGTACCTAACATTGCGAGAACTGACTCACTGAACAAGAAATATGTGTACCTCTAGATAACACAGGGGTTTTTAAAGTAACAAGGTGATTTTTTTCCAGAGAAAGGTTATTAACTTGTGCCATTTAAGGGGGGGAGGAATTTGAATAAAGACATTTCCTGTTGGACTAAACAGTTGAAAAGGTCTAGTTGAACTGAAAGAGAAGTCATTCTACCTTTTCACTCATGCAAAGGTCATATCAAATGCAAAAAGAGTTTATTTTTCTAATACTTTATTTGTGAATAGAGGCATACCTTGCATACCTCACAGTCCAGATGGTAGACTTGTGCAAATCCTATTTCCAAACTGGTTTGTGTTTTGAAACTCCCAACAGTGCATTCTGCTGCATTAATCTAGGTTATACTCTGTGGCAGAGCTCCACAAATCCTGTTCGCTAAACAGGAGGGTCCTGCATGTTATCACCAGGCTTACCTTGGAGAGAAGGTCCTGGAGATCACGTCCTCCATGATCTAAAGATCTATTTTACGTTACAAAATTAAAAGTGGTAAGAAGAGATTTTCTCTTTCATGGGTCCTGGGTACATCTGATCAAATCCACTTAGCCTGGATGGGAAACCATCTCCCTGAATTAGAAACAATATGAGGCATAGGCTTTGCTTTGCAGAGACTTGGTTTGTCTTGGTATAGTTTTGCAGACAAAGAAAGATGGCGGTTTGTTCCTTCACACACACAGTTTGTGCAAGGAAAATCTGCATTTGTGTAGCACCCAGCACATGGGGTCTGTAATCTAGGACTGAGGGCTTATATATATATTCTAAAATAACAGATTATTATGATTATTATTATTATTAGTAGTAGTAGTAGTAGTAGTATTAATAATAATAATAATAACATCAGGCACCACATTTAGGTAACATACTTTCTGCTAAATTACTGTTAAATTATTCTGTGGGGGTCTTTCAGTTCTGTTGAACATAGGATCAAAATACTACAAAAATTACTTCAAGAGAAGTCTCCCTCACTAAAGCTATTCCATGCTGTCTTATCTAGGTGCTCAAAGCACAGCCATAATATTTAGTAAATGAGTTTGATCAGGCTAAGTTTTCACATCAGCTTTTTAAAGTAGTTCTGTTCACTTTTTTTCTTTTTATTGATAAGAGTTTTAAACCGAGAAAGGGCCATTGCAGTCATCTGTTTTAAAGACTAGCAAAACACAGCCAATAAGTCTTCTTGGAATGAATTCCTACTTCAAGTCAAATAACTAGGTTGAAAATACAGCAGAGGTTTTTTGAAAAAGCAATTTCAAACAATATCCAACTTAATATTCACAATTTCAAGTGCTAGGGAGGCCATCATAACCTTTGAATAGCTGTTTCTATGGATAATTACCCTCACAATTAAAAATCTGTGTACTGAATAGAGCCTGAATTTGCCTAGTTTCAGCTTCCAGCCAGAGGATCTTCATGTATCTTAGTCAATTAAAAGCAAGCCTCTTCGATCAGCAAATGGCTGGTCCATACATATGTATGTAAAAGCCATGATTAATTCCTTTTTACATGGTGTTTTTTTTTTTTTTTTGTGTGTGTTTTTTTTTTTTTTTTTTTCCTTAAAGAATTAGACTTAACTCCTTCAATCTCTTCCTATGGGGTATTTAATGACTTCCAAATATTGTTATGACATTCCTCTGAGTCTTCATCACTGTTTCAATATCTTTCTTGGGCTGTTGACATATGGACACTGGGAACCCTTTCTCAATTCAAAATAGATTGCAGCCAATCCTTTTCATCTGGAACTAAATACAGCCCAGTTGTATCACTTGAATCTGAATTATTCTATCTTTTCATATTCTGATCAATGCATATTTATTTGTCAATACTCAGTCCTTTTTCATGCAGTGCAACCTTTTTGAGTCTGGAAGTTGCATCTGCTATTCTTTAGAAATAAAATAAGTATTTCTGCACTTTTCATATATTTCAAAGGAGTCCTCTATGTTCCTTCTTTATTTTTTCCTGTATTTTAGAGATAGCCATTTAAAAAGCCATGTTTCTGTCACTATAACTATGGTAGTCATGCACCTTCTATTGTACAGAGACCTGACTCTATTTTTCTAAGGCCACAAGCCAGATTTTTACAGATAGGACAATTCATAATTCATCAATAATAATTCAGTGTTTTTAACTATCAGGTCAGCTCACAAAGACTAGTGAAACAAATATAGACCAGAAATCCAGACTTGTCTGTACTCTAGATAGCCTGGGGTTTCCTGAAGTAAGATTTACACATTCTAGAAAATAATCGCCTCTGTCTCCAGCTAGTAATTTAGGGCAATTTCTGAGGTGTCTACTTTTTATTAAACATTAAGCTAAGATTATTAAAAGGAACTAGAGGATCTAGATGCCCAAACAATTACTATTTCAGAGTCCAAAGTTTTAGGAAGTGCAGAACAGTTTCAGAATTCAGGGAATCCCACTTCATTGGTGTCAGACTGAACTGCATGAATCTCTAGCTGTTTTTACAACTCTTAGCCTTGGTGGCATCTATGTAATATGCAAAAGTGAATCTTAATTTGGTGACTGCAACGAAAGAATAATAACTTGCCTTAGAGAGATTCATGCTTCTCTCAAAAATTAGAATGATTTCATTTTTATCAAAACATCAGTCTACATAATGCAATCAACTATTCTTTTTGCAATCGGTTTATTGTAAATATTGTATCAGTCCCAATTCTTGAGCATATTATCCTCACAAAGAACCATTGTCTTTATTAATAACAGGAAAGATTTAGATTTAGCAATCCTTTTTTCTTTTTCTTTAAAAAAAATTAAATTAGATGAATTTTATCTTTAATCCCTACTAATACTGCCATAACAATGAGTATGACAGTACTCTCTAGGCAGTAATTACTTAACAATAATTCTGATAAGGATGTCATCTTGCACTGGTGTACTAGAAGCCATGAATCACTGGTTGTAGAAAAAAATACATATTCTTTCTATGTGTTTTCGGCTGAATAGTAGCTAAACACTCCAAAACCGCTGTGTGAAAGCATTAACTAAACTTATTCACTTTACAAGGAGAAAAAGATATTTCTGCAAAGGCGATATACATATTACATTTTATTTGTGGAGTTCATAGGACCTGAGGGAATGGTGGGAAGATGTGCCAGGGGAGGTTTAGGTTGGACATCAGGTAAAGGTTCTTCCCCCAGAGGGTGGTGGAGCATTGGAACAGGCTCCCCAGGGAGGGGTCACGGCCCCAAGCCTGACAAGAAGAGACTGGACAAGCCCTCAGACACATGGTGTGAACTGTGGGTTGTCCTGTGCAGGGACAGGAGTTGGACTCAATGATCCTTGTGGGTCCCTTCCAAACCAGGACATTCTATGATTCTATGATTCAAGAAAGTACTTGAGTGATGTTCTTAGTTTTGAATCAAATTTAAAGCTGAGTATGTTTTTAGGTCTTTTTCCAGGTCAGAACTAATGTACAAAGTCAACATACAGAGATTTGTTACAAACAGTAACAGAACAGCAAATAAAAAAACTTGGAGTGCTCATTGGGTAGAGCAATAAAAATGCTTTTGAATTTTATATTCAGAGAAAAAAATTATTAATAAATTTTTCTGTTTCTTTTAAGCTATAAGAGGGTGTCAGACATCCACCTGAGATTCATAATACTGTTTTGCACTGATTGTCATGTCTCTCTGTGTGTAATATATTGGTTCCTCCTATGAATCATAACATCATCAAGATCTCTTGTATACCAGTCCAATTTGCCAGGGAAAAAAAACCCTTATAAAAAGAAATTTACATAGCCACGGCATACAAATAGGATTAGTGTACAGTTAACAAGAACTGCATTCAAGAGGAGTCAACAGCATTTTCAAGATGCTTAACAGCCAGCATATGAAGTAATTCTGAGACGCAGCTGCATCAGGATCATTTTATAGTTTCTTTGTTCTTAACAGGATGCTCTCTCATATTACTATTTTATGTGCAGTTAGTCAGCCTTAGAGGTCTTGAAAACTCATGGTAACAGCACTCCCATCTACACAGCGGATCAAGAAATGTACAGACAAATCTCATCTCTCTCTTTAAAAGATAAAATAATTGACACCTACATCCTGTGTGTGTGAGGACAGTGTGGAAAACACCATAAAGTCAAAGTCTAATTCACTTTAAAATGTTGCCAAAATTATTCACAGGCATGATGTCTCTCTTGGTGGAGTGGCTCAGTGTCCCAGACAGATATGGCTTTATCACAACGGGAGCAGAGAAAGTTTAACCTTCGCATTAGGATGCGGAGACACACACCATTGTGTGTGCAGGTACCCACACACAATAATATCACTCCCACACCATCTCGGGTGCACAGCCTCCTTCCTGCAATTAGCACCATCTCCACTCCCTGAAATAAAGGCCTGGAAAACTTGTCAAATGGTGAACGATAATTTTCATAGCGAGTTCACCTTGTCAGCTTAGTAATATGAGCTGACTTTCTAAAACAAAGGGGCATAAACTTGGACACCTTCATCTACTGACATTCCGGTTATTTTCAAAAAATGCCAGTTCTACAGTTTTTAAGGCTGAATTCTCAAGACCTTACAATGGGCTGCGAGCAAAGTGCTGACAGCATATTCTTTCGCTTTTTAAAATTTTGTCACTTGCTGGAATGCCCAAAGACTTCATACTGTTTGCACTGTGTTTGTGAGAGACCTGCAGCTGAAGGGACTGTGCTCCGCAGATCCTCAGAGCAGCTGGACGAGAGACGTGCTTCGGATACATCCTTCCACATGGGGTTCCTGTGTACTTGCCTACCCTGCTGTGAGTTTTCTCAGCCCACTTGGCAGCCAGCTTATTATGTACCACTACTCTGCTGGCAATTGCAACTCGGAGCCCAAGCAAAACTAGACACGATGATCATGATAACACACTTTCCTGGGGAAGGAGGGAGAGGTGCTGAAAATCAGCATGTAACGTTCCCCGTTTTTTTCCAGGATGCAAGCTTACACATCTCATTTAGACAAAAGAAATTTAGTTTGTACAGGCACAGTTTGCTTTGCATGGTGACAGAGGGATGCAAATGTGTCTTTGCTACTTAACCTTGAAGCCAGCATTCAGTCCCCTCTCCCTTTGTCTTATCCCTGTAGCTGAGGCTGACTGGCTAAAAGTACCTGGGAAAAGTGCAAGAGAGGCTATTAAAATGTTCCAACAATATTTAGAACAAATTGGAGGGGAGGGGAGCAGTTCATTAGTCTGCTTAAGAAGGCTAAGGATGACTCAAACTTTTCATAATATAAATAAATGTGTGAGGCCAGTAATTTAAAACCAACCTTGACTTTCATATTTTCTAACAAATACCATGCCAGAGGGAAAAGAGACTTTGTCAGCTGCCCAGGGATAAATGGAAGTAGTATTTAGAAAAGGTCAAATAAAATTGTCCCCCAAACTGTGTGATAAATCAAAATTCATTTCCAGTCTGCGAATAGAGTATGCAAAAATGTCATCATGTTATTAACATTCTAGCCAGCTACATGTTCCAGTATCATATTTGTCTGGTAAGAAAAATCAAAGACCAGTATTTTTCACTCTTGTTAGCACTATAAATGGCACAGAATTCATAGAATTATGGGAGAATGAACTCAGTTCTTTTTCTTGCTCCTAGGTCTCCGCAACTGTTCAGTCCAGCATTCTCTTCTCATTACTCATGACTTACCCGCTGGAGACAAAACAGAACTATGTAGGGACCCTGGCTCAGTGAATCTTCATAAGTGCCAAAATGAGCTTATTTTAACATTCAGGTTTACTAATTCTGAGTTTCATATATATAAATGAAATCTGTTAAAATGAACTAAATATGATAAACAAATCTGTGAAGAAAAACAAATTCAAACTGGCTCTAGACGTATTCTGATCAAAATCGCACTTTAAAATCACAGCTAAGTTTGCCTGACATATCGTTTTATTGCAGTATTTTATTGCACTATCTGATTTCCTGATTAAGAAGGTATGGTCTGCACCCATGACTATGGGCAAGACTCATAAAATTCATTTCTTTCCTATCTTTTATTCTGAAAAGACAGTGGTATGAAACATTTGTTTATTAACTCTGATAAAAGTCTAGTTCACTACTGACCACAGACTGCTTCTCAGAAGCATGAGTAAGACAAGAAATCAAAGCTAAACATATTTAACATATTTTCTGCTTTTTCAATTCAAAATATTCCTGAAAAGTGAATATCTCCATGTCTATGCTGTAAATATTACATGAAGAATAATTCTTCAATCTAGACTTATTTATGTGAAAGACAGCAGGCTGTATGTGATAGAGACTTCTGCATTTTAGAGAATAAAGACTTCATGTTTCTAGCCAACCCCAATGACTTGGAATCAGTTCTTGAACGTTAACAGCTGATATTCATTTATGATCATTTTGCTGCCGAGGCTCCTGATGGTCTATGGATGGCAATATGCCCCTTGCAAGGTAATATGCCAGTTTTCCAGGACACGGTTGCCAGTCAACTGTGGGTTGGGGTGGGGAGAGCATATTGCACTGCCAAGGCCATCCTATCTGCATGAAGACCATTGTTTTTTGAGAGAGTGGCATTCCAGTGCCAAACGCCCAAGCCAAAATGAGATACACAAACCACAGAAGAGAGGATGACGTGGAGGTTTCAGGTACTTGACTCTGCCAGAGAGAGGTTGAACTGCTGTAGGTACCCTGGGCAGCCCATGAAGGACACATAGGTGTCCAGCATGTGCAGCAAAGGGTACAATATTCAAGCACTCATACAACATAGATTTATGGAAGAAAACTGTCTCAAGCAT
The DNA here is from genome assembly GCF_964273445.1 of Streptopelia decaocto. Lineage (NCBI taxonomy): Eukaryota > Metazoa > Chordata > Aves > Columbiformes > Columbidae > Streptopelia > Streptopelia decaocto. The sequence goes on from NC_138663.1 coordinate 159,177,769, forward strand.
CGATAAGCTAGAGTAATGGAGTCCAGGATTAATATATTGCATTTGTCTTGAGAAAACTGAATTAGTCTAAGCATGTTCTGTGTCTGATTATGGGATATCAAAAAAGGTACCAAAAAAGCAACTTCAATAGGTACATTATTCAGACCTTAGTCACGTGTCCAGTTCCTGTTACTCATGACTTCTTTTGCCAACGAAACCTATCTATCCTTTTATGTATTTGCATAACTTTTTATATAACTCTTTTAAGCTGTGTTTTAAAAATCTTTCCAGCAATAACCAGTTCTTAATTTGTACTGACACAAACTGTATTCTCAGGTTATTTAACACTCACGCTAATGTTATGCTTTTAACGTAAGTACTACAAAGACTTCTGTGCTAATTGCGGAATGTTAACCATGAACACATCAAAAGTCAGAAGTAAAAAGATGAATAAAATCAAAGCACTTCCAATGTGATCAACAAGTGGGGTACTGCAGTAGTACTGCATAGACCCCTGTCTTGAGCTTGATCCATTTCTAAAACTTTCCTGCAGCTGTTGATCCAACATGGGTATATGTGTTTATATCCATACTGTTGATTAGAAGTTACTGAGCTCCTAGTTAATAGGCCATCTAAATTTGGTTGAGTCAACAAGAACTTTCACACACACACAAACACACACACACACACAAAAAGGCAGCTTAAGTAATTAATTAATCTTTGCATTATCTGGGATGTTGGGGAACACCAAGGAGAATGTGAGATACAGACCATGACAAAACCAGAAAATTTATTACTCGACAAATTTAATAGCTAGAACCACATAGGCACTCTATGTCTTAACCCTAATCATTATATCTAATGAAATATCATTGCAAGTAGTACAGGTTATGAGATTAAGTATGTTTTTCTAATGATGATCAATTTCTATTTTTGTTAATGTCTTCATTATTCAATAGTATTTGCACAATAGTATTTTAATTTTATAATTGTATGCCTGACTAGTTAGGCATGTATTTAGATCCTTTATTGGAAAATAAAATTCTTCAGCTGCTGACCAACAAACAGCAGATTCCTCACATAAATAATCTGATTAATTAATTTACCATTTACAAAACTGAGGATTTCAAAGCAGTTTCAGAAATACTTCCATTAAAGTAAAAATGGACAACTTTTACCCAAACTTATTCAATGGTCTATTTTTATTATTGAGTCCACTCTGCAAGTACATCAGAACACTGAACTGCATTAACATTATATATTTGTTTCCTTTAAACCATCTGATTTCTACAGAAAATCATTAACTTGGTCTGTTCTCCTTTCAGAAATAACTTCCACAATGACTAACTGATAAATGCTGAATAAAATGTCAATAAAATAATATATTAAATAACAATAAGTTGTTTAATTAAGAGGGAGTAGCTAAATGGAAGAATACATGATAAAATCCTAACAATCTCTACCTTAATAGTTACAAAATACTACATTGCGTATTAATATTGACAGACTGGATTTTTACCACCTAATGCTGAGCACATAGCCAAAGAATCTAAAGGAAGAAAATATTACTTCTAAGAGTTATTTTCTCCTCTACAGTCAGTAACGAAAGACAACAACAACATCCTGAGGTCAATTCCTGTGACTGAAGATAGGAACTGCTTTCTAGAGATGCTTATCTGCTTTCATTGCTTATTGAAGAAGCCTATGGCAAATACACTCCAAACATACATACCTTGGTTAACCTAAAGTTAGGATCATCTGAAACTCTGTTGAAGAAAGTAACACTCTTTTGCCTAATGAACCAGACTAGCTGAGCTAACCCAAGGGGCCTCTAAGTTCCGAGAAATGTGATTCTGAATAAATCCCTATACAAATAAATAAATCAGTAAAGGTCAGCTTTCATCTGCAGTTCTTAACTTCTTAGTTTAGCAATGATTCTGAGATATTTTTTCCTCTGATGAGAAATATACACTAAAACTTGTGTAAAGAGTATAAATCTTGTATAAGAGAAACACGAATGCATGTAAGAAATCTTTCAACTTGTGTCGATTTTCTGTCTCAGAAAGCAGGTTTTGATATGATGTAAAGTTTTAGTCTCTTGAGTACACAGTTAAAATTCTATTGCTGGACATATATAACATCAGACTGATAAAAAAATTTGTAAGCATTCTTAAGTCCACCACATCATGAAATAGGGTGAAAGATAAGGGTGCAGAGAAGAGACTACATGATCAAACAGCTCTTTCCCCCTCGCAGTATGACCAGACTAGTGTAGGCTGATACTTCCAGCTACAGCTCCCCTTTGAACCTCGTGAAAAGGGGACTGAAATTTTACAGCCTACCATCTCTAGGGGTTTCTGAAGCAGAAGAGATTTCTCTCGCAGTAAATCAGTTTATACACTTCTGACTACACCAGAATACAATTTATGGAACAATCTGAAGTCAATTCTCTCATTAGCTAAACCACATGCTTTGAGATGGGACCCATTACTATGCTCAGGCACATCTTGAAAATGGCTGTTCATATTTACTGAGGCAGTAACTCCTTTGCCAGGTTCATTTCATGCTCTGTAACAAAAAGGAAAACCCAGCAATCTATCAATGATTAAAAAAACCCAAAAAAACAAACCAAACCAAACCAACAAAAAAAAAACCCAAAAACAAACAACAGAAAGAAATTATGGTCCCAGGGTAAAAAACAACCAGCTCCCCTTCTCCAAATTAATAACAGTCAAAGTCAAATCTACTCGGCTAACTGGAACATTACTATTTGGGAATTACAAAATACCAAGGCAGAGCTGTATTGATATTCAGGTAATACATTTATCCGCACATTTTTTTTAGCTTCAAATAATATGACACTAAGAAAAAAATACTTTTTTACAAATACCTTAGCTTTATTCTACTGAAATTACACAGAATTACAATCTGAAATTATTCAGATTCTACCAGCAGCAAACCCTACAATTTGAATACTGACAGAAGCAGTTCTTGGATGCTTTATGGCTGATACCTGCCAACATCTATTTCTGACCCACTTCACTCAGTAAAGGGACAGGGAAGTGAGCTTTTTACTTTTTTCCCCCATTATTGCTCTCTGACCACCATTTCATTGAGGTAATTGCTCAAAAATTCTCACCTTTAACTCATGCCAGAAAATCAGGAAATGCCACTATGCCTTTTACAGCAATCAGAACAAAATTAGTTGCATTGGGATATAGAGTAAGTCAATAATATTAATGTTAACAAAAATTTAAACAGGCATACTGAAATTTCCATCATCAGTCATTACTTGTCTCAGAAGATACTAACAAAGAGCTGTAAGTTTCTCACCTATGATATTTGTAGTTACGTTGTAATGTCACTAATTTAAAGGTTCTTTTCCCTAATCATTGCTAAGAAAACCAAATTGCAATCCTGTCATAAGCCAGTATAGCTGCTGAACTCTATAAACCATAGACTTCCGCTCCTCTTTTGTCATGTCACTTGTTCTTTAATTTACCATGTATTTTTATTCTAATAATGAATAATCTATGTATACCTGGAGCAACAGATTAAAGAGGAGGGCATTTTCCATTTCAATTAAACATCAGCCTCACTTTTTATAGTCTGGCTTCAGGAAAATGAATTATGAAGCACCACATTTTATATATAAAGGAAATTAAGGTTGATTCTGTCTTATTTTAATTGTTATCCATCATCTGCAAAATTTGCTTCTGATCACTGAGGTATTGTATACTTGGATGAATACAGGTTATACAAGAAGAAACTGTAATTGTGAGTTTTATAATTTTTTTTTTTTTTTTTTTTTTTTGTTTTGGTTTGGTTTTGGTAAGAAATAATTACTATAGATCTATGTGGGTGGTAAAAAGTAAACTTCTGGGCTCTTAAGGGATGCATCACTATTCCTGACTTCTCTAATGAATTTCTAACCATGATAAATAAATATCAACTTAAAGAGTAATTTAAAATGTGGAGCAGAAGTTCATTTTTTCCAAAATTAAATATTACAAGCAAAATACACAGATGTGTTTTCTGCAGTTGAGCAAAAAGGAAATAAAAGAATGTGAGATTTTTATTACAAATGTTGGCAAAAACAACTTAGGTAATTCCCATATTTGGGTGTAGATAAAGTTTCATGAAGTTCGTAGGATATCCACATTATCAGGCAGTTCTACCGTGAACTAGTTATGGGCTGGTATATGCACTGAAAGGCAAATAATGGTTCTCTTTGCACTTTCTGCCTTGCTGGAGAGAGACTGTCAGCTCCAGAACATGATTCAACCTGCACAAGATGTGAATTCTCCCTAGAGGTGCCTGTTTTCCCCAGGGATTGTAGAAACAGCATCAGGTCACTCAATTTTTAACTTAGTTACCTCAGATAAGTACCTATGTTAGGCAATATAAGTTAATTGCTATTAAATATCACTCTTGATTTTAGCTTCTAAGAATACCTTTCCTCAACTTTTTCCACATCAAGCATTCTGCTCCTTAGCAACTTTTCAACTCATTTAATATTCTCTGCACATCTTCATCTGCCAAAACTTCCATTATTGTTCTCATGCCTGTCCATTTGCTGCTTTCACATTAAACACAGCATTATATTTCAGTGTCTTAGAGTGTTTAGGAAGCATTTTAGTTCTGAAGCTTTTTGGATCATGCTGCAAATACATGTAAGTAAAAGCATAGTAGAGAAAAATGGCTCCTTTAAAATGCATTTGTGTATTCTCACTCTTTAAAAGATGTCAGCTTGGCAGCATAGTAGACTTGAGCTCTCACTGATAAAAATGAGCAAGAAAATGTGGCTCAGCATTGCTTCAGCTTTGACCCAAAATGACAAAACTAAAGCTACAGAAATTAAATCTAAAAGGTACAGAAAGCCTAAAGTTATTTTCTATACTTGTTGACTGAATGTTTTCCTCTCTATTAGGATTGCTTTCAAAGGTACTGGACCAAAGGGTGCTTTCTGTGATCTATGTACATATATATCAACATTTCACGTTGTGCAATAAATATCCATTGGATGGTCAAACACATGGTCATTACAATCTCAAATAGCTACATCTGTATGCTACTATCCACAGAAAGACTGTGTGCCCATATACATATAACCAGTTTAGTCCTCTCTTTGTGTACTGAAATATATTTGAGCATAAACACTGGTGAACGGACCTTAACAACTATTAATTTGTGCAAAGGAAGATAGTCCAAGTCACCTCTCATTTAACACGGTGAGTTCTCCCACTACTTTAGTTGCCAGCACAACAGTCCTTGAATCTGTGTGTGTGTCTATGTGTGCACACATGCATGAGTGTGAAGACAACACAAGAGAAAAAAGTGTTGAAATGGATCATCACTTGGTTTAGCAGTTTAGCATTCACTTTAGGGAGATCTAATCTTCAACAGGTACTTACTCCTCCTACTAAGGAACAATACATGGTCACCAGTAAAAGAATTTTGATAATGAATAAAAGGAAATAATTCTATACACTTAGTTAACACATTTCATTCTTCCACCAAATGACAGTCTGTACTATGTCATAACATAGCCAGCAGTAAGAATTCTTTAGTGCTTTACACAACCCACTGCATAGGTCCTACTTCACTACATCAGCACTATTAATGCAATATATCTGTCAAGGCTTATTAAAATTCTTTTTGATGTGTATCTTGGCTCATAAACTTCCACACTGTATTGATATTGCCTACGGGAACATCCTTGTATCTCTGAATCTCTGCAGATGGGATGATAAAAGAGAAATGATCAAAACTTTAAAAAGTTCAGTCTCTAGCAGAGCTTTCTCTTCCCAAACCACTTTTGAATAGTGTTTTGTGTTGTCATTCTATAGCTATTGTTCAAAAAATGGCTTATAGAACATTTTAACTCATAGAGAAAATTGTTTCTTACAAATAAATAATTGATGGATAAAAAGCAGATGATGGATCTCAGTCCATTTTCATAGTGCTTTGTATAGTGCTTTCTAGTGCTTTGTATAGATGTTATGCTTGTACCAGTCCTTGGGTAGCAAACAAACCCTGGCAGTCACTAGACTGAGCAAGAATTCACCAAGTCAGCTGGAGAAGTGAATTCTGTTCATATTCTTCTTCATGTATGCAATCTCTTCCACTTTTCTATTTCTAATTAATTTGTAATTAATTGCCACAGGGCACAGGAATTGCCCTTAGAACTGTGAACACTGTGCTCGCCAGTTTGGATCACCCCTCAGGTGGCAGGTGATGCTATACACTTCAGAAATGTATTAAACCTTTACAGCATGTTTAAACTAAATCACATGGGTGAAATTTCACTGATGATGATTCTATGTGAATTTAACTACATATACCAATAGTCTATAAACATTTTACCTATGTTAACTTGTAATGGTGTTCTTATGACTTTAAATGGTAATTTCTTGACTGGAAATCTGTTATTCCACCCAAATTTCCTCAACAATAAGTTTCCATTGGTAAGTTCTTCAGTCTCCCTGTAAAGGCCTTTGCCTTAACAAACTTTGTTTTCTACCTGATTTTCTACAGATCTGAACAATCAGACCCTAATCAAGTTCAGATTGAAGTCAAGGGCTAATCTACTTTTTACTAATACAGGAGGGAAAGTGGGAGGAGTGAGAGGGAGGCAAAGACTGAATCTTAAATAGAGAATTGACCTTTACACATAAAAATATGCACTGTATTGATATACATTCACAGTTCTTCAGTACTAGGGTAAGTCTGGAAGACATTTCTCTCAGAAGCAATTTTGTGGAATTAGACTGAAAATAAGATATGGTCATAGGATGCTTTCTTTGGGGTCAGGGTAAAAAGAAGAAAGTTGAGCCATTCTGGGTTTAACATTTACCTTTTCTGCTTCTCTCTCCTCCCGCCCCCTCTTTTTTTTTTTTTTTTTAATTTTTTAACGAACTTTACTGTATATTTTTTTTTTCACATTTTTGGCACATTTTTATTCTATTCCTGCAACTATATATGGAGGACTGTAAAATAAAATGGAAGAAAAAGTAAATGTATAGTAGCAGAGGCTGGCAGCCAGCTTCCTCTGTTAGCTTTGGAGACTCCGAAGCATAAATTAATCTGTAAACATTCTTCATCTCAAATTTTAATTCTGATTTAAATGAAAACCTGAATTGCATTCATTTCCAGTTGGTACACTCTGTCTTACTTTTAAATGCTGAATGCTACATACAACGAATTATGCAACAATTAAAAAGTCGAATTGAATTAAGATATTTCTTTAACCTCATACTTCTGGCCAGGAAACACCTTGAGGGGTCCCAAAAGAACCTCAGTTTTGAGGATCAGTATGGAAGTTTCTGACAGAAGTTTGTCCTGTGTTTTGGTTTCTGTCTGTTTTTCTTGAAAATAAGATGTGCAATATTCTCTACAAACAGATATGTCATGATGAAAGATATGTATGTGCTTATCTTTCCTACAGAACTACATTTTATGCATGATAGATGGGTTGCCAGGATGAACAGGTTGCCAGGAGCTTTCTGAACATCTTTTCGTTCTGTCTTCTTATACTTTCTGTGGTAGCAGGTTACTACCTTGAAGTTTACCTTAAGATCTCCAGGACTAAAGGTCATAGTGTGCCTTGAGCTGCCTCTGTGCTGGATTTCAAACCAATGTTAAAATAGCCACCACTTATCCAAAGAAAATGTCAGTGTAAATTCAAAACTAACACTTAGATTGGAAGAAAAGTGATTTTTTTTCTTTGTTCACACTATCTTTTGCACAGTAGTGCACAAAATTAAATTGTTGTTTCAAATGAACAATGAACTGACTGGCACTCTAATATGAATATAGTCAGGTAAATCCAACAATAACAAAATAATAGATTTAGCCTGAAGAAATTATTAATAGATGCATAAATACTTCTACCAATTTCCTCTTCCACTGGGATATTAAGGAAGTATAAAAGGTATTTTGACCAAATTCAAAAACAACATAGCAATCTGATAAGGAAAATTGCAAACACGGGAAGAGGCTACCAAATTTGGGTGTGGAATTCACAAGCAGTAGTTTGTTATCTAATACAGGTTTGGTTTCCTGCAGAAGGCAAGGGGAGAGTTGGCCACATCTGTACGGGTGAGATTTAACCCACACTTGCTCCAAACTAAGTCACTGTTCTGTCAGCCCTGAAGACCATAGAGCTAAAAGATGGTGCTTGAGCTGATGTGCTGGTTTGACTGAAAATGAGTTAATTTTCTTAGTGCAGTTTGAAACCTTTCTTTTTCATAGCTAGCATGGTCTTTATTTAAACTTAATTTGAGAACCAGCAGATAACACCCCAGAACAGAATTAATGTTTTTAATTGCTCTGGTCTGAGAGCCAAGGACGTTCTGAGAGCTCTGCCCACAGGTGTGAGGCAGCTGGGAAGGGGGACACAGATGGGGCAGAGCTTGACTGACATTCAGACTGATCAATGAGAGTATTCCATCCCATCAGAGTCATGCATCATATTTAAGGAGAGTTTGGATCTTTTGGTGCTCTTCTCATTGCTCTCAGAGACCTGTTTGGGAGGGTTCTCTTTGGGACTTTTAGTTCAGGCTTTTGCCATCCTGATGTTTTGCAGCGGCTTCTGGTCCTTTTTGCCTTTTTTTCTCTTCTCTCTCTTTGGGATCAGCTTTCGGACCAGGTGCTGTTTCCTGGGACTGACTGCTTTGTGTGGATGGAGTTCATGAGGAATTGCATTGAGTATCTTCTATTTTATATTCTATTTCTATTTTAGATATATATTTACTACTAGTGTATTAGTATTTTGTTATTTTATTAAACACTGTTTATCTCAATTCAAGTTTCTCCCTTCCCTTTCAATTCTCTCCCCTATTTGGAGGTTGGGAGGAGGAGTGAGCGAGCAGCTATCATGGTTGTATTACTAGCTAAGGTTGAACCATGACAGCTGAGAAGCTTTTCCTTAGGTGTTTCCATAGCTCCTAGGCCTCAGCTGGTTTGAGCTCATACAACTTAGATGCCACAGACCAAAGGTGGTCAATTATTGCATTTCCCAGAAGGAGAAGACCAAGTGCTTAGATCTCTAGTTATTCACTTGTTTTGCATCATGTCTGAAAAACAGGGTTTGTCACTGCTGCCACAGTGTGCCATAACACCACAGTGTGTGCTGTACTGCTGAGCCAGCAAATTGCTGAAGAGAAGAAAGCAGTTTGTAATTTCCGTTTCTTGTACGTAAACACTGAAGGCTACTTTTGTGAAATTCAGATCCTTATCTCTGGCATCTAAGGCTTCCCTCTGTCAACTGCATCCATAAAACCTCAGTTTGAAATAGAACAATCAGATCAGTGTCTCCTGTTGCGGAGAGAACCACTGATGCTTTGGCATAGCAACTCAGCATGCAGAGCACTTACTCAGGAAATGCAAATTAAGGGTACTAGCCGTGCTTAGCTTTGTTAGCTTGCCAGATATTGCCTTATACACACTCACTTTTGGATCCACAGATAATGCAAACATATGGATGTGAATGAAAGAATCATGGGATGGAAAGTACAAAAAGCAAGTGTAGATACAATTCTGTTGCTTAGCAATACTAAAAATCACATCAGCGGGGGTGAAGCGGGGAGTCTGTAGATGTTCCTGAATAAATCCAGTAATTCCTCCAGTGGTGCATTCATGCAAAATTAATAAACCTTCTGAAATCAAAGACCAGAAGTCAAACTTGCACAGTACCTGGACAGACCTGAACATCAAACTATCTCTGGCAGTTTTAAAAGCAAAACCATTTTCAAGAATGGGGAAGTTGTTTGCAGACTAAAACTGCACGGAGGTGTTGGGAAAGGCAAAGCCTTGTACACCATCTGCCAAAGGATAGCAAACTGTTATGAAGGACAAGTGGGCATTTCTTGCACTAAAATGCTCTCTCTAACACTTAGTTTCTGCTCTTGGCCATGTAATGGTGACAGATGTGTATAGCTGAGGTCAACTAAATTCTCTTAACCTTATTCAAAGCTCTACTTTTCCACTGTTCTGTCTGGTACATTTAGGATTTACTCAAGAAATGAATTCTTCCTAAGGGCTTTAGTAGACGAAGTAGAAGAAGAAGAAAGAACAATGATAGCCTTAGACACGTGGGCTGACATTTTCTCTTCAGAAAATATTACGGAAAAAACTTAGCAAGCTCATGGCATAAAAAACTCTCATAAGAAACAGGCACTACAGGACAGGGCTAAGCTCAAAATGTTACAGATGACCAAAACTGTTATTTACTTGACAATGAAATACTGTTTTTTCATACTATTTTTCTTTTGTCTGAGATATATTTTGAGATGCACAGCTTAAAAAGGCAGTGAAGCCAAGTGTCACTGATGTCTGAAAAACTGAGAATTGAACTTGGATCCACACAGGTTATTTCAGACTTCATTATTGTAAAGTCTCAGAGAATTTTCACATTTGCAATGTGTTACTGGTGACTTTGTTGACTACAACATTTAAGCAGATATGTATTTAAATGCCAGTTAGTATTCCTAATGAGTTTTAGGTAAATCAGATATTTCCTTGACTAATGCTTTCTGTAGCAACCTGAAAGCAGAAGAACGTATTAGTTTTTGTGCTTCTGGCTCACATGGGAAATAAAATGAATTGCTTTTATCAAATTGTGACTGGAAAACAGTGCTTCCATAGGCTGCCTTTGAAACAGGATTTAGACAATCTGTAAAAAGAGTCATTCTAAAAAGTCAGCATGTTGCAAGATGATATAGATCTCCTTGCATTGCTTAACCCTCAGACTTTTTAATATCCTTCCTATTTCCATTTGATTCTTCTGAATTTTATTTTACTCTCCTGTGCTAAAACAGCAAAATTGTAAACCTGCTATAAGATTAATTACACAGAAGGTATAAATCTAGCAGGGTCAGCAAGCTCCCAGGTGAACTTTGCTTCTTTACCATTATTTTTATCATGACTTGGCTGTGTATTGTGACATGAACTAGGATACATTGTTCTAGGAATTCCTCCGAAAAAGTTCTCCATTTTCTCTTTACATAGCTTCTGCAGGTGCCATATGAACATCTTTTATAGATGGGAAATACAACTGGTATGAAAACTTTGAAGGATTGTGTGTAAAATGTCCTTTTTGGCAATCAAAATAAAACCTTGACTTAAATATTTTTTTTTTCTAAACTGTCATGGCAGTTTTTGATGTCATTGTTAAACTAAAATACATATTTTGGTAGAAGTATAGGTAGAAGTCTCATGTAAAGCTGAACCAAAGGGTATTCTCTGTGCCACAAGTATTGGGAAAAAAAAAAAAGAAGCACAGGCTGAGCAAAAGCTCACCAATAATACAAAGAACCCAGGAACCCAGGAAGACATATTCCAGTGCACACAAAGTGGAAAACAGATCAGTGCACCTGCAGTAAGTCTGGGACATCTGGAAGGCATCTGGTTTATTTTCCCATGAAATGTCTGCAAATTAACTAGATCAGTTTATGTCTCTTTTCTTTCCAAGAAAGGGGGAAAGATTTCCTGCATAGCTGGAGAATCTCAGTTGAAAGGATGCTTCCCACAAAGCACTGCAGTTTAGATACCCTTCAGTCTCGATTCTATGTCTCAGACATCTCTGAGCCCTGAAAGCCCTCAGGCTGGATAATTCCTGGACTCCCTGCATGAGGAACACCAAGGAACAGAAAGAGGAAAAAAAAGTGCGGCCCCTCCATGGCATGGTATGATCCAGTTCTTGGAAATATATGTTAAGACAGTTAAAATTCAAAGAACGAATGACTCAAAAAGCCTTAAAACAATAGACGCAGAAGCAATCATAAAAGCTATGCTTGCTCAGCTGGGCTGTTCCTAAACTAACAATTTGAACTAAGGATTAAAGTTTAGTGAAAACCATAGGCCTTTTTAGATCTTCTTTCCCTCTGTGACTTTAACAAGCCATATCTCTTCAGCCAATGAAGTTGAAATACACAGGACATGCAGCTCTTTATCTGTCACACCTCACAAATCACATTTTCCAGCATTAAAGTACTATTCATTTTGGCCTTTAATTACCTGACTTATCAGCATGTCATATTTCCCCCCCACGCATTACCTACAATAATTACATTCTGAATCAGTGTGACATTCGATATTGACCTTTATTTATATCTCTCACAAACTGTTGAATGTTTATTTATAAACCATGAAAAGCAGAGTTTGTAAGAATATTGATTCAGCACATTAGAAAAGCAGTAGCCTGGCATTCTGTGAGCATAAGTAATCACAGGCAATTACTAGAGACTGCTTTTCACCACTAATCGTGGGTTTAACCTTATAATTGCATTACTGAATTTGTTTCACTTTGTCCATATATCACCAGGTTCCTAATAATAAGTCTGATATTAACATAATTTACATATTCAGGGGAAGAAAGGTTTTAATTGGTTTAAAAAAGGCAGACATATAACCTATGCCATGCAGTGAGAAAGGTATTGTAACAGCCTTTTTTATTTTGCAATAAATGATAATTAATATTTAAATGCATTAATGAAATAAGTACTTAGTGGCTGGGTCACAAATCTTTGATGTTTATGTCACTAACAAAATCACTAACTGCTCCTAATGATGCCCCTGAGCTAAGCTTCACTTTACTCCTAGTATAAAAACTATTTTGGCTGCCAGCAGCATGAGTTTGCAAGTGTGAAAGGGAAAGCCAAACTACGAACAATTCTTTTTGTCTTTATCCCGCTATATAATGGGAAGAAAGCGGTCAAATTCAGGAAAACAACAACCAACCAAAACCAACCAAACCAAAAATCAGCCAAACTCAGAGAAAAGCAAAGCCAGCAAACAATAACTAAACCCTCAGATCTATGCAAACAGGAGTACTCTGCAGTCTCTTCCTGCTCCTCGTGAGCCAGACTCAGTGCAAGAGGCAATGAAGATGTAACTGTCTGCCTGGGATTAAATTAGAGCTCTGAGCAGCAGTGGGGTAATGACAGCTGGCTAACGACCGTGCTTTTGGATAGGACTGAGCAGTCATACTTCATTATTTTTTTTTTCTACCAAACTCATACAGTCTCAGTGTGAATTTACCCAGGTTAAAACATGACATTGGCTCAAGTCAGGGTTGAGAAGTCATGTTCATGAAACATAAAAATTATATGCTTTTTTCCTCCTGATTTCTACAGCTTTTAATGAAAAGTATATTGAAAGCAAATGCTTCTCAGAAAGACAAAAACCACACAAAACCAATCAAACAAAAAACAACAAAACCCCAAACCAAACCAAAACAAAAACCACACAGAAAAACAAACAACTTCTTTGAGTGGAATGCTATCCCAATGAGATAACACTCTGCTAGGGAAACAGTACTGCCTGTACAAATAGTATGGTTTTGTTGGCAAATTTGCATCTAGTTTGGGATTTACACTATCTTTTGAAATACCCTTAGTTGGAGTCTTAATATTTTCTTGGGAACGAGTTCTATTTTCTATATGCCATGTTTAGTCCATAACTCTTTTTGCTTTAGTTAATGAAAAATAATCTCCAGTGCAACAAGCTTTATAACTGTCATAATTCAGTTGGGAAACATATTTCAGGAATCATAAGCTCCTGAAAAATCATAAAGACCCTCCTTTTTTAATTTTAATTGTTTTATCCTCCCCACATTTTTTCTGCTTATATTTTCCACCACACAGTGACAGATCAAATAGACTATTGTGATCACTGAGAATGTTTTGTTTAGAGCTAGAGAGAATAACTTAGCATTATTTACTTGTAAAGTACCCAGAGCCCAGACAGAGTAAAAGATGAACATGAAAAATATGCACACGTCTTTTCTATCACATTATTGGAAATCACAGCTGGCAGCAACTTCAGAAATATTTTCAGTAGTTTCTACAGTTTAACATGAAATACTAAATCACAGTTAGTCAGGAAGGTTTGGGGTTTTCTTTTTGTCCTTTGTTCTCCAGGAAAATGTTGAGAAAAACAAAATGCATTTTAAAACATTGACATTTGAATATGCTATATTTCTATGGGGCAAAACGAAAGAATAACACTTTTTTTTTTTTTTCCCTCCACCAATTGGTATCAAGCAGAAAAGCCTACTGCATCATTTTCAGTCAGTACCAATATTACACCCTCTCTGAAGAAAACTCTTCAGAAAGGATGTGTCCCTGACATGAGATAGGGAGCAAATCCTTCCGAGTGTGTGACCCACCAACTCATTTACAGAAATGGGCCAGACGAGGCTGAGCAAGTAAATTAAAGGCCCCAAAAGGAGATGCTGTTACCAATTTTCCCATTAATAAATCTCTTTCTCATGATATATAAGGTGTAGGCTCAACTTTTTTCTCTGTGAACAGCCTTTGACAATGGCAGTTCAGTGAGATAATGGGTCCAAAAATAGTAAAGTATCTTTTTAGCTTGTGATGCTACAGTTAAGAGAACCCTTCCTTGTTCTCAGCCAGTGCAGACAATGGACAAAGAATTCTGTAAAAGACCTGCGACAGTTCTTTCAATTTTCTTTTTTTTTTTTTCCCATTTCCCTCGACTTACCCAGATGTGGCATTCTTATCACAGAATCTCTCAACTTTAGAGTACAATTAAAATGAAATCCGTGCTGAATCTGGATGACTTCCAAAACAGCGAGAAAAAATATTTACCTGACTCTTTTTCTGGTTGCAAAGTTATGTGCTAACTCTAAGGAATGCATGCAATCTTTAAAACAAAGTTTAAAGAAAAGGATTTGTCATTTTCTACAACTGATAGACCAGCATAAAAATGCACAGTTATGATATGATCACAAAAGCTTGGATCTCAGAGTAATCACAGCCTTTCCACAGGTTATTTATTAACCTTGAACATTTGGTGTCGCTTGGGGTTCTTCGCATCTGTCTCACTGGGCTGCATGAGACACAAAGTCCCTAAAACCAGCAATTGTTTACCATTTGCTGTGGGTATGAACATAGCCACTGAGAATATTAATACCAAAGTCAGTCTGGCAAAGTAAATTCTACACTTAAGTAAAAATATTCATTTCAATAATCTTTTGATGGGATCATAGGATAATGATCCTAAAGGATTGTGGCCAGTAGGTCAAGGGAGGTGATTCTTCCCCTCTATTCTGTGCTGGTGAGACCACACTTGGAGTTCTGTGTCCAGCTCTGGGGTCCCCAGCATGAGAGGGACATGGACCTGATGGAGCAGATCCAGAGGAGGCCACAAAAATGATTGATGGCGCCTGCACAGGCTCTCTGGGCAACTGCTCCATTGTTTGATCATCCTCATGGTGAAGCTTCTCTTTTTATTCAGTCTGAACTGGCCCTTGTTTCAACTCATGCCCATCGTATCCCACCATGCCCCACTGTGAAGAGCTTTGACGCAACTCTTTGATGACCTCCCTACAGGCACCAGGTGCTGCTGCTGAGGTGCCCCTGAAGTCACCTCTTCTCCAGGCTGAATAAGCTCCAGTCCCACAGCCACTCCTCACAGAACAAGTAATTCAGGCCTGATGATGCTGGTGGCCTCTACTAAACTTGTTTCAGTTTGTCAATGTCTTCCTTGCATAGGAGAACCCCAAAACTGAACACAGTATGCTAGATGTAATCTAATAGAGTATCACTATGTATATATAAAACAAGGAATCTGTACTATATCTTGTACCAACCGCCAAGCACTTTTAAAAATTTTTAAGTGTTGCTTTTATGTTAAAAGATAATGAAAAAAGCATTATTGAGCTATTGTCATCATCTTCAAGTGACGCTACAAAAAGGTTCACTTCATGATTGCAGAGCTAGTAGTTCTCATTATAGGATCATAGGATCATTTAGTGATCTTGTGATAAGCCCTATTCTTGAAAGGGCTTTTGTGCCCAAAACCCAGCAAGCAAGATGTAAACACTTCCTGGGTATGTGAAATGGGAAACACCTGCACATTCTGTACATACATGTGATACCTTGGCAGACAATTTGTACCTTAATCTGTTTGGGATTCACAATTTACACATCTGTTACATAAATGACATTGCTTACTCTCTACAGTCTGATCCTGTCAATGCAGCAGGACCTAATGCCTACTGACAACAGTGATGTCAGAGTTCAACACCTTCACTTGAAAGCTGACCCATGGGGACATCACTGCTGTTCAGATGAAATTTGGGGCTGCACATATCTGCATTCTGCACACTCGGAGGTTAAACAGCCGTATCTGCCCCCAGCCAGACTATGTGGGCATGGATTTCATGCCAATGTCCTGCCACTGTTCAGAAAGAACTGCAAAAATTGACAGTGCCAGAGAAAAAGGGAAGGCAACCCTGTAGCCCAGGAAGGCACTTGGGAGGAAGAAACCTTGGTTTTAGCTGAGTAACAAGGATCATGTATTTCATCCACTGACTTTTATATGCAAAATTACCCTTTCCTCCCATGCAGTTTCCTAAGCATAAAATCAAGCTCTTACTTGATGACTACCTCTCTGGCTTCATGGCTTCTGAATTTGTAATTGCAAAATATCACATCACACAGGATAAGAGAAGGTTAGAAACCTCATCTTGTTGAGCTCTTGAATTGCAGTCTACTGTACAATATCTTGGCTCTACCTTTACCTCACCCTTTGGCTGTGATTTAAATGAAGCAAGTGAGACAGTCCTGTCAATTATTTTTGTGTGTGTATAGTTGTTTTTTTGTTTTTGTTTTTGTTTTTGTTTTTCATTACATCACTTTAATTATGTGAATCCCTCAAGGATTATAATTGTCATAAATATTTGCATAGATAAATAATTAAAACTAAAATAAATGTGAGTCAAACCATCCTTTGGGAAAGCTCAAGTTCCAGAGGTGTCACTATTCATCTGTTTTCTCATTAAAAACATGATCAGACATTTCTAATAAAATCCATCACCCAGCTGCATGATGAACAAATGTTGTGATGGCTGTACTGCCCTAATGAGTAGCAACAAAAATTTGCTTGAAACATTTAAATTCTTATAATAATCACCATCCTTTTTATATATAGCCAGTTTTGAATTACTAATCACAATCCCTACCATGCCATAACATTGATGTATATTGGTATTTCATTGAGTCCTAAGCAAAGAGAAATACTTTCCAGTCAGTATTGCCTCAACATCTCCAGAAAGAAGTAAACTGTTGCCCCTATTTATAAACTTAGGTATCTCAGTAGACCCAAACAACGAAGCATCCCCTGCTACACCCGTATAAAAAAAAAGAGTGCACAATCAGATTTCAATATTCTAGTAAATTTTAAACAAATTCAAGCTTAAAACCCCCTGATTTTAGGTTACCTTGGATACTCTGTTTGCAACCTCTCTGCCCACTGTCAGTCCCTGAACAAAGGTCCGTGCAGCAATGAACGCTCGAGTCACTTGAACCTTCAGCTTCCTTGGTACATCTCCAAACGGCTTCAGCTGGTCTGTGTACTTGCTTACACACTCCAGGTAGTCCTCTGTGAAATGGTACTGGGGGTTTATAAGCTGGAACATCCGTTCCAACAGCCGAGCCCAGAAATCATTCAGCATTTCCTCCAAGTTCACATTGCCTCCTGTGTAATACCGCTTCAGCTCTGTGAAGAGGTCCTGGAACACCTCAGAGTTTTGCATGTACAGCATGCCATATGTCCGGACAAACATGTCGTTTAAGGATCTTTCTGCATTCTCCAGAAGTTCTCGGAAAAATTCTGCAGGGAAGACAAGCAGATGTTAATGGATATATTAGTAAGGCATCAAGGGTTTTCTGATTGCATTCCCATGTTACCATTAGCAAAGTTTGTCCTAGTATGTTATTGCCATATTATGCTTACGTTTTCCCAAGAAATTCACTGAGCATGTACAGCAGTTCTTTAAACACATCTGATAAAAGCAGGCATAGCTGCTTCTGTTTTTTACAAGATCCCACCTTCCTACAGGATCCGCTTGTCAACCTTCTTAAACTTCTTTTGGAAAAGAGTTCAATGACTGCCGTGGCCTGTAAGTGGGGCATTGCCGACAGTGAGGCAGAGATGGCAATGCCTTTGGCAAAACAAGTCTATTTGCCGTGATTAAATGAGTTGCACTGATGCAGGAGTCACCACGCAGCCAGCTCTGGGATACCAGATGCTAAATATGTGGTCATTGCCAGTATACACATCTACGTGTGCTGACTGCAGGGATGTGCTGACTTCTTACAGTCTTGGCTAATGCTATACTGTGAATATCCTTTTAACATAGGGCCCTGCTGTGACTACAGTGACTCATAAAAATGCAGAACCACTGCAGTGCACTGTATAAGACTGTATAAGAAAAAATCTACACTAAATTTGAAGATTTGCAACTGTAATTAGCTGAAAGCAGAATCCACTGAACACTGTAGACCAGTCTATAGGGACTCAGTAAGAAAAGACCTTCTTCATTTTGACAGAAATCATGCAGAGCTGCAGTCTTTGATCTCCCAGATAATTGCAAAGGTGTTATAATGAAAATGTATACACAGAACACTGAGAACATGTTCACTACATCAAAGCACTTATTAAATGGAAAATATATTCTAATAAATATATCAATGTCTAAACTGTCATTAAAACCACAGCTCTTCATATGAAATAAATTCCATCTGGAAAAGAATATGCCTTTGTCAAATAGTTTATGGAGGGAAAAGTAAGAAACCAAACCAAACCAAAATAGAACACCCAAAACTCACAACCAAAAAGAAAGAGTTGTTAGTTTTTGTTGCCGAATAGAATAACTTGAGGTCCACAGGTCCACGACATACAGTATTCTCTGTTGTTTTTCCAGTAATTCTAACAAAACTGTTTTAGAGAAAAGCAAAACAAAGCTGTATTTTACCTGACCTGATGCTATCCTTGATGTCTGAATCATCCTGATTATCATTATATATATTATATACATTTAGCATTTATTCTTCTAAGAAATAATGCATGCTGGCTGTACTGCTGAATACATCTAGCTCTCTAGTCACACAATCTGGAAGGCAAAAAGATGGCTGAGAACCTGAGGCTCAAATTAAAATTTGTTTTAATGTTGAAGCCAAGCTTTCAGACCAGTGCAATTGAATGACAACTGGGAAAGACCATCATGAAAGCAGTGAATCCAGGCCCCTCGACTTCTCTCCTATACAGCTCCATATGCTGGGGGCTGCTTACCGCAGTTCGCATGCTGTCTCCTCCCAGTTCACAGTGATACTGGACATCCCACTCTTTATCTTAAAAGATCATACCATTGCATAATTTAGTCACAGCAAAAGATAATCACGTTAGCTCCTCCTGTCTGAGATTGTTAGCCTATTATTTCTTTGTGTGGGAGTGTTATGTAGCAATCTCACAGTCAATTTGTTGGAAGCCAGCCAAACTTTTCAGGGAGGGGTAGACATCTAGCACAGTGTGGCCCATGCTGGTCACAATCTTTATTTATACTGTGCGGTACAAACATTATCAGTAACTCCACAAGCTTAAATTTCATGCTGGACCAAATGTGACACCATACATATGCATTGTGTAGGAAAACTAATGTCCTCTAAATAGCAATACATTTATTTAATTTTCAGTCTTCTCATAGGTCTCTAGTCTTTGAAAGCTATTGCACAGAGTAAATTATTATGCGATTAGAAAGTTAGACTGTTGGTCTTCTGTACACTTTGATACAAAAGACAGTTTAAGAGAGTTATCTTCAATAGTAACCCTATACAGGATCAGGATAATAAACCAGTAACCACAAAATTGGATACCTTTCGAGTTTTAGAGAGAAACAGATCTCCCCTGTTGTGCTAATTAGAAAAATTCTCAGTCAGCTGCTGTCCAGCAAAATGAATGCTGGTGCGAAGGATTACTTGCTTTTTCAGTCTACAAATCTTTCATACATCAAGAAAGTTGTCTGCTTTGTGATGCTTATGTACAGAAACTGTGTCCTGGCATAGCTAGGCACTTTTCCAGTTACATTAGGAGAAACTGTACTTGCTTCTCCAAAGGCTGATTTTTTCCATGCTCTTTACAGTAATTTAAAGATTCTATGTTCATTGCAAAGATGATATTTCATCAACTTGCAGGTAGCTTTTGAAAAATAATGTAATATTTCAGCTCAAAGTAAAAGAACGAAGATGAGACAGACATTAGTCATATTGCTTAATGTGCTTCTGGAAGGCACTCAAATACTACAGTGGGAGAGGAGAACCTATATAAGACAGATCTGTGCTGTGTTTTAAAATATATATCTTGTGAAATTCTCTGCTGCCAAAATAGGCTGTCATGAGCAGTGTTAATGCTGGAAATAATTTTTCCTAATTTTAAGTGGTGATTCATTTATATGACAGAATATGTCCTGGATATGTCTTATGTTGCAAGTACGTTTTTATACAGCTTTCATTTCTTAGCCAGACAGTCTCAGGAAGCTCGTTCAGTTCTGGTTATGAGGTAGTTGAAAAGGATAAGGTCTAAGGCACACTGAGCTACCGAAAAGAGGGAGAGAAGATTGTGATTTCAAACCATTACATGCTCTACATAGGCTTAAATGGTGGGTTTCCAGTCAATGGATAACACTCAAGCTAGTTTTTATTTTAAACATTATTTATAAATTTAGGATGCAAGACTAATAGTAACAGTCTCTGCAAATGAAGTCTGAACTTTTATTAAACCTTTTTTCTATGATCAATTGATAGTTGGAGATGTCCCTGCTCATTGCAGGGGGGTGGACTAGATGACATTTGAAGGTTCATTCCAACCCAAACGATTCTACGATTCTATGAGCTCAGTTACAAAGTGAAAGAACGTAATGCGTTGTTAGAGAACCTTATTGAACAGTAGATACTGCTCTCATATAAAAAATATGGTCTTGTTAGCTCTCACACTACTATGTCAACTTAAAGCTGACTTCATCACTCTATTTAACACAGGTAATCTAGTGTGATAATGCATTCAACCTGGGAGCTAGCCTAATTCCAGAGTGATGACTAGATGTCACCATAAAGCAGTGGATCAGGATTGGAGATAATACTGCAGCATGACGTGATGTAATAACTGCATTCAACAAAACATAATCACAACCACCTAGAGGCAATTATTAGATAAATGAAGTTATATTACATTGGAACTGATGTTCTATGATCACTTTGAGCCTGATAAATCCCCTTGTATTTTCTTTTCCATCTGTAATCTAAGCAAAACCAACATCTGACTGTAGGAGAAGACGCAAAACCAGAAACAGTTTGTTGTGTAATTCGCAAACCAAAAATATATGCATGAACTTAAGACACAAGAAACCAAAAGGAAATTTCACTTAATTACCATATATTCTGCTCAGATTTCCATTTTAGCAGAACTTGAGGTCTGAGTGCTGTGCCATGGTGTATCTGATACACTGGACATGCAGCCTCACTGCTACACAAGATAAAAACAGCAGAGCTTCACAGAGGTCTTCAGATGTTCTGGACAGGGATGTAGGTCTGATTTTACTTCAGCCTTTATGGAAAACATTGCTCAGGGTGGCATACTGATTCCGTCCGTCATTGACTAACACCACCCAAAACATACAGGCAGTTCCCCATTATAGCCTTGTTCTCCTGCTTGTGGGGATTGATTTTCAAAGAGCTCTGCGAATTTAGACGTACAAATTCTAGTGATGTATCAGTTACTGTGAAGATGTGCATGCATCTACACCCTATGTGGACTTTAGGTATCTAACTTCATTTAATATCTTTGAATTTCCCAGTCCTGATGAGGCTGATGGCAAGAAGGGTATTACAATTCAAGTAAGCTGAATACTCTTTGGGACAGAAAGGTTCTTCAGGGGTTCTTTAGGTACAAATGCACTTATGATGTAGATCGATGGCAGCCTTGTGTTTTGTTTTGTTTTGTTTTGTTTTGTTTTGTTTTGTTTTGTTTTGTTTTGTTTTCCTGCTGCCCCATTGTTGTCTTTATTTCTTCATTTCTTCATTCATGAAGTCATCCATAAAAAAAAAAAGAATATCTTGGTGATTCTACATTCTTGCAAAGGCCTTTTTTTATTTTTATTTTTTTAAAGATATTCAACATGATACTAATTAGTGAAAGTTGTGACTTATGTCAAGGAAATTCAAGTGAAATTAACCTGTAGTTTCTATGCTTTTTTATTTTTCAGCTTGTGGTTTTGTTTGTTTGGGTTTTTTGTTTTGTTTTGGGGTTTTTTTTAGGTTTCCAGAAATTTTCTTCTAACAATAACTAACCTTACAAAACAAAAAGAAATCAAATTAACTTCCTCATTGAGAAAAAAATGCTGTAAAGAGAATACTTACAGCGATTTTTTTTCCATATATTTGACATTCCATTTATATTTATATTCAAGAGTGAACAAATCATATGCATAAGGCTACTAGTGCCTCGGTATTACTTTTTAGCAGACCTGAATAACTAATTTTAAAATTCCCTTATAGCTTTTACCTTTAGAAACACTCAACAGTCACAACTGAGAAATGAATTTCAGCTCCCATTATGAACAACAAATCTTCAATGTGATGAGGTCTGTTGAAAATTGCTTTCCTTTTTAAATTCATTTTGAATATACACAGATTGCATTTATAGCTAAGAAATATAAGTCAGATAATTCTGTAATTAAGTGTGTCCTATAACCACAAATTTCAGAATAGGTGATTTACATCTTCTACTTATGTCTTGGGTGAAATCACCTATGGGTAAAATGATTTAGCTGTTGAAAGATATACATACATTTCTATAACGTCCTATACCTGTAAATAACGTGACATTATGAAATATTCTGGATGCTACTGAATTTTTTGGAAACCAGCGCAGTCTCAAAGGTTGTGAGTAAAGATGAGGGTCGCTCCCCTCTTTAACCTCTCAGTTTCTCAGGCTACCGCAAAACTTGATAATAGAAGGTAATTCACTGTAATCTTCTTCCTCACCTCCTGTCCAGAGTCCGTGACTTCTTCCCCCTTGTGGGTCAGGCTGTTAGAGGGAAGGAAGGAGACCCAGGGGAAGTGGAGGCCACTGAGGCTCCATCATTAACTGCTCCCCAGCGTGGAGCATGGAGACAATGCAAACAGCACTGTCCTGCACTAAAACGAAGGACAAGAGCATGGGGAGGAAACATAAACAAATCCATAATGGGCTGGGTTGGGTGGGTATGATCAGGTGAAGGCAAATGGAAAAAAAGCTAGGCTGATACTTATACAGCAAATGCCATTACCACAATGTGAACATAATCTGATGAAGAATCTAAGGCATTATTTAATGCCGATATACATAGAAGTTATTGTGGGAGTGAACATTAATATGGAGTTAAAGGATCTATAATCTACTCAAAGCTGATTGCATACATTGATTAAGGTCTATAAGACTTTATTCTGCAACACTGAAATCAATGAGAACATTATCAACAACTTCAGGGGACGCAGGTGCAACCTTTAAATGATAAACTTAGTGTTTCTTTACTGCAAAAGGTCATTTACTAACACTAAAAGGGAGACTTGATCCTGCCATTGGTTCTACATAGATAATCCTGCAACTAGGTGAAACATATCACTTGCACATGAGAACCATTAAATTAGATATGAAGACATACTTTTTGATATCTTTACTGTCCTCTAAAATCTCAATTCATAGTCTTGCATCTGGTATAATACTTTATAATGATGATGTATCCTTGATTATAAATATGAAACCTGAAATTCCCCAAGTTCTCCTCAAGGAATTCATTGAACTTCTAGCAATAACCAAGAAAGAAAATGCTAGGAATAAAAACAAAGCAATGAGATAGCTTTACATATAATTTATATATACACTAATAACTGTCCCTGAAGGTTCTACTTTCATTATCTAGTGGAAAATGTCAAAGTGAAGTACTCATAAAATGTAAGCAAAATGTTACATGGCATCAGAAGGCGACATTCTAGAATATTTATGAATGAACATTTAAACACTTAGAGCAGTAGTACTGCCATGAATATCCATGACCGCGGAGAAACATGTAGTATCTCATAGATATCTGTGAATTTCAGAATGATTAATTTTACATCATATGTTCATAAAATGCATAAAGCCTCATGAAAAATTAATATAACCACAGTTTCTTCTGAAAAGCATTTAAAGCTTTCATGAAAATGATATTAACCATATATAAACTATGGGACTCAGTGCAACAATTGTTTTAAAATATAAAGACTGTTCAGTTTTTCCCTATACACCACTAGAGGCTATTAAATATCCAGTTCAATAGTTAAGGGGATTTACCATCTAACATTTTGTATGAACATTCTTTGCCAGGCTTATAATCTACAACAATCTTTTAAATATATTAAAAATTTGTTGTCTTTTAATACAGGGAAGTGTAAGGTGGACCAGCAGATATAGGGGAAAATTAACAACAAATTTTCTTGCTACAAGCCAGATAAAACCAATTTAAGCCAGAATAATTTCTATATTCTGTCTGAAGGACAAACAAACAAACAAACAAGACATCAGCATTTTTTGACAAGCAGGTCCCAAACCAGGGGTGGTATTTGCTATCATTAGACACAGTCCTGCAGTGTTCAGGGATCAGGTGTTGTGCTGAGAAGGAACGGGGCACTGAAGTCATTGCACGTCTCCATGCCTGTTCTCAGAGTAGACAGCTTGAATTGACTAAGGGCAGGAGTCATTCGTCTGGAAGGAGGCTCTGGTTGGCCAGAGCAAAACACTGAAATCTTAACTGTCTTTTATTTACAATGTGGTGGTTAACCACAACCTGACAGGAGCAACACTTTGGAACTGGGCTTTGGGGGCAGAAATCTCAACCTGGATTTAGGCACATATGGAACTGAGGAGGGTTGCTTCTTCTCTTTCAGAATAGTGTCCTTTTTTTTTGTTTTCTTCCTCTCATTTTATACAAAAGAGACTACTGTGAATAGTTGTTATTTGAGGAGTCTGAAAACTGGATCTTAGGCCCTGTTCAACTTCAAGGAGTATCTACTGGGTCACATCAATTCAGCAAATACACAATAGGATGCGTAGTTCCTGAATCCCAGTGTGGAAGAATGGGCATCAAAAAACTCAGACTGGACACATCACAAAATCTTTAAAATTAGAACTGCAGCTATTTTCACATCACACAAGTACAGAGAGATAAGAAATATTTGCACAGTTGTATTTATATAATGTAACTGCCATAAATCCCCCGCAGTTTTCCTTTCTATCTCATTTCACCTTTCTCTCTCTTTGAAACAAGCTCATTTTAGTACTTATAAAGAAATCGCTCTATTGCAAAAAACCTCTAAGATGTGAGACTTGAGACAGATAATACTGCAATAACTGAAAAGACTTCTATTTAAGCTAACTGGCAGAAGCCTGCTGTAAAAGTAGTTTGAATTTTGACTTCCTATTGAAATTATTATTACGTAAAATCAATTTTGTATATAAGTCTGCAGTTTAAGAGGTAATGAAGTCATGTTGATGGTTTTTCCAGACACCTTTGAACGCAGCTGAATAACTTCTGTTACAGTTTAACAGACCTAACAAAAAAAGATAAAACTACTTCCAAGGTCATTTACTTATTTTTAAGCTTATTCAATTTTCCTACGTCCATACTCAAAGGAACCCCACGCACCACTAAGGCAGCATTAAATCCAGGCTGATTTCCCAGTTATTTCTTGCCTATTTGGACACTGCATGCAGTACTATTTGTTACTGTAATAATACAGGGTATGATTTAATTTCTTGCTTGTAAATGGAGCTTCATGGTCAAACTTCACTGAAGTGCAAACTTTCATTTTTCTTTTGTGACACCAAACTAAGTTAACTTAAATGTCAGGAAGTCAACTTAAATGTTCTCCATTTGTTAGAGGAATGATTTTTTTATTATTATTATTTCTAAAGTAATGGTGGGAAAGTTAAGGAGAAACAAAGTCCTAGAGATGACATCTGGGCAACCAGTGACTTAAAACAAGGCAACACATAAATATAAGTTTAAGGATTAAGGTTAAGGGTAATATAGTTGGCTTCATAGAAGCTACGAATGTAGGAAAAGATCTCTTACTTTTGAAGAATACAGTCTTTCAGATCCTGGATCTGCATTCATGTGCTGGTGGAAAGACCTTAGGTCCCCCACGGTGCTTTGTGAAGTCAATAAACTTTCCTACCTGTATGTTTCAAAGATCAGAAATTAAAAATCAAAGTTTGTATTTGAATAGCTTTAAAGTCAACATGAATCTTCATCTGCAGGCACCAGTTTTCTGGATCAAGATGCTGCATGATTGATTTTTATCTGACCTACCTTCTCAACAGAGACCTTTTTCTCCAAGAGTGTGTCTACTGGGAAAGTTTTCCATTCAGAAGGAAACTTAGATATAAGATATGGTACAATGAACTGAAAAACTATCTTTGCAAGACTGGTATATATTTAGGGCTCCATTAGATTTCAATCAGTATAATATACTTTCTCTTTGATTAAACTACGCAGGAGCGGCCTTAAAACTCCTAGGACAAATTTGGGGAATTGTTCCTATTTATTAGGTGTTGCATTGCAAATTATGTTCCTTCTAAATGGATATGTCATGTAGTGATACCAAAATTTTTCACTCCTGTGATGGTCTGCTGATTCATTGATGAATCTATGGAACATGTTGATGAGAATATTTTAATAAACCCACAAGCTGTTGACTCTGTAAGCAAACAAACAATAGCTTTGACTTCTTCCTATGGTCCTGCAATGAAATGAAGTGGTGTGGTTCAGTAGGATTTAGGAGATCTAGAACCTGTTTTTGGATTCTTGCATGGGTTTTTTGTTTGTCTGTTTGTGGGGGTTTTTTTGAGCAGAAGTCGCTGGACTTCTGCCATTTACTGCTTCTTCCATCTTATCTGCAATCTTGAGACCCAGTTGTCTCTCTACAATTTTTGTCCCTCTCTCAGATGGATTTAATTCCTATTATTGCATGGGTTTTTTATCTGACAGTTTACGGGGCAATTTAGGCATAGGCCATGTTTTCCTCATTGGTGTCCAATGCTTCCTCCTGAGCCTAGTAGTTTGGAGATTCTGGGTCACTTTAGCTGGCTAAGTCTTTTAATTCAATGCCTAGTATTAGTACTAGATATTATTTCCTTTTGTAATATTTTGGTATTTCTCCATCTTTTTTGGCCATAACATTAACTCTGTGTCACATTTGAGCTGAAACTCCCACTAACCATTCTTCTCATGCAACTCTTGCCAGCTGAGAGTGACAGACCTCTGAGATGGGGTTTGAGAAACAAACTCTAAATTGATCAGTTCTACTGAGCAGCAGGTGGTGAATGGTCCAGGGTGACCCATGCTGACTAGAGGCCTTATATTTGTTTTCCTGCGCTATACTACTGCAGAAACATTCAACTAAAAGAGTGCAAACAAGGCAGTACAGGTGAAATAGGAAAGCAAAAGCCACAGAGGACAAAAACAGTGAGAGAGACAATAGAAAAACAAGGAAATGGCAGCTGAATAGAAGAGAGAAAGTGATAAGAGAGTTAAACTTCATTTTTCCAGAGCTTGCTCAGGTACAGTCTCTCAACACCACTAAAACCATCTCATGTGTACACATAGGCAGACTAAGGGTTTCAAAACCTATATTGTCAAGTGCAGGAGAACCTGCAGTCCACGTTACACATGGCTTCACTCCAGATAGGCGACTGAGGAACCTCAGCGTGAAGCCTTGCTCCAGCTCTGTCTTGATGTTCTCTATGGGGACAGAAAGAAGGCTTTAGGTCATAAGTCCAGCTTGGGCTCTAAAATAGGGTCTCCCCTTCACACCTGCAGGAGCCTGTCTCTTTGTAATGATGTTGCTAGATCAGTGCTAGTATTTATCACACATATGAATATGCATATTATTGCTTGAAAAGGAGATTTTAGGGGTTCCACTAGCGCATTATCTGAAAAACTGAAGTTTTTAGCAGCCTGGAGAGGTAGGGAAGTAAAATGAATACTTGTTGCAAGAGATTATTACAAACTTTTTTATCCAATAACTTCTTTATTTATGTTTTCCAAATATAAATATATTTAGTCCTTTGGGAGACACATTCAGCCATATAAAGCAATAAGAGGCAGATATCTCAGTACATCTAGAAAAAAATAGGGATTTATTTGAAAAGGAAACAAGAAAGAACACACCTCTGGTTTTAAATTGAGACAACATGCTTCCTTGAAAAAGGACCTAAATAATTGTGAGAAGACTCTCAAATTCACACTAAAGCAGTGATGACTTCTGAAAAATGGAAACATTCGGTATGTTGTGTAGTAGGTGACACTAATTACACTGTTCCTTTTCCATAATAAGAAACTTAGTAAGTACATTCTAAAAGTGCTTCCACATTTACAAATTATATAATAATAAGAAAGGTGTTTCCAATAGATGACTTTTATATTAGGGTTCAGCATTAAATTATATTGCTCATTCAACCCATTATCTAGAAAATATTCTTCGCTTTCACTGCAGAAGCACTACTTTATTAGTGACATGTTCCACATGTTCACTCAGACTTGTCCATATGTTTATGTATAAAAGATTTCAATTGACATTTTTGTGTTTAATATCACAATAATCACAATAGGTGCCATACTAAATAAGTATTTAATCATTCAATGCCTTAATTAGTGTTACACACCCATGTATAGTTTACAGTGTTAATCCCTTAATACAGGAAAAAATAGTTAAGTAGCTGGAAATGTAACTGTAGAAGGTAATGAAAAATCTCTTTTGTTGATTACACAAAACCAGCAGCTTTTGTCTCTGGAATCAAGAGTTGTACAGAAATATTTTGTAACACTATAAATACCCTGATTTTGTTGTTTTTACTACTTGTTTTTTTGCTTTAAAATTGGCCTCTTCTAAACATTTTTACTTATTCTGAGGACCCATCAAAGTTTGTACTTTCTGTCGTAGGCTCTGATTTAACTTGATTTAGTTCAAAGTAATGATTTCTTATACTCTGAGCATCAGTATAATCTATTACAAATTTAAATTGATTTTGGCTTTTTTTTTTTTTTTTTTTTTTTTTTTAATTTTGTGACTATACTTTGGGTACTACCTAGGAACTAATCAGGTTCCTGCTTTGCATACAGCCATTTCTACCTCTGTCTTTGGAAAATCTCAGACCTACCCTCTACTTCTTTTTCCTTTGTGATGTTATGAAGTTTGACAGCAAATAAAAATTCAGCCTCATGTTGTTTTGCTGCTGGTTGATACATTGTCATCAAGTCTGAACGGCCTCTTGTTATCCTTGGAAGCCAAATGTGAGATCATAAATACATGGTCTTCTCTGGATGGATAGAAAAGCCAGAGGCACAAATCCAGACCCACCAGGAAGAACTAAAGGATTAGAAAAAAATTCACATTTTAATCCTTTGGATTACTCCTATATTCTTGAAGCAATGCATAACACTGGAGCTGACATTGCCACAGAGCAATGAAGACCATCATATTTTTGTTTTTATAATGAGAAGTAAGGTCACCACTGTTATTAACTTAGTCTTATCTATAATTCAGAGCATAATATAAAATTTAGAAAGTTCAGGCAAACAAGGACATGGAAAAATGATGCCTGCTCACTAAACTTTTTTCAAAATGTCAGGTAAGCTTTAAACAGACATAACACTTGAGAATTTTTTTTTTTTACCTGAGGTAGGAGAGGGAGAAATTCTGAATTAATAAAACCACAGCATTATATTTCAACATCACAGAATCTGCATTCTTTGTTTCTTTCTGTGCATATCTGGTGGACATTAACCTGGTCATGAGTCCTGTTATTATTTTGTCATGTATTCTTTTAGTCTTAGCTTTTACTTGATAGATATACTGGGGAAGTGATTAGCATTTCAGCCTAGCAGGCAACAGCCATTTGGGTCTCCTAATATGCAACATGAAAGAAAAGGATGGGAATAAGGTAACATTGTTTTGCTTGGATTATTGTTAAAAGGTTTAAATCTTCACTGACATTCTGCTTCTTTGATTTCTGCTATCTTGACCTGGAATATATGTGGTCTATATTGCGAACCTGCTTCCCTGAGCGTCTGTTTACCCAATCTTTCTTTGAAGTGCTGATGGTAATGAATCTCCTTCCTCCAGCCCCAACCACTGCATTCAGTTATCATCAAGCACAGGCATCAACTAGAGCTCTAATCTTGCTCTGATGGATGGAATACTAACCTTTCACAAGATTAGAGACACAAGGTGCTCTAGAGATAATAAAATTCAAATAGGTTTATTTCAAAGGGCAACTCAATCTCGATTTTCTTCATGGGTCACTTGACAGATCATTTGCCAATGTAGTTTTTGTGTCCTTCTGCGTCTGGTTTCTGTGCAGCGCTCCAAGTATTTGGAATTAAGTGGGCCCCAACAGGCAGAGTTCGGCAAGGGTCTCACTTGAGCGAAAATAGCAAGATACTCATTCAGCACAGAGCTGGCAACTTTGCTAAAAGTGCTTCTTGGTGCTTGAATGGCAAGAAGTTTCTCTTAACATTTTCAGGAAGGCATAGAAATGACAATAATGATAAGCATCTTGAACACTTTGAATTTTAAACTTCTGTTTGATCATGGAGCAAAAATCTTGCTAGCTTAATAACAAACAGTACAATACATGCAGTAGCTGTAAGTCAAGAGATTTCTAGCTCATGAGAGACCACTTTTAATGTATTTGTCAAGGACAACTATGTAAAAGTGTTTACAAGTCAAATACTTAAGTCAAGTATCGACAAACATGGAGATAAGGCTCTTACAGGTGCTGAAAGAAGATTCCTCTAGCAGACAGTTTTGGTGTTATATACATCAAGTAGGATTCTATGCAGATAAAATAGGCAAAGCCTCCTTCAATCTCTAAGGTTGTAGCTTGAGCCTATTCAAAAATATCACTTTGTGATTTAATAAAGCAAAATTAAATTATTATAGAATCATAGAATAGAATAATAGAATCATTTAAGTTGGAAGAGATGCTCAGGATCATCAAGTCCAACCATAACCTAACCTAACTCTAACTAAATCATGTCACTAAGAACCTCGTCTAAACACCTTTGAAACACCTCTAGGGATGTAACTAGTCTGCTTAGAGAACAAATATTATTGAAGCTAGTGAGTATAATGTCTGGCCTTCATTTAGGAGAAGGATAAAGCTAAAGCTGCAGGTGTAGCAGTTGCATTCAAACTCCAGCACTTCCATGAGTTATCCAGGAGGCTGGAGGCTGGGGCTGGCTTGTGTGCACAGGTGCTGGCAGCTGTACTGCTCTCCAGAAGAGAGAGGGAGAGGAGGGGACAAAAAGCAAATGAAGCACTTGAGAAATGCACACAAAAGGAGACAGGAAAGCTCAAAAGAAGTCAGAAGGATGTTGTATGCTCATATCCAGGACAGCACTGAAAAAAAGTATGCTGTAGAAATTTAAAAACCAAAACAAAACAAACAAAAACCTCAAAAATATTAAACCCTGTCTTTCTTCTACAGAGATTGCTTCCTGCATATTTATAGGGGTGAGAGTTTACAATAATAAGAATGCACACTTTTAGCTTCACCAAACAAGAATGGCTACATGATATTTAAAATTCAGTGGCTGATGAGTTCCATGATAACTAAGTAGGACAGATTTGATAGAATACGCATCTAAAATGGGTACTGGACTAAGTCTGAAATCTGGAAAATAAAGTTCAAGATTTTTTTTTCTGTTTTTAAAGCTTCAGAACTACATGAAAAAAGTATTCTCAATTTGAGTGTTTTAGCTGTGACAGCTCACAAACTAGTCTATTCCTAGAACTGCAGTCATATCTCTGGAGTACATTTACATTGTTTACATTTCATAATTGAGTGAGTTCTTAATATTTCAAAAACTGTTTCTGTTTTCATAAAGTTTTAACGTATACACTTCAGTTGTCATTATTGTCCTTTATAGCAAGAAGCTCTTGAAACAAATTTTATGCTACATGTTTTTAAAAATGCCAAGAAATAACCAGCTACACACAAATCTTGCAATCGATTCAGGAACTTGTGCACTTACATGTTTCCTTCTCTGGTTTCAGTACTAAGCATTGGACATTAATTTTCTGTAAATACCTGTGAAAGTAATCTTTAGGCATATGAGGTGGGAGGATGCCCATACCTAAGGAGTTAAGTCTTTTTGTTAGAGGATGTGAATTTTTCAGATAATCATCTGTCTTTGCTACTTCACTGCCAACTCTATCAACCTATGTGTAATTTTCTACCCATGATAGACGCAAAATGGGCTATGAAATTGCCACAGGATCATACAGGCTAAAGGTGTGTGTTACTTAAATTGTTCACACAAAAGGAGACTACATTGAATTAAGACCAATCAGCTGCTGTGGACTGGGATGGAAGAAGGAAAGATGGGGAATCAT
Source organism: Streptopelia decaocto (assembly GCF_964273445.1). Lineage (NCBI taxonomy): Eukaryota > Metazoa > Chordata > Aves > Columbiformes > Columbidae > Streptopelia > Streptopelia decaocto. The sequence goes on from NC_138663.1 coordinate 159,210,030, forward strand.
TCACTGTGATCAGCCTGTCAGACTAATCACTGACTTACCTCAAAAGTTTAACTACACAAATTTTAACAGTACATTTCATCCCAATAGTATGTCTGCATAGATTTTTCTACAGGGTTTGAAATCTTCAAGCAGTATATATGGGTGAGATAAAAAAGCTGAAGATTTGTGAAGCAATACAGGGACATGTGACCATGGAAATAATCTAAAATTATCTCCAGAACAGAATGGTTATTAAAACTTGGAGGATTTTACCTTATAGATAAGCACTCCTTCAAATAAACCAGGTGCCTCGTCTTCCAAATTATACAAATAAAGAAATAGCATTTTACTGCAAATCAAAATATGCTATGAAAATATACCAGTACTAATCTGTTAGGCTTTCAGGAAATTTACTTGCAAATAAAAGAATTACTGAGGAACCCATCCTCTGGTTTAAAGCCAGGACTAGGTACCTGAAAGCTTGAAATATAGCATCAGACTTGGTTCCAAATATAACTGCTGACCTGAGTACTCAATAATCTTTTTTATAAAGCCTGATCTGCAAGCACACACAACGAAAAGTCAAAGGACTTAATTTGATTTAAGTACATCTGTGCTAATCACACACAGAAACTACATTAATGAGACTAAGCTCTTTTCCAAAGAACAGCACTTGGCCTAAAACATGTACCATCATGGTCTTCATCATTGACTTTGAATTTTCTTGCTTTTGTGGGATTAAATCAGACCCTTAACATTATGTTAATGTAGCTTTTTTGTGGTTTAATTACAAAGTTTCCTCTGGGGTGTAACATAATAACAATTAATCAGCTAGTTCTTAACTTTCACAAAAGGAACTGTCATCTGTTATTATCTGCACTGCTAATCCACCACAATGTCAGCAGAAGTAAAAACAAACAATTATACCACAAAAGCTACATGCAAATAGTGTCTGTAGCTTAAACAAATGAAAGCAAAAATCGCAGACTCAGCCCTGAAATTCTTTGTTCATTCCATTTTACATGAACAACACACAAAAATATTTAAATGAATACCATACAGTAGGGATACCCTAGCAACACACAGACTAACTGACAAGAGTTGTGGATGGAAAGTCATCTATAAAGGCAGGATTTGAATCTGATGCTATTTCAGCATTTACTGTCTTCTTCCACAAAATCTAGATGTTAATTACCTGGTTTATTTTTAGGTCAGGCTTATTTGCAGAGCCATGCTGATTATATTTGTCAGGAAAAATCATTAATGGATACAGATAATAATTGATGGGATATAATAAAATAATTATTTTAAAATAGCTAAATGTGAAATTCAATAAATGTTAAAAAAAAATGAAGACAGGATGTTGAAAATTAAAAGCAAAGGAAGAAACAAAAAGTCACTGAGGGCATTCAGCAGTTGAAAATGTGAGAGTCTCAATTCTATCAGCACTGAAACATTCCTAGGTTACATTTCTCTCCCTGTTGTGGACAGGGTACAGAGATGGATAATATTTCCAGGTAGTTGGACTGCAATGGGAAAAGAGAATTGGAATTCTGCTGTTGTATTTCTTTTCTTCTTCCAGAGAGCAGTTTTCTCCAGGGTGCTGTCCAACTCTCAGAACTTGCCACATAAAAAATGGCACTTTGGGTCAACAGATTTGTTCAATGACAAAATATGTTCTTAGGACTCTCTAGTCCTGTTAGCCCTGAAGCAACAACATGACAGAAGTGGACAGGGAGGGTCCTAGTAACTTTTGTAAAACATGAGCAGTCTCTCTCAAAAAAAACAACAAAACAACAATGACAAACCCAAAAGATTATGGTTGATTGTAGGACATAGCTGGAGAACTTGGAAATAATTGGGGATTTGCAGAAACTGCTTCCCAATTTTGGGTACAGCTACTGTTGTCAAACAGCTGTTACGGTACAATGTGTGAGCAGCTTTGTAGAATGTTTAATTCTTTTAGAGCAGTTATGGTGTTTATCATTCATTATGTTGCCTTTTCTTAAGGATGTATGCCTAAGTATTAGGCTTTTTTTTTTTTTTTTTTTTTTTTTTTAATATTTGGAACATTAACAGTTACTTGTAAGTGATTGAACATAGCACCTGGTGTAATACATATTTTTCTTTGTAGCTACAGCAAACTTCAAAATTGCAATCTAGTTAACCAACCTAGTTAACCTTTTCCTAACATTAACTCTGGTATTTACAGATAAAAACTGTAGCTACTGCCTTTCTGTGATTGTGCACTGTATATACCAGCTTTTCAAAGGTATCCCATCCACTCTCTGCTGTACAAGTCACAAAGAAAGATAAATCTCAAATTCCAACACCAGCTATCACTTCATTCTTTAGTGACAAACACCTGTAGCAGTGAGATCCACATACGCTTTAATTGTTTTTTGGCACCTCTAAATTGCTTATCATCATAAAGAAATGACAGCAGTTCAATAAGAGAAGAGTAATGTAGCAAGAAGACCGGAGCCCATTTTCAATGTTTAATTGCCTTAAAAGAAGCTAACAAGTGATTAAAAAGATAAATCAAAAGTTCACAGAAAGACTAAAGCACCCAGTCAGTTTTATGGTTTCATTTGAGCTATAAAGACATTATTATACATCCATTTACAAAACAATGAGCTCTTACTGTTTATGAAAGTTTAATCTCTTGGTTTATTGCTTTAATATATCTAACATTGGTAAGGTTCCCTTCAAAATGAAATCTCTGACTATATGATGTGGATGTTATTTTTTACATTCAGTCTGCAAATGGAATGAATAACATCATAATTGTACTCATCTATGAAACAATTAAAGTAGGGGTAATTGCTTCTTGACTCATATCTGCATAGAAAGTAAAAGAATTAATATTTTATCAATTGGCAATGCTTCTTGTTAGCACAATATTCTGACATCAATTTTTTGTTTGGCCACAGGAATTTGAGCAAATGATCGAAAAAATGCTACAGAACTGACATGTACAATACCAGTAAATTTGTGCTTAAGAAACATATCGCCTTAGACTGACATGTATAAAACTTTGGCTGCTCAAATAACATCAACAACAGCAAAAACCAAATACAGATTTCTTAAACTACTAAGCCCATAATCTAAGAAAATAAACAAACAAATGAACAAAAATGGACTTGATGACAAATAAATGCCCCTCAAATGAAATATGTGTCTAGATTGAACTCCAAAATGACAACAATTTGTTATGATATTTTAACAGTTGTTATTAAAGACAATTTTAAACACAGGTTTAAAAAGCTCAGAGAATAGACTGTGTGAGTGCTTTCACTGTTCTAAACTGTCATATTGTTCTCTGAAAGAAGAAAAAAAATCCAGAAAACTATTTCCTTCTCTTTCCTACCTTGTCCAACAAGGCATTGACCTTGGCTGTTAAACTGATTTTTTGTTTTATTTTTTTATCCACTATTTCAGGAAACTGCTAATGACATGCTTTAAAATTCCTGATGTGAGTCTTAATGATGCAATGTGGGACACTATCTTTTATGCACCTTGAGGATTAGCTGGGGGAAGACAGAGAGGTTCTGAAGGATCAGAGAAGGGAAAAAGGAAGCTACTGGTCCTCTGAAGTGCCAGACTTGTTTCCTACCCTTCAAAGTTATCTGGTCTGTTACTCATTTGCTATCTCATTCTGCTTCTCATTTGCACATGAAGTCCTACAGCCTGAGTTTGGTTATCTTTAACATGTATACTATAAGGTCAGCAATACAATCTAAAACCACAGTGGTCCCTTCACTTTGCCCTGTGGGCACAAAGCAACCCTTACAGACCCCTGCCAAGATTATACCTACAGAGAGAGAGTTTCAGTTCCCCCTTCTGCTTCAGCAGAAACGATAGAATGATGACATAGGTTTTTCTGACTGAGGGCTACGACCAGTGTAGTAACTCACATATGCATATAATATAACGTCACAATCATGGTTGATGAGATATGGGTTGGGGATGTAACTGTTGATATCAAAGGTTGTCCCTCTTGTTATCTACTTAGACTCTGCATTGAAGACATAGGTCAATGATTGTGTGGGGAGAATGAACAGTCTCAAAACATGAACTCATTATGCCTATGGTAAAAAAACTGTCCATGTATCAAAAACAATTTAAAATGGACCAAAACCCAACACTTGGACACATCTATCCAGAGCCTCAAGTTTTCTTAGCAGTTTTACTAGTTTTTCACATTTGTCCATTAATGAAATATACACAATAACACAGTTTGGATAACCTTTAAAAGAAATTGGATTGTGTTGGCAACTCATGGCTGGCCACAGAACTAACATAATTCTCTTCCTTGTTCCTATTTATTATGACGTTGCTCCAGCAAGCTCTAAAGTCAGTGTCTGCTTGTGAGTGTCTGGTAAGAACAAACACACATTTCAGTAAGAGTTTTTGTCAAACGTGCTTAACTGCTTGTATTGTCAACATGATCACACTCAAACATGATATAAAAATCAGATTCTCTTACTTTTGAGTAGAGCACACAGTTTTCTTTTTCACAAAAAATTGCTAAAAATGTTAAAAATGCAAGATATGTACAGACAGAGGGAAAATGAAAAGTATTAAGAAAATAGAATGCAAATGTTTATACCAACTTGTAGCAAGATCATTCACACAGTCCTTTTGGAGCTGGAGGTCTGGAACACTGAAGGAAGGTTACACCCATCGCTGTCCAAAACAGTGAGGATCACCATCAAGTAAGGAGAATCATGCTTAGTTTTTTAAATGAGTGTGACTGACCCTTTACACACACACACACACACACACACACACACACACACACACACACACATACACACACACAAAATCAACCAAACAGAAAAACCCACAAAGAAACATACTTTGAACAAACAAACAAACAAACACTAGGAGCTGAGGAAGAAGTCCAAATCAACCTCAACTGTGAAAGAGTAAGTCATAAAAATCAAAGCAGTTGATTCTTTCTCATCATGACTTCTGACATATCTCTTAAACTCTTAAAGAAACTACAAGCATATGATTAGGGTGGCTCTAAAAATTCAGGGAAAACAGATAATAAGCTACTGATCACCCTGTCTTTCATGCTATCTCTCATGTGTGCATGTTTGTGCATGTACTAGAGATGTAACCTTTAAAGTCATTTTTATACACACTGTGCTTAGACACTGTGCATAAAATACAGAACTATGCATCAATCAGAATATTTCTAGATCTTTCTCATAAAATCTCAGAAAGTAATACATTTATGCCTCTTCACAATAGACATTGTCATCTTTTAAGACTACCATTGCTTAGATTCCACACTCGTAAGCTTTAAGTGCAAATCTATTCATGCCACAATAAAAATAAAGGTAAAAATATTGACTTAAACTCACCACTCTGGAATAAAAGACATTGTAGGTGTCTTCTCACTTTATAGACTAAAAAATTAAAAAATGCATCCCTTTCCAGAAAAGTGCCTAGCTGGCAAGAAAATGTTTATTTCTACAAATAGATAGTCAGATTTTCTGGTTGATCCATTATTTCTTGATAGCCATTTTTCTTCATTCATCACCATTGATAGTAATTTAAATATTTATAGTCAGTGACTGAAAGTTACATTTTTATTGAGTTCTTAACCTCTTACGACTCTCTTTTCCTTTTTTATTCTAAATGTTTATTTCCCTAATACAGCACTTCTAAATCGTCTCCGGAGAAATACCTAATGAATGTGATAGAGAGATGCACTTCCCTAAGACGCTCTCTATTATAGTTAGAAAGCACCCAGATTACAGTCACCAACTTGTAATCTGTTGTCTACAATGTTCATGGTCATGTGAATTGCATTCAAGAGCGTTTGCTCTCCCTATTCAAAAAGCTAAGCTTGTGATTACCCACCGGATAGACTGCTCAGCCCTTTTAATTAATTCACCTATCCAGATTATCATCTATCCAGCTCAGATAAAACTTAGGCTGATGTTAAGAGACCAATTGTTCCCAAATTTTCCCCTCAAAGAAGATTCTGGAGATTCATGTCATTTATATAAATTAGAACAGAAAATAAATATTAAGCTACTAAACCACTATTTTTGTCCATACATTGTCATTTCTTATTGTCTATATCAGTCCCATAGTATTTATAAGATATTTAGGCTGCATATTGTACTGAAACTCTTCTTCTACCTCCTAAATAAGCATATTACCATGCATGATGTTAGCCCAAGGAAAAACATCTAATACATTGCTGTTATGCATCCAAACACCTTAAATCACTTTATAAGCTTGTTTACAATTATGCAAGCTTCTGAGGCATTTCTATAAAGAACAAAAAAAGCAAAACAAACAAAAAAGAAAACAAAAAAGGTAGCTCTGGGAGTTCTGTAGGTTCTGTAGGAGTTTGATTCTGGCAATCAAATTTTTCATAAAAATTTCTAAAGATGACAAACGCATTCCTAGTAAATATATCTAAAGATTACAGGACACATTTCAAACCCTGGGAGATGAGTAAAACAAATAGGGATGTGTGAACTAACCAGTTTGACTGACCAGCAAGTCTACCGATATTACCTGAGACATTCCTTCCAGGGAACAGAAATTACTTCTAACTTCAGGGTAACTATCAGATTTTGGATTTTCCAGAGAACAGCCCATGCCAACATGTAGCTGGAAAAGCACAGTGGGCAATAGCAATTCGGGAAACAAACTGTCTAGCAAGTGTTGTGCTGTGTCTGGTTTAAAATAAGGTGGAACTTTGTGTACTGGAGTTATATTTATGTGAACGACTCTAATAACAGCTGAATGATGGTTGATAAAGAGCAAAGAGTACCACTGGGCAGCAACAAGCTGGTGAATCATAGCTGCCTCCTAATGTTAATTAGATTATAACCACAGCTTATGAATGTCATAATCGTATTTAGGGGTTATTTGCTAGTTAGGGAATCTGGTTTTCTATTAAAATAAAGACAGGCAGAATGGACCATTGGAAGTAACGTGCAATGAATGGATTTAATTTATTGATGGTTGTCTTCTCAGCACTTTGAAAAGAAATATAATAACAAATTAAACATATCAACAAGGGTTTCATTGGTCATTTTAATATGACCATTAGGATAATCAAAAGAACTGAGAACCTGTCATACCACAGGACACTAAAAGAGCTTGTCATGCTTAACCTAACATTATGAAGGCTGGGTCAGGGCCAGATGTGATTACTCGCTAGTGCATATGAGTGTTAAGCACCAGGGAAAAAAGAGAGATGTTTAAGATGATGGATAAAATATGCATAAGAACAAAAGGCCATTAATACAGCTTGTCTAGGAATAAGATGGTTTCTATGAAACAGAATAAAGAGTTTCTGCAACAGATTTCCAATAAAAGTAAATGGGCAATAAAGCTGAGGAAGGCTTTTAAGAAGATAAGTTTGTGCTGTAGAAATGGAAGACCTATGCTCTTTTGATTTACATTGAAAATTGGTGAATATTATCTACACAAAATGTTCCATTACAAATGACTGAAAAAAAAAATATTGTCACCCATATATATATTGATGATTTGAAAATACGGGCAATATTAGAGGCTTGCATACACAAAAGAAAGAATATATTGCCGTCAGGTTACCTTCCCTTGAGTTTGTAGAAAACAGTGATTCTTTATCAGATAAAAACAGATGGTAGAATTTTTTTTTCTAAGTCACTAAATTGTGATTGACAACACTAAAATATTTATTTCTGTTTCTGTAAATAATTATATCAATTTAAAAAATGAATTATTTGTTTATGGCGACAAGAAATAGAGATATGGAAAAAAATGGAGCTAGTTTTCTAAATTGTCACCATGTTAACACAGATTTTATTTACACAGTCAATTGTCCTTATTTTACAGAACATATTTCATGTACTTGATTTACAGACAAAATATTTTACCGGAAAGAACCCCACATTGTTGTAGGTATAAGTGAGGCAAAACATATTTTAGAAAATTTACCATTTCATGAATTCCTCTGTAACAGTGCCAATTAATTTTTCAAGAAGTTGCATCACCATTTTTTTCTAATCTCTTTTTTTTCAGGTGAAGGCCCTCCTTTTCTGTCCTACAGTACTTACTTGAGCCACATTCAGACACGACATTAACCGTATTAATAGTATGCTCAAGTGGTCTCATCCATACCTGGTAGTTGACTTAGGGATCTCATTTACTTTTCCATCCAACCAAAAACATCATTACTTGTAAGAGGTAAGACTAGTAATAGTTTAGCAGATTCCACAAGGAGGGAGTTCATGTCTGTCTGTGGAAACCATTTACATTTCAGGGGTGAATCTACATTAGACATTTCAGCTTGGCTCAGGCATGCACTTTTGGTGTACTTAACCGTGTTTTCTTTCGCATGGCAGGATGGTCTTGGACTTGAGAACAGATTTCTTTGAAAGGAAACCAAACCAGAAGATGTTATCTGTGTGCATAGCTAACGTACTCCAACTGGTAATGGGACCTCAGCCAAGAAAACAGACTTTTACGGTTTTTAGGTATGCAACTAAATTTGTATACTTCAAGTACATTTTTGCTGGAAGACATTAAGTTACCACAGCATGCAAGAAAGAAAGATACAAAGAAGTTGCAGTAGGAAAAATCATCATTTAGCTTCAGGAACTGTGAAAAACATGTGTAATTAGGATTTTACAACAGTGTGACACCCTACAAGAAATCAACAGCAATTGTGATGCAACATCTGGTTCTGCCAAAGACATGCATCCCAAAACAAAAAGCTATTAAGAACTAAAATGTAGACAGAATATCAATGAACACGAAGGAAAAGAGATATGAATTAGTTCTTGAATCCTACATTTTTTTCAGTTTGTTGTTGTTGTTGTTGGTTTTTTTTGTTTGTTTTGTTTTTTTTTCTTCTATAGCACAAAGTCAAAGCTTAGCAAAGGAAATGTCTAACACTATACAAAATTTTCTTTGGTTTTTAATAATTTTTAAGCTTTGTGATACATGTTATAGATACCTATTTATCATTACTAAGTGTCTCTGATGTACTATTATGAGAAGCCAAAAAGCCCGGATCTCTGACTGTGTGGTCAAAACCAGAAGCACTTAGGCAGCCCATGTAAGCAGTCCTTGTTTAAAATTTAAGGAAATGGTGATGAGTAGCAATTTTATGTGAGAAATAAACTGTAACTATGGAAAGGCCTTTTATGCTGGAATTTCATATGTTATTTCAATTACCGTTGGATCACTATCTTCAGAGAAGATAGTGACTTGCTACGTTATAAGAGTGAGTGAAATCACAGTAACCAGATAGGAAAAGGATGTTTCTGTACACTTCCAAAGCATGTATTGACCATGAAAAGTCATGACTCATTCCTTCAATGCATATAGGTATGGGAATCCCATTATACACAGCATTTGTGCCTCAGTGCTGACTATTGCTACTACAGCATGTGCAGTAGGGAGTAAGTACCTCTGTCTCATTTTAAGCAACATCAGAGAAAAGCAATCATAGAATCATTTTGGTTGGAAAAGGCCTTTGAGATCATCAAGTTCAACTGTTAATCTAACACTGAAAAGCGTCATATTAGATGTTCATGTGGTAGCCTCAAATGTAGGTGTTCAAGGCTGAAATCCTAGCTCTTACTCTGATTTTCTTTGAATATTTAAATATATGAGCACACAATGTCCTACAAGCAGAGTCAAGCCATGTCTCTCTGCATTTTTATATAACAGATGCTGTAGAAGCAAAGTACATTAACTTTTCCTGAAGATCCCACTGAGAAAACTATTTGTAGGTCCAGCAGAGTGAAGTGGCTGCTTGCAAAAGAACTGTACATAACTGTATGCTTTAGTTTCTCATCAGAAAAATGGGGCGAATCAGGTTGCATACCTCAGAGAGGATTTGGAAGCCTTAACAACATACCCAACCAATACATGAAGCACATAAGTCATAAAGTATACTTCAGAAAGCTAAATGTTAAGCACTATACAAACATTTAATTTAGCCAAGCTTTAATATTTTTAATATAGTTTGGAGAAGATATACGAAACAAATTTGGACCTTGGAGTAAAATGCAGCACAAGATTTATATTGCTTATGTATTCCTTCTGATGCAAAGTCTAACAGAATTGGATTAAACATTATCACTTGCTGTTTAATTTTGGTTTTACAAGGTGTTGGTTGCTTGACCTGATTTTAAAGGATTTAAAACTCAAACCTCTTATCCTTAATAGTGTTTCTAAACTTCATAGCTTTGAAAGAGGGAGAGGAAATAAGATCTGCTACATAGTCATTGAGATTAGCAGTCTGAATAAATATTCATTCCTGTCATGTTCAGAAAGACTATATGGCTACATGCTGGGAAACATTACATGCTATTTGTGCAATTGAAAACTGAGAACTGAACAGGTAATTAGGAACTTAAGCTCAGATGTATACAAGAATAATAAAAGACAGGTCTCAAGGTTCAGGTGAGATAACTGAGCGAGAATAGAATAGAATGCTTACTTAGCCCGATATTTTCTGAAATGCTAGTTGAAACTACTGTGGGGAAATAACAACCGTGTCTTGGTTTTGAAGCTTATTTTTTCATCTTACTCCCACTCAGAAATCAGAAGCTGAAAGCAGTTATTTAGGACTTTTGTTCTTAATAAAGGGGGTTAACTGGTACTCAGAAGTGGGGGGAATTGTTTGCATTAGCAAAAGAAAGACATAATGACTAGTGCTTCTTTCAAGAGTCAAGTTTTATCAAAAATGCAGGAACTTCTCCAAGCACCACAGGGCTCAAAAAGCACAGAAAATCACTTTGCTTACAGAGTTAGATGCCTTTATCCAGTCACCATCTCCACCTGAAAGTCCCTTTTTCAGCTTTCTCTTTGGACTTTGTTAACCATGCTTCTGTGCAACCCTTAGTACTATCTTTCTTGAGTGAATATGTTTAAAAATACATCATTTTCCCAATTGGTACCATTGTCCTGTAAGAATTTTCCATTCCCTCTGCAAAGCACTGTGTTGCAAACAGCTCATGATTGGTATAAAACGGGCATTTCAATTTCCACTTCAAAGTTTCAATTGGTAACTAATCCCAGGCACTTTCACTGTTAAATACAAGTTGAACACTAACTCTTAGCTCTTAAATATGCATAATATTAATGCTCCCTCCTGATTCAAGAGAATAAATACTGGATAAGGTCCTGTCCCAGGTTTTTGCTAACAAATTCTTAAAATGTCACTGTGAAGCTGGAAGAAACTGTAAAGTTTTAAGGGGTGAGCTGGGGAGAATGACTACAGACCCATCACAAGGACCACCAGACTTTGGTTATTATCAAACCTTAGTAACAATCACATCACTTCCAATGAAGGATCAGATTATTCTTGGAAAAGATAAGTGCTTCTCTGGGACTTGCTGGACAGAAATTGATGTGAAGAACCAAAACTTGGGCTAGCAGCAGCAAAGAACAATGTGTCCTTTCTCTGGATGGTCCTCCAGCAAGGCAAAAAAGGGGTTGCTAGTGTGTTGGATATTGCTTCTTTATTCCTCAAGGAATAGAGGACTGGTGCTGGAATATCAGTTTCTCTGTACCATACCCTCTGCCCCATGTTCTGTATTTCACAATATGCAATTTTGCAGAGACAAAATCAACATCCCTAAGTATAGAAATGTTTCGGAAAATGACAACAAAAAAATGAGAGCTTTGCTTTCGAGTTGGCACCATATCCAGAACACATGTATTAAACATTATCATGTATTATAAAAAGAAAGAGTCATGCTAAAACTTCACACAAAACAAGATGTTATTCACTGCAAATTTCAGCAATATGAAAATATCCCCCCCCGGTTCCTAAAAATGCATGGTCAAGAAATCCTGTGAACTTTCACTTTTGTCAAAGTTATGAACCTTAAGGCCAATTGTTTTAACAACAAATTTCCATGTCTCTTATGGAAACACATATTTCCAAATGTCTTCATTTTTTTATAATTTTGTTTCTTATAATTTAATTTTTGAGCTTGTTCAGCAGTCAACAAAATATAATTTGCATTATGCCTCTTCCCTCAAATTCCTGAAAGCTAACTTTTTTCTTTAAAAAAGAATCAATTTATATGTAAATTATCACATATCCTTCTATACCCCTAAATATTTCTCCATGCAAATATTTTCAGTACAGATCCTCACTGTACCTGAACCCTCTCAGCATGCATTGTTTTTGATAGTTCCAGTTTTTTTCCTTTCACCAACTTCAAGACTTCCCAAGTGAGAGAAAAAAAATAAAATTACCAAGGCAAAAAAAGCTCAACATCTTTTCTTTCATGTACATACTGCTGAAATGCATGTAGATGAAGTAAAACAGACAGCTCTCAAAGCTATTGACACTAGAATCCTATTAAATAGGCAGCACAAAAAGATCCCCAGTTGCACATCATATCCCGTGTCAAATGCCGAACGGCAGTCAAATAGATAGCACACCATCTAACCAAGTTACCCTGAAACGAGTTCCCATGGCAGTGTATTCAGAGGTGCTCTCTTACTATGAGTAAGTGTTGATTTCTTTCATTGCAACTGTTCAGACTTTGGTTTCTAAGGATTTGAAAACTTGCAGGGATGGAATGCTGAGCTGTGGTAAATCACTAAAAGTCCACTTCAAGATAAGATATAAGGTTAGAACAACATGTTTCCTGAAAAGTATAACCTGTAACAAGAGTACAACATTTACAAAAATACTAAATAATTAAGTACATAACACGGAATTTAATAATATAGATTTTCTTTGGTTCTGCGATACTTCAAGTAGCTCTTGACACCATCTGATTTTCATTACTAGTGTTTTGTTATCTCACCTTTTGTACACCTCTTGGAGCATAAATGAGTTGCTACTATGGCTCTGTTGTAGACACAGCCACCCACAGAGAATCACTGCTTCTATCAGGAATAATTTATTTTTTTCTGTTCCTATTTATCTATCCATATTTTAAGAATGTATGACTGTAGCTGAACCACATAGTATCTCAGATTATCTACTCACTACCGTAATTCTGGACAGGAATTATAGGTCACAGCTACTGTGCTATTCGCTGTTCTAGCTATTCTGTCACAACTGCCAATCTTGTGGGTACTTTAGGGACCTCAAATGGCATAGATGGCCAAGAAGGGTAAGAGAATCAAGGTCCAGGTCTCTCCTGACTACGATGGGGCCACAGATACAATATCACGTATATAAACCAAATTTTAAATACCTAAATGCAGACACCAACAGCCTGGGATTGAAGACTCTCACCAGCACAATCTGAAACTGTCTCAAACTGCTCTAAGGACAGGAAGCTTACTTGACGTTGTGCTACAGCTCATGCAGCAGATGACAGTCAGTGGTGTCAGGCCCATTAAGACCCTGAAATGGCCCCTAGTATTTTTTTATTATTAATGTAATCAATTAAGCTAAATTAATCCCTTCTATCAGTTATACATTAGCTATTTGCAACATCTCCGTAAACTCATGGTGCACATCAAACAAAATAAAAAGCTATCATTACAGAGAAAAAAAAAAAAAGTATTATAAATTGTGTTTATGAACTGTTTTCTTTTTTCCCAAATGCAGGTCAAACCTGTGTTTCCTTTAGTCACAATGATTACAGAGTAATAACCATGGACGGCAGTATCATTAAAGCAGGGTGTCAAACTCATTTTCACCGGGGGTCACATTGGCCTCGCAGTTGCCTTCAAAGGGTCAAATGTAATTTTAGGATTGTATAAATGTAGGAGTTCTAACATTTTATACAGTCCTAAAATCATATTTGGCCCTTTGAAGGTAATCACGAGGCTGATGTGGCCCCCAGTGAAAATGAGTTTGACATCCCTGCATTACAGGGATTTTGTAGGGAATATGTTATTATTTTTCAAGTGCTCTATGGTCCTCCCTTACTAAAGACACTATGGTAGTTATTAAAAAACAAACAAACAAGCAAGCAAGCAAACAACTATGTTCTATGGATTTCTTACTTGAGGATTTCCTACTTGGAAATCGACCTCATTTGCATTGTTCTTAAGGTGATCTCCCTTTTGATATAGGCCTCTGAAATACACCAACCCCAGTTCTTCACTTTTCTTTTAGACACATTTGCAGAAGGTCTGGATCAGTAGTGATAGTACTGCACAAATTATGAACAGTTGATGCTGGTGGAGTAGCACGTGAGCTGAAATTTGTATAAGCTGGGTGATACTCTGCACAGAGCCAGCTTTATATTCCCTGCCTCAGGACAGCCCTGGGTGACAAGAGCCTCAAGACTGTCTCTTGGCTTTTGGTGCAGAGAAAGGAGATCAATGAAAAAAGACATAGGATGTGCTTATTTTATATGCCCCCTTTACAGAGTTAGAAAAACATGTTTGTTCAAAGGGAGATGAGGTATGTATTGTTGCTCTTGTTTTGTGGAAAGATGACTACTACAAAGAAGGAAAATATGCAGTTACCAGCACATGGTCTTTGTCAGCTGGGGGTGAGTGGTGAACCTACTCCAAGACAACAGTTTTCAGCACTGGAGTACAAAGTTTAGAGAGAAATAGGAGTGGGACAAAAGATGTTAAAGATGTTTCTGTAACCTGAGAAACTGTCTGATTTTCCACACTATATACACTTTTAATAAAGCTGTTGTAACAGAAAGTGTTAGCCCAGCTATCAGGGTTTGCTGGTACAGGTAGAAGAGCAAGAGAAGCAGAGCAAGGCACAGCCAGCACACCAAGAAAAGGAGTGCGGGACAGCTGAAGGCACCAACGGGGACAACAATTGGAGGGGTGAGCAATAAAACTGAAAAATCTTAAACTGTACATGAAGGTTGCAATGAGAAAGGGAACGTAACCAGCTAGCTCAGAGGGAAGGACTGAAAAAATGTCACATTTCTGCTTTAAGAGCTAATTGTTGTTACCCTTTCTATCGATCCCATTAGAATGTCCTTCTTAAATGACAATATTGTCTGTTAAGCCATTTCATTGTCATTTCTGAGTGGGCAAAAGCATTTCACTTGTCACAAATAGCAGTTTATGGCTGCGAGCTGGGGTTTTAAGGAGATACTCATTGATTTGGATGTTTCCCTCACTGCTGTGAATCAAGTTTCAGCAGAGAGGAGTTCACAGATGCAAGATGCTTTGTGCAGATAAGAACTGATACAAGCTGCAAGAGCAACATCTATTTCTATTATATTCATGTTAATGATATGTGATATCACATTGTAAGTACATTAATTTAATGGGTTCGGTCTTGGATGACATTGTGTTTGTCTGCCCTAGAGTATTCAAACAAACATTTTTTTCTTGAAACATGCTTGGCAACATTAGAGAATATTAATAGTGTCAAAATGCAAAGACATAAAACAGTATTTCTTCTTTTCAACGTTCAAAACAACTGTTCTGAAGAAGAGTGTGATAACAGAAAGTGCTTGACAGTGGCCTTTTTCAGTCTGCATGTTCATTTTGTATTCACCTCTTTAAAAATACATTTAAGGGGGTGGGAAGCACAGTGAAATAAACTTTGAAGAGGTAACCTACTTAAAAACAAAAGGAAGTTATTTTACCTGGAAGCATTTCCTTGTACTGTCTTCCTTATATGTGGTTTTTCACTGTCGACATACAAAAAAATTTTTAGCACCATTTTTAACGATTTTGATCTATGTCCAAAACTAACACTGGGTGACCTCTACCTTGAAAAATCTAATCGATCAGCAGAATGTCTCCACGTCAATAGAGATTTTCATATTCTGATCAGTAAAGTGTAGAAGAGATGAATAAATTCATTTTAGTAACATGTTTCCACATCTTAATATATATATATAATATAAAAACACAACAGACTGAGATATTCAGGAATAGTATCCAAATTAAAGAATACTTCTTGCATGTTTATCAGGGCAAAGCATCTTTGAAAGATAAGAAAGGGTACTAATGTTACTTTTGGTTACAGTATTTTTGGATTCCTGTTGATACAAAGCAAGATTAATTCTAGTGTATTATTTGAAGGGGTTGACAGCTATTCAGGCTCAAGTATAGCTTTAAAATATACTTAACGGGTAGGAGCAACTAGCCTTCCTCAAAACAAACAAACAAAACACTCACAAAAAACCCCAAACAAAATGAACAAGCAAAACAAAACATCACCCCCCCTCAAAGAAACAAACCAAACCAAACAACACACCAAGAGGACTTAAAAAAAATCCCCAGCATAGGCGAATTTATCACAATGGGCACCTCTGTTCTTTAGCCCTATGGAATACAGACTGAACTGAATAGAGGGTTTCCAGACCCAAGAGCTGGGTCTTGGATAGGTCTGTAGACAGATCCAAAATCCGGCTACCCATAGAGGGAGAACTGACACCTTTGGAAAATGATATGCAGAACGCTAAAAAGTAAGGATCCCCATTACCTTACTCATTATCGGGTTAATCAATGGCAAATCCAGTGGGCAGTATTCATCTGCCATTTGAGACATCCAAGCAAAGTCCAGCAGATAGACCACAGGAATTGTGGAGACCAAGGGGATACCTCACAGCACTAAAAATTACATGAGGAGCCCACAATTAGGCAAATGTTTTGCACTGTAGAAAATGTTGAGGACTAAAGGGATCTTGAAATTTCAGTCTTTTCTTGCGCTTAGGCACCCTGTACATAAGTTCCCCCTTTGACACTGCAGCCACACAGCTTCAAGAGGAGAAGCATCGGTACCCTGGTATTGAAACATCAATGTCTGAGGATGTGAGTAATTCAGAGTTGCACCCATGTATACCAAAGCAGATACAGAAACCAGGTCTTTCTGGGAGAGTGCTTCAGCCACAGACATCTACAGCAGACAGCACCAATATGGTGACTAATGCTGCTTCTGCCTCCCATGCAAAGAAAGGAATCAGAAATCACCATTTGCATTTTGTGGGGAAGCCTGTCCTAAATGTTGTGTTAGGGATGCTCCAGGAATAACCACTAGCAGCAACTAATGGTAATTAGCTAGCAGCTAGCAACTTGAAATAACAACATCAATACTTTGCATCTGGGGGTTGTGACAATTCACATCATTTATAAGTAAGCATAGGACTGTGGTCTAATACACTTACACCACTGGGTTGCTCTCTGCAAAATCACTTTGGTTTCTTCACCTTATTTTATGTGACACCATAAGTTTAAAAAATGACTTGTGGGAAACAGTATTATGAAAGTGTTTAAATGAAACAGCTGTTCCTCATCAGTGTAATAATTTTTATCAAAGTTATGGTGCTTTTTATGCCTTTGACACCCTCTTGACCTGTAGTACAGTTAGTGGAAATTTCAGCACGAGGATTAAGTACAGTTTGTATTTCAAAAGTTTGTTGCTCAACTCCAGTTACTTCTCTTTGTTCTCTTTTGGAATGGGTTTAATAGACATATTTTGTCTGCTCACCTGTATTCCTGAAACATAACTTTCAGCAAAGGAGTTGAGACAATTTTTAATGAAAAATTAGAATCTAGTCATTTTTATATTTAACAATGTAACCTGTAGGATTTCTTTCCTCTGTTAACAGGGCTGTCCAGATATTTGAACTCTCTCCCACATCACCATACCTAGCCAAAGACTCTTCAGTTTACATAAAGACTTCTCTAATAGAAGAATCATTTTTATATGATCTGTTGTTATTTACAAATCTGAAATCCCCTTTCAGCACTTCCTAACAAGATACCACAGCAGGAAGTTGATTTGCTGAATTGATAATATTTTACCTGGATTTAGTCCAAATGGCTCAGAGGCACAGGAGAGCCTGAGAAGATACACATTTCAGAAGCCAACCAGGATGAAAGCAATACTGTGTTTCTGCACAACAGGTAATTTTGAAGTGCCACCCATGAACACCAAGTACAGGTAAGATTCCTTTCTACATAAGCTGTTTCATCAGCTAACAGTTAATTGCCAGCTGCAGACTAATTCCCAGCTGTGATTCATACCTAAAAATGCAAATACTGCACAGGTTTTAAATCCCTGATTTCTCAACTGTAAAAACAGTTTGCTACCTTGAAATGTTTTATGTATTTTTGTGCTTTACAGTACACATAAGTACAATATATATACACATATATATGTAGAAAATAACAAATTTACAGTTTTATGGCTCTATAACTTTTCAGAGCAGGATGGAAAAGAACTATTTAAGCTTAAGTTCAATATTACAAAACCAGGTGAGTATCAACTGGACATAAATTAATTTGGAATCAAAAATACAGTTAACAGCAAATACAATCAAGGAGCGAGGCTCTGTAAGAGTCTTCCAGCAGAACTGGGAGTGGTAAAGGGAACACCCTGCTACCCTGTTTCCCCAAAAATAAACACTACCCTGAAAATAAGCCCTAGCATGATTTTTCAGGATTTTTGAGGATGCTCAAAATATAAGCCCTGGTCCAAAAATAAGCCGTAGTTACAGTTCATTAAAAAATCAATTTAAATAGTGTCCAGGCTAGTGTACTTGTAAAAAAGTAATAAGTTTTGGAGCAAAAATTAATATAAGACCTTGTCTTATTTTCAGGGAAACAGGGTAGCAGCTGTTGAAATTGCTGTTTGCTAGAGCCTGGAGTGCCTGTTTCAGGCCCTGGGCCTCAAGTTTTTTTCTGTCTTAGGATTTGGCCATGAGAAGACATGATGAATTTTTTTCAGTAAATGTTTCTATAGCTGCAAGTAGTATTTTTCATTTTAATTCAGTTGAAAGTTTTACTCAGTAGAAAATCTTATGAGGTCTTAACCAAAATCTGAAATTCTTTGCTATCAGCATCAGTGTAGGCTCAACCTGACTAAAGAAAAAAAGCAACACTAAACCAATTTTCATTGTGGTCTAGTCCTGTTCTCTAGAGAAGACTCTCTTTATCAGGATACTACTCACATGCCATTCCTCTCTACTGATTTTGAATTCCTAATAGAGCTACTGTTCTTTTTAATTATTAGACATTTAGACCTCTCACTTAATTTAGTTCTGAATAAAATAACACTGGCTTGTCTTTACCCCAATATTACACATTGCATCTGATATGCAATAGTTACCCCACAATAACAACCTACATTTTGGAAGTGAAGCCCTAAATTGTATTTACAATCTCTGCTAGAAAGAATCTGATTACCAGACTAGCCCTAAATGTCTTTTCCCACCAAATCAGAGTGTGCATGCATGGAAAACGTGCTGCAAGTCTCAATAATCATTATTATTTTTCAGAACACGAAACAGTTTTCTCAGGGACATAATGGTCATTTTTAGTTTTATTTTTTCTTTCTTTCTTTCACCTTCTTCAGAAATTCCTGAACTATAGTTTCTTACAATGAATAGCAAAGACTGAAAAATACTGAAAGCATAATTTTGTCAAAATATATATCTTAGGTCAGTGATGTAAACAACAAGATGGTTTTCCCAAATGTTAAACAGACACAGGAAAAGAGCTGGACCTACATAGCTAGATTTAAATTGCACTCTGAAGACCAAACACAAACTTTCCTATCAGCTTTAATAGGAGGGGGTCTCTTTAAAAATTACACTGTTTAAATACTTATTCACACTATTAAAAATCACACTCCCTCTCTTCCCTAAAAAACAAAACAAAACAAAAACCACAACAAAACCAAACAAAAAACCCACAAGAAACAACCATCGAACCAAAACAAACAAAAAACCACAAACTAACAAACAAACAATGCCACCAAATTAAAAACCAAACCAAAACCCCAAAACAAACCACAAAAAGACTACTGCTCTCTTGACAGGCATTTAACTACCTATCTTGAAAAATTAAGCATTCATACAAAGTTTTGCTTTCTGCCTTGATATCCATTTTTTTTCTTTGTTTCAATCTTCTCTACAGCCCAACCAAAACCTTTATGTACAGAACCCTTGTGTCGATGACAAACAGACTATCCAAGCATTAACCGGAGGGATCCTGACTTTTCAGTAAGTAGGCTGCATTTTTAATTCTTTCCTCAATCTTCATTGAAGGAATTTAACAAACAAGCGCTGTTTTTTCTGGACAATCTTGGATTTTAATACTATATTTTCACCATCTTGGCTATTAGGTCAAAGAGTAAAAGTTCTCTGAAAATAATGTAATTTTGCAGTATTTGAAGAGCTGCTTTAACTGTCCCTTCCAAGTCAAAGGTCACCTCCAAAAGATGTCCCTGAAAGGAGATTCTGAAAGCTTCCTCTCAGTTATTTCAAACTGAAATCTGAGAAGTGGAAAACAGAAGACTTTGTGGCTCACCTCAATGTGAAAAATTTACTGTGTATGCAGGTCAGAAAATCAATGCAGCCCACAATTTACTGCTCTGAGCTTTTACTCATTTAACTGTCTTGTGTTGAGATTGGACATTCATTAGGGATGTTTCACTGCATATAAAGATTCCTGAAAACCAATAGAAAACAAATCTATTCTTTCCACAACTTCTATTTTTACCAGTTGTTTATGTAGAAACATATTCATTTACAGGTGAAATATAGTCAGATATTATCAATGTTCTAATGGCACATTTAATTTCTCCTTCAAGTTTCACCTTAGCCTCACTCTGAAGTGCAGAGAATGATTTATTGCTTAGTTTCAGGACCAGACTTTAAATTTTTTCTTTATACTGTAAACCACAATGATATCATAACCAAACATCTGCAAACAGGTATTCCCAAATTGAATCCTACAAAGCCTCCTACCATTCCATCAGCATATACAGTCTTTAAAAGAGGAATAATTCAGACATTAACATAATCACATTTTCTGTGCAAGTTTCTGCCAGCCTCAGCATTGCAGGATTCCTAAGCAGGGTGAGGAAAACAGAAAGGCTTCCCTTGACCCACCACACGAAGCCGCATCATTTTGTGAATATATGCAGTTGCTCTCCTACTCCTTTTCTCTCACTCCACTGTAAGGATTACCCAAGAAGCTTTTAACGCTATGTGTTGCCCAGAGAAAAAGCACTGTGGTTTTGACTCATTCATCATCAGTGTTCTTACACGACGCTCTGCTGATACCCACTGTTATCTGCTCAGCTAGAAATCTCCCCGCTAGCGCTCCTCTCACACATGTCCTTACGTCAACCACTGAGCCAGCCTGGTTCTCTCACCAAGCCCAGCACTGTGTTATTACAACATTTCTCTGATTATTAAGTAAATTCAGGAACAAAAACCAGACCCATGACTTTCTTGTACAGAATGGCAATTTACTGTGTTGGGGATATTCAGTCACAGGCATAAAAAATCAAAGGATTTAAGTTCTTTCTGCTAATCTTTTTATTTTTCTTCTCCTGTGCTTCTGTTAAACATGCTGCAGGTCAGCAAAGCTTCTAGTGCATCTAGCTGGGAAGGTGGTCAGTGCGGTTACTGCAGAGATCACAGCTCAATAAACAACTAACGCAGTCTCAGGTGCATATTTTCTCCATTTAGCTTCATAATAATATAGGTAGAAAACAAGGGGAGACAACAACAAAATGTGCATAACTTCTGAGCTTCTCTTTTTCCTCAGCTGTATCATGTTTCTGTTAAGGCTGCCATTTAGGTTAAAAATTTACTTCAATTTGCGATGTGTATGAGAGAAAGATTTTAATCTTCCTTTCCGTGAAAATGCAACCTCAACTCCAGAGTTGTGGTGTAAATTCTATAATCCTCTGGTTTTATATACTTCAACTTTTCTGGCAAAAATAAAAATATTCCTCTTGAGAAAAAAAAAAAATCCTGAAAAATGTCCCTTAAACTGGAATGTAAGAAAGTGGGAAGAACATAGAGTTTGAAGAAAATATTCATTTACTGGAAAAAGAAAACCCTCAAGCTTTCATGGTATCTTTTGCTAACAACAGACTAAAAAATGCTAAAGAAGAGACAAAATACAATATATATATATAAAATGTCTTCAGTGAGTGAGTCTTCATTGTGACTGATGTCTGATCATGTTTCTGTGTTGCCTGAGCATGCCTGTTGCTACCGTTTATTTAGAAAGCAATTAAGAACACATTATGTGACTAGGTGACTTGGCTGTCTATCCTGAACTCATTCCCAATATGTTGGTTAATGTACTAAGCTGACATGGATTGTTACCCACTCTTACAGCAAAATACCACTTTTTCAATGGGAGATGCTTTCTGAAGTATTTCTTGATTATAGTTGGTGTGTGATAGATTAAAGCCCTCTTCACTGCAAAGGTGAACAGCTTACTTTAAACGGTTTTCTGCTGAAATCTTCTAACTCCTGGAAATGGCTAGGATCAGCTTCTTAAATCTTTAGTTATCACTCAAAATAACCAGTTTCACTTAGCACCAAATGGGATTGAAGCACTCATAAGTCACTTACTGGAGATGGGATTTATCTCATCCACCTGTAGATCTCTGTAGACAGCTACAACAGTTTTAGTTTTCTGGAGCTACTTTTTTCAGCGCCAGTGAGAAGTACGAACTTTCAGAGAGCAATTAACATGGTCCGTATCAGATCTCTACCAAAGAAATGAGGGAAACGGCACTCTAGAAGTGCCTATTCTTTTTCTATGTGAATATTTACACTACCTTTCACAGTAGAGTCAAGCAGGTTAATTTGAACAACTGATACCAGAAGCTGCTCTCACTTCACTAGCAGTTCACTACCAGCTCTCCCCAGCTGACACCATGGAGGGGAAATTTTCAAAGTCACTGAATCTCTGGAATCGATTTCTCATCTGCTGCCTTTACTCTTCATGCCCTTGTCTTCAGCCTTAGTACGTATCTGAATGTTATACCAGCATACACAAAATATCTTAATGCATCTCAGTACCATCCGTTACTGTCTGGATACACACCTCCTAAGCCTCTTTTATTTGCAAGAAAATGTCTAGAACCAAATAAAGATGTTCATGTCTATTCTTCTATATCATTACACTCTCTTTTCTTACTATAGCATCACTTCTACCTGTTAAATTAGACCTCTATAAAGGGTCAACCTCACTGTAAAATAAATATGTTATAGGGGAATATGGTTATTCTCATAACTCAAACTTTTTTGAGCCATTTCTGTTTAAATTTCTGGTTCTGGCTCTGCATTTATGTCTAGGCTTGTACTAAATATGCACAATAGAATGTATTTCAAAATTACATGCAAGCAGCCAGTTCATTCTGCCAATATAATACTATATTGGCAACTTGGGAATCTAAGGGAGCCGAGGGTAATGATCATTTAGCATTGTTTTTCTTTTAGAAATTCATCTCTTGATTCAACAAGGAAAAACAGACAAAATGTGATGAATCTCTAGGTTGTTTTTATTTGGCTTATTTATTTTTTCATGCAGCCTTCAAGTTGATTTATAGCATTACATTAAAATAACTTGGTGGTGGCAATCTTTGTTGCAAAACAAATGGATCAAATTAACCATCCCGTGTACTACAATTCTGGACAACAAAGTGCCAAACAGTACATGGGCGGGTTCAGCACTTTTAAAATGCTCTGTATATACCTTAACACTAACTCCAGCCATTGATTGATTGAACTACAGTTATCATGTAAAATGATCAGCCCCATTACAAAGAAAAGAAACAAAACCAGCTGTCAAGTACTTGGACCTCTATTAATATTGCCTGAGAACATTCAGTATAAGTGAGAGCCTGAAATAAGGAACAAAGGTGAATTTTTTCAATGCTAGTAATTAATTCTTGCTTTGCATAGGGTAATTGAGGGCAATCATGGAATATTGCATGTCATTTCATTACTGAGTCATCAGATGGACTTCTACTTGCATAGCCTGGTAAATGTGTTAACCCATAAGTACCTCAGCTGTTGGACCCAAGTTGAATGTAAAAGCCTCCTTAACCTTCCCATCATTCCCATCTTCCTTTTAAATGTTGTCATTTCCCTTTCACTAACTGTATTTTCTGCACACTAAATAAACAAATAAACAAAATGCAAATCCCATGTTTTACTTTGCTTTTAGGATGAACAAGAGCAAGTGTAACAAAAATAAAAAACATCTTGGGACAGCACTAAATGTGATCTAACATGACAATGAAATTCCCTGCCTGGGATTTCCATGCCGTTGTGGTCAATGCTGTCACAACCCTTAGCTTGCTTTCCTATGCCTGTGCAAATCCCTTGCCCAGCTGCCCAAATCTCAGAAGCAGGCTGAGAAGAAAGCCAAAGGCAGCTCCCAGCATAACAGATACTAATTAGAAAAATACCCAGTGTGTGATGGAAATCAACAAGAATGTTCCTCATTTCTTAATGAATTCCATCAACCCCCCTACAACATTGAGTGCAACTTCATTGACAGTTTAATCCAGTTGTTCTGCAAAATCGGACATACACTTTTTTCACAGACCTGTCTGTCAGTGATTTACTCACTAGTGATACTTTCAAGGCCACCATACATTGTTTGACTGAGTACACATGTAAATTAGTAAGAGTAGATCTGAATCTCTGGAATTGCATCTATTTCTCCTCATTGACTTTGTGGGACTATAGTGAAAATGTCTTCTGACTTAGGTATTTTGGTCAGATGCCCAAATTATATGGAATAAACCTAAGCTTCCGTGCATCAATGAAGAGGATAAAGATACCTATTAGTAAAATCCTTCTAAAATGAATATGGCCTAAGTAAGTCAAGCACTTTGAAAAGTTTCTATACTGTTCACAATATCTCGTGATGTTGCTTTAAATTACCATCATAATAGATAGGAAATGGTGGTGGGATCAGAGCCTTAGAGTTGATATCATACGTAATGAACAAAAAATTGTGGATACAGTATTCCCTCACTTACCATTATAACACAGGAAATTGTGTCTCAATAGTTTTAAATAAAGTGAGTAATTTTCCAGCGCTTGCCTTGATCACCTGACATGTGCACGTTTGGCAAAATGGCCTCATTCTTTTTAACATACTCAACATCATTATCAACAGCACATTTGTTTGATCTTCAGTTGAACTTGTGTCCGTTTTTTTTTTCACATAATGTTACAGGGCTTTTTGTTTTGTTATCATTTGGTTTCATGTAAATAATTTCAGTATTCAAATTAAAGTGAATAATTAAATAAATATAGTTCAGCAAATTTCCCAAGGGGGAATTCTTTCTGTAAAATGATTAACATATCTTACAGTTTGATTATTTCAGTAGTAAGAAAGGGAAGTTAATTAGCTTCATTTTCACCACAAATCTTTTCTATTTGCTTAAAAAAAAATCTTCCCAGTTTTGAAGATGTCAGGGAAGATTAACTCACTATTAAAACAGTCATTTATCACAGTTAACAGAGAGGAACATTTTCTTGCTATAACTGACTCATCATTTTTTCCATGTACTAAAGGCTATCATCCTCAGGCCTCATTAAACCTTTCAAACTGTTTGTCTGATGTTACCAAAAAATGATGTTTTACTGGAAAAAATTTATGGATTCTCCACTAACATATTTATTACCGTGCATTCCCACCAGACGAACTTCCATGTCGTCCAACCATATACCTTATTTACTATCAATACACCTTTTTTCAGTGCTAATACTGCTATTGAATTAATGGAGACATTACTTTTTAAAAAAGAAAAGTTAATTGAACACTATACATTTTCCAAGGAAAAGAAAACATTACTATTTCTAAAATACAATGATAACATGCATTTATTTTGTCAAATGGCATTATGTACTTCCTTAATTATGCTGACCGAAAGGGGCTTTCGTTTGAACAGATAACAAATCAAAACAGGCATTGATCTCTCAGCCCTTGAGATGGCGAGGCCTTGTAAAACCAGAATACATGCAGTAACAAGGGATTAGTACATTATGTTGCTGGGACAGGCTCTTGTTAATATGCTGCTGAAAGATTTATTCATTTATTTTTAAACTGAATTTAAATCTGTCATCAGTGCAAGACAGAGGAGACAAAATAAGACTGTTCCCAAGCAAGTGTAAGACCATTTGATTCAAATGAACTTTACACCATGGGGCTTTTTCTGATGGTGGGGGACCATCTACAAGAAGGATGCAAACAACAACTTCCAACACATCATCATATCTGGGATGCCTCTCTTTTGTAAATTACACAAGAAATCAATACTTAGAGTAAGGCTGTCGAAACTGCCCAGTACTAACATATGAGTGACTCTAAATTAATCGCAGATTATCGATCATCCTATCACTAGAACAAGTGTCGGTGGGGAATAACCAGCTAGTTCAGTTTGTTGTCAGTTCTGAGAAATGAAAAACTGGAAAGAACACCAATCAAATGGACCTTGAATATAAATCCTTTTTGAGGACTTGCACATTATTCTCAGCCTGACAAGCCCACCTTGGCTGAAGGATTTATATAGTGTCTGCCTGAGCAGAGGCAATGGACCATAATTACCTGGATTGAGTGTTGCCCTAAAATAGCACAACGGGAAGGTAATATTTATGAATCACAGTATGGTCCTTTCCATGTAAGTGGATCGTGGAGCTGCTTTCTGTGTCCCAAACTGAAGTAACAAAATGATCCACAGAACATAGCAACCTCTCTTCCCAGTCTGAGAGAAACAATAATAAATTAACTCAACTTTAGTTGAAACCCATCTCTAAATTGCAGCATTAATTGAATAGTGACATTAATAATATGTTCCTGTTTATAGTTGTTTTAAAACTTGTTTAAGAGGAAAGGGACAGTGCGTATTACAAAACATTTGCTTCCTTTATATCAATGCAGCTTCTCAGATATATACATTGATATGTATATGTGTATGTATATGTTTATGCATACACATATGTATGCTTAAACACCATTTAGTAATTCAGAAATTGCAATTCAGTCATTATAGACAGAATTAAGGATGCCTCCTAAGGTCTTGTAGAGTTCTTTGAGATCATATAGGAGAAAATTATCCAATACCTTTTTCTAGTTTCCTTGCATAGGAAGCAGTGACAAAAATAGCCTGGAGAGAAATAAATATGTGTCCCTCAGCACTGGCCAGCAGAAAGATGGTACTGGTAGCAACTCAGTCCCTCATTTTCCAGAGGTGTGGTGTCTCACTCAGATAATAAATAGTAAGTAATGATACTACTGAAAAGATTGCATCTACTTCTTTATCGGTGAGAGTCAAAAGAGCTGTCATCTGTCCCTGACTCCACACAGATGATCTAAGCAAAAGCTTTACCTCCTCCTTTTTGTTCTCCATAAGTAACACTTTCATATTGGTCA
The DNA here is from genome assembly GCF_964273445.1 of Streptopelia decaocto. Taxonomy (NCBI): domain Eukaryota; kingdom Metazoa; phylum Chordata; class Aves; order Columbiformes; family Columbidae; genus Streptopelia; species Streptopelia decaocto. The sequence goes on from NC_138663.1 coordinate 159,237,105, forward strand.
TGAAGCTTGTGTCCACAACGCTTAGGGCTATCAGAGACAACTAGTCAGAAAGGTCCAAAACGGATTGAAAGACTGACTTAAAAAATAAATGTTGTGGATGAACACAGATTAAATACTCAAGCTGGTTTCCTGGGACTCTCTTATTTAACAATAGAATTATCTTTGATCATGAGGGCTATGTCTAATAGCATCTATCAACAGTATGCGGTACTATGGAATAGAAATATTAAATAATATTTCTCATTTATATGAAGTTGATGATTCTCAAACAAAAAAACAACCAACCAACCAACCAGTGTTTTAGTCCAAACTTGATCAGAAAATTAGCATTAGTATTAGTATTAGTCATGGACAAAACAATATGTAAGATAAACTTAAATAATTCATAAGGAAGTGAGCTTTGTTCATTCATTTTATTAAACAGCATTACTTTGCATTTAATGAAAAAAATAATTAAATGTAATATGAATCAATAAATTTTAATTTCACTTGAAAAATGTTTTCTTTTTCACTTAAATTTTTTGAAGGTGAGAGAGAGGACCCATTTTTATAAAAAAAAGACAAATATGAAACTATGTCAACCTCTTTGGCACTTAACACTGTTAACTACACAGAAAGAACTCAGTGTGGTGTCTTAAAGGGTCAAAGCTCTCAAAAATGAGAATCATATCTCCCAGATCAACCTGCAGTGCCCTGGAATTTCATCCTGCCATTATCTTTCTGTAACACTGTAGTTTAGAGAACCATAAGATCCTCACTTTGAAGGCAGCAGTAGTAGCTTTAGATCCTAGTATTAACAGTGGTTCCTCATCATCCCCATATTGAGCTGCACTAATAAGTCAGCATTTGGGTCGGCCTGAGCAGTCTTCCACAGTGACTGAAATTAATACAGCTGGTTTGCACTGAAACAGAGTGGGAGGACTCCCACAAGCTGTTCTTGGGCCCCAGCTGCGGGGGCTGTAATGATTACCTAGAGAAGCAACAATAAACAGCTGTGAAAAGTAAATTCAAACTGTTCTATCTAGATCGTGTTTGTCTCTGCACTAACTTAATCAGCATCATCTGAAGAACAGATGAGTTCTTAGGATTTCATTCATCCAAAGACTGAGGAGACTGGCCTGACCTTTCTTAGCTTATAAAGCACAATGAGATCACAGGCTATTGCTTCTGGGGAAAAATAGGAGAAGGTCATTATTTTTATGATAGAGATTTAATAGTTTTGACATGGTGATAGGGCATATCTAGTTTCTAACTTTCATCTTCCAGCAAATTCTTTTATTTACCTTAATAGTGTGCAGCTATAAACCCCAAATGTTTGCTTTTTAAAGTAAAGGAAGATGTGAGGCTGAAATAGCAACAAGTTGCTGGAAGTCCATGGAGAAGATTTTGGAAAGAAACACCAATTCTTTAATTCGTACCCGAGAGAAATTCCAGGCCCCAGAGTTTCAAAACCTTGTTTATTAAATGCACAGAGAAACAATAAACCTCAGCAGGGATGAAGGAGCAAGTCGTGAAACTTTAACAAGATCTCCAAGGAAGCTTAGGGAAAAAGGTAAAGAAAGGAGTCTGCTAAAACTTTAAAAAAAAAAAAAAAAGCTGAGGTAGTTTCACTTACTTGAGCTTCATCTGAACCCTGGATAACCAGGACACACTGTGAGTAATCAGCAAAATATCTTTTCTTAGTTGAAGGACACTCTTTTCAGAAGCTCTGTTAATCTACTTAAGAAAGGAGAATAGAAGATGATGCTCTAAATTGAAATTATTGAATTCTGTACACCACTGTATTTTCTTTTATTGTTATGACTTTAGTAGTTTTTTTTTTTTTATGATTATCTGTTGTCATCTGATATTTTACATTTATCCATTCCTTTATGAAGACTGTAAGGCTTTCACACAGAAAAGCGATAAACCCACTGTGCAGCTACCCATATATGTGATCCAAACTGCCTAGGTGAAAGAGTTAATCTAGAGCATTTAACCATTTGACCAATATAATAAAATTAATTTTTTAATTGTTTAAAATAAATTTTAAAAATGTATAAGTGTCTAAGCTCTGAGAAAAAAACCTTTTCTCCTTTCCCCCATCTTCCCCAACTCACTCAAACCTATCAGTGCCTGGTAATTTGTTAGCATTAGTAGAGCTAGCAAGATAATGAAATTTGAATGAGGGAAACAAAAGACAAAAACATCTATTCCTCATAACAGTATTTTGCATGCACTTACACTATTGGAGCTACTTGCCTGGAAATACAAAGATTAATGCATTCAGAACTGAATTTATGAAAAAGTAAAAATCACGTTGTATTATTTCTGTATGATGCACTAAGTGTATTATGACTGGAGCATGGTAAACAATATTTTTGTGCTTTGCTGGCAAATCACAGGGAAAAAATGAAAAATCAATTTGGACTGAATAATTTATCATTTTGTTATCAAGTGAAAAAAAACATATTTCAAGTTGAGAGCAAGTTATCATCTGAAAAAAAAAAAAAACCCACAACTTTTCAGTTAATAAAAATAAAATAAATTTTAAATAAATAATCGGGAACAGAAACTTGAAAACAGTTCAAAATGAAAATTCAGTTTAGGGCCAGTCTCAACTTCTAAGACAACTAAATGGTGTATTACCTACAGCGAAAAAAACTAAATCAATTCCTTTTCCAGCATGTATGCTTAGCTTCCTGAAACTCTGTATATGGAAAATCCTATTTAATTAGACAGGAGAGTTGGTCTAGAAAGCATTTACCTAAATTTCTGTCCAAATTCATATAGACACAAAGAGGTCTTCTGGATGCATTCAAATTCTAGGAGACAGGGAGGTAGTTAACTCTTTTCTGACTTGGCCTCCTTAATTTTTCCTCTTGTATTTAAATTCATATGGAAGTCCTCCTGGGCTTATCAAGAGCTAAAGAGAATGGTCAGTGCAGTGTGCTACAATCCACTCAGGATAAAAGAAGAGGGATCTGATTTGCCAAATCCCCCTAAGACTTTCAAGAGGAAAGATTTGCCACTCACTTTGAGCACACTTGAGGGGTAGGTATACATCATGTTTGGGGTACAGCAATAGATAGAGATTACAAAAAAACAAACAAAACAAACAAACCAACCTTTTTTTTTCCTCTTCTTCTTAGTCACCTCTGGCTGCTTATAACACGTGAGGAGCTGTAACAGGGGCCCAAAAGAATAATTTCCACATCCACAAATAGCTTTCCCCATGTAAGACTGAAACATGGGGAGCACAAGAAACAACACCTGAGAGACTTTTCCTCCTGCACTTGTTTTTTGTGAAGAATTGGCTGAATCAATGTTGCTTACTGCACTGTTAAAATGTGTGTCCTCATACATGTTAGGAATTATCAGAACACTGGATTTCTTGATTTATATACCATTTAAAATACCTGAAATTATGGAATTTCAATGTGGAAAGAAGCAGCAGCAAGAAAATATGTTACTGGAGCTCTGACAGGTTTTGTATATTTTTTCTTTAAATATTGTCTTAAATTTTTAGGTAACTGTCTTATCAATTTTAAGGCAGGAAATTACTATTTCTCTTTTCAGCATTAGATGTTTGCCTTCTAAACAGAACAAATAGTATTTTTCTCCATATAGTCAATCTTAATCCAACAGTTTAGATCATTATTTTGAAAACACTTTGTTCAGCTACTCTCTAAAGAAAGCAAAGAACGCACTATTTTCTTCCCTTGCATGGTCTTATATTCATGACTGTAGAGTACCTCTATCCTTTCTCATTCCGCCTCTCCCCGTGCTAATTTTTTGGTGACTCAGCACAATTCCAGGTGATCTCTCTAAGCTCCCACTATCGAGTCAATGTCCTGAGTGGGTGAAAGACTAATTATTCCAACTGAGATCAACTATGTCAGGGTAGCAAAGGCCAATTACATTCAAAACCTATCACAGAGTGGTCATTTCCAACCTCCTGCCGACACTAGTCCCAAATGCAAACAGCCTCCTGCTGAAGTGAAAAGGCACTAGTTTAAGTGTATCTTATATAGTCGGCATGCCGGTGTCACTTTTATTCATTTTCCACTGCTGAAGGTACATGCTTTGCTGAGCTGCATGACTCATCTTGCAAGCAACAGCAGGCATCTGTGGTGCCCAAAGCAGCGGTAATGCTAAGTGGGAGGGCAACAGAAGGGACATCAAACATGCTTTTGGTACATGAAGGGAACAGAGGTTGTCACATAATTGTGACTTTGAAAACCTCTTTTGCACGCTGCTTGTTGACAGCTGTTATTATGACATCTAATCTATAGTCATTATTCGGGGAAGCAGCTCAGCCAGGATCCTGCAGTCATTCTGCTGAACCCACTTAGTGGATTACCTCAAGCTGTAGTTCCCAGAAATTCAAGTTCTCTTGTATTTGGTTGCATAAGAGCAGAGGAAAAATCTTGGTCAGTGAATGGTATCAAAAACATCCAAATATTTGAGAAAGGAAGGAAGAGAAATAAAGTGGGGGATGTAATATGCGGCAGCAGTAGTCAGTTGAGGAGTCATTGCAGAAGGCTAACAGGGCAGTGCCTAGAGATCCTTACTAAATGGACTCATTTTGAATAGTGTCAAATCCAGTTGAATTTCATTCTTTGCTGTCTCAGGTGTCATACAGTATTATCTCCACACAAGTTAAATTTTATGCTTCAGTCCTACTGCCATCACTCTGCTCTGACAACTGGAGGACCTGTGATGTCCGTCCTTCAACGTGCTCTGAATCATGTCTGTGTTTCCTGTTGGTTCTGGCTGCCTCGTATCCATTTTTGTTTCCCCATTCACAGGTGCTCCATTTGATGAAGTTACTGAATTTGTGTATTATTTATTATGCCTGTCTCTTTTTAAAGAACTTCTACCTTCAATAAAATTATTAAGGGTAAATTTAGTAGGCAGGGGAGTTACTTGGGACATTGCTGATGCTGATTAATCAATTAAAACATAATTAGTCACAAGAAGTGGAACAGCTCCAGCAGGAAAACCTGAAAAACACTAATCCAGAAAAATGAATATACTGTTTATCATGGCACTCTTGTGCTGGAGACCACAACCCTTCACATAAAATCCAGTTTCTCTCTCACTACTGGTTTTGACCAGGAAATCCATTAGGGAGCTGAGAAGGCTTTGCCGGCAAAAGCCTTCTTATACTGTCACAAACCAATAATGAGCTTCTGTTTCAATTAATTTGATTTTCTAACTAAAATAAGCAAACAAAACATTGTCAAGAAGTTCTTGGCCGCTTCTAATATGTGCAAAACAACTCCTGGACCAATTCCATCTTTAACATCAAAACCAGTAACAAGTTAATGTATTACAGTTTGCTGAATTGATTTGAGCATTAATTCACAAACTTGAGTAGTAGATTTGACAGGTACATTGCTCAGTCATGCTGTAACATTACCCCCATAACTGCATCACTACAAGCATGTATCTAGCCAGTAACGGTCCTGGTCCTTGATGGGATTTGGAATAACCTGTCTCTCTATTCTGGGTCCTGAGAAGAGAGAGAAAATAAAATAAAATTCCTTTTCAAAACCGATGGGTTCTTTTTAACAACATCAAGAGTTGGGATGAAAAAGCTACTTGATTAAGGATTCTTCAACAGTGCAAGTCAGGTCATTCACTGAATATCAATTAGTTGATGAAAACTCAGTTTCAGTACAGATTAACCTTAAGATACTATTGCTAGAATGAAGTTTGAAGATGCAAATACTATACATTAGTGGTTGGTTTCCTCAAAAAAAAAGCAAACCTCACAGGATCTTGCACAGCTCAAGGCTGTCTCTTTTGTGACTAATTGGAGGCTTGTTTAACATGAAATCTGTGACCTTACAGCCTTGACTTTGTCAAAGAGTGCTCAAGTGAGATTTTTAATATGTCTAATAGAATGCAAGATGACTACAGTATAAATGAACATCAGTCAATTCTTCATGCATATCATAATGTGTGATAAGTTACAGAAGATGTGAATCTCATAAGAAGATTTCCACTCAAGCTCTGTAGGAGAGCCTGTAAACAAGGAATTAGTTGATTCACAAATATTTACAAAAATCAGGATGATGAGACCAGGTAAACAAGTAAAAAGCAAACAGAATTCTGTCAGCAACTGGAATGCTATATTAGAAGAAGCAGGTATATGTGGTTTAGGGAAAAACATCTGATTAGAACTAATTACTAGAAATAGCACCTCCGTTTTCATAATGGTGAATTTCTATCAGCTCTATAATGGAAACTGAAGCCTCATGTCAATTCAGAAAATAATTAGACAAGTTCCCTATTGGTAGTCACAGCAGTGACTCAAACACAAGTTAGAAAACAGAATTACTGTTACTCATCTACAAGAACAAACACCAAACCTGATGCTATGGGTACCCTCATGTGTGCCATCTTAGCTTTGAGTATTACAATTTTATTCACTGCACGCGGTTCTAGAAAGTCACACCATATGGTAAAATTCAATTTCAAGGAAAGTGAATATTTTAAACTTCTGTAAATAACACTTTATGTGAAATATATAAAATAGAAGCCTTTAAATAAAGCCAGTATTTCACTGGTGTATTTTGGTAGGAACTGGGGAAAACCAATTGGCAACAAAAGGACAAATATTTGGATATGTAATTCAGTCTAAACAATAGTTTGATCCAGCAAGCACTTCAGCCAATACAGAATTTGTGTGTGTGGGTAGCTGAGCTGAATTCAATTAAATGTTTTTGGGCATTAGAGATTATACAAATTATATAAAGTCTGAAGGATGGATGTCACTATTTTCGATATAATACTTTTATTTTAAAACTCATCACAATTTGTAATGATTAATATTTTATTCAGTTAATGAAATAATACAGACAGATTCTCCTGGGACTCAGTTTCCATTAATACACATTTATTTGTCTTGGTTTATATCAGTGCCAAACTGTGTGTAATTTGTAATGCCCCAAAACATTTAATTGAATTTTAAAGAAGATAGTACTGATCTAGTTGCTATTCTGTGAAGCAGAATAACATAATTCTGATGTTTTTAATTCCCAGCTGAGAATAATTTCAGATTCACAAATACACGAGTGTTCATAAATTACTGACACATAATATGTGAACTATACAGCACTATTAAATATGTACAAACTGAAAGGTAGTGTTTTGCTTTGTTTTTTAATGTGGTTGTACAGAGACACTATTCTTGTACTGGACTTTTTTTACATTACTTCCGTCTGGGACTATGCTGGGATATTCTTGATATAAAGTCAACACTACGATGCTATCCTTCAAAAAAACCCCAACAAACAGGAAAGAGCCATAATGTTACCTACAAGTAGCTATGCATTTTTACAGTTAACTTTGCATTTATACTGAAATGTGTAGAAAGATACTTCTGTACACCAATCATGTACAACACAATTGTTTCACAGAAATAACAGCAATATTAGAAACATTGAGGTTCATTTTCCTTCTATTTATAACACTGAACAAGCATTCAGTATAAGTCTTTCGACACCTTTGCTGAGTGTTTAAAATTGACGATGAAAAGTAAATTATGCATTGTGGTTGTTATGATTCTGTCAAAATTGTGAGACACTTAGAAGTGTAAAAATATAGCCCTTAATATGACAGGAGACATAAGCTGAGGCTAGTATGCTAAGCTGAAGCTATGAAAAACATATGCTGAATACTTTTTCTTTTGCTTTATTATAATTCTGAGTGTTAATCATTCACAGCAGGAGGTGGTTTAGAGGTCTGATGGTTTGTTCTGATCAAAACTGTCACAGAAAGAGATGTTCTCTTGCAAGCAAAAAGAGCAAATTAATTATACATTCCATTCACAAGTGGATGCAGAATTGACAGATTTTCCAGTAGCTCTTCTAGAAACAAGAATATGCTATTACTGATTTTCACTTTTTGTTCCCTATATTTGCTTTTGTCTGTTTACTGGGGTAATAAAACTTGTAGTGAGCCAGGGATTCAATTATTTCATTAATTTTTCAGTAACCACAATATTTGGAATGACTATTTACTTTCATGCTAAACCTTTTTCTCCATGACCTGACTTCTGCCTCTTTAATTTTCCACCTTAGGGATTCTCTCTCTCTCTTTTTTTTTTTTTTTTTAAATAATTTTCTCTTCAAAATGCCATAAATTATTTTTTTAAAAAAACAAAACAAAACAAAAACAAAAACAAAAAACACAAGAATCCCTATTTATCATTGTTAGCAAAAAGATACTTAGACTTTGACATGAAGAAATCTCTGCTTATAGATCTTACATCTGTTCACACATCTTAAATGTCTTCAGAAAAAGGAAGGACTCAGATACTTTTAGGACAAAGCACTTCAAACTGCGGAGATTTAAGGCAGTGATGCACAGGAAAATAGGACAGGTGCTTCAGCAGAGTGAATCTTGGATGATACTGCTTTGCATGCTTCCTTTATCATTATTGATTTTTAAAAGGGGAATTTAATATAGATTGCAGTTGGAGACATAATATCAAGAGCAGAAAGATCAAGTATATTCCTAAGCAAGTCTCAGGCTTGCCTAGAGAGGAACTTGATCAACTGGAGTTTAAAACAGAACAGGCCTAGGGTGTGGGGAAAAGGTAAAAGCCAGATTTAATCCCAGCAGACTCTTAGTCTTCAGAGGTTCTTAAACAGGTCATGAAACATGCTGTCCAGAAATAATTGACTTTTTAAAAATTATTTTCTTTTTTTGTTTTAATATTAAATGTGCTAACATAATGACTAGGAGCATAATATATACCAAAGATCAATTTCATAAAATGTTTACAAGTATTCGAAACAAGAATTCAAATTGCATAATAATTTAAAAAAATAAAGCATGTTGATGCTCAGTTTCAGCCTCTCTTGTTCCCTGTTAGTTGGAGGAGAATAGCAATTAACCTGCTTCTCTACACTACAATTACAATTCTCTATCTGATCGTTTCTTTATAACTCTTTCAGGTTTCTATTAACTTTTTTTTTTTTTTTTTTTGCCTCTTTTTTCTCTGTAACTTTTACTCTATCCTTTCTCTACATTTCAGTAATTCCTCTGTTTGGACTTGGTTGCAAATAATCACTCCAGGGCCCAGTGAGGTATATCTTATAAAGTAACTAAAGCCTTTTTCATCAGTCTGCCTCTGTCTCCAGTTGACATGGTGTCTTTTCTCACCTTCCTTGAGGAGAATTATCTGTTATTTTAATTAGAGGAATTATAAGGGCAATATTTTTTGATGGCCTTTTCACCTGTCAAGGCAACAAGACCTCTTGCAGAACTTGATGGCTAGGTGCCTTGGAGTACAACCAGGCCACTATTCTAGGCATCTTCTATCCCTTCCCTCAGCTTTATCAAACGTTGTCACATTGGTGTACTTCTCCATCTTCAACTCTAGGGGCTGCCGTTATGCTGGGCCCGTGTCAATTTTATATTAACATAATTAATGCTAAACTGAAGCTTATTTTTTGTTCAGTAGTTATATCTTGGATTTGGTTGTATTCTTTCCCAGAGTGCTTCAGAGAGACTACAGAGGAAATGGTGTCTAATCTACCTTTATTCCAGTGAAGCTGTAGACAAATTCACAGGGAAGAAATAATGGACACCATATTTTTGTAAAATTATTGTTTTAGTTCACCAAGGTAACAAAAAAATCTAACTAATCAACTTGCATAAAGGCATTTATAAAGTCAGTCAGCAATTACCATATGAAAATGGAACTAAATTTTCTACATCTATCACCTAATAACTATGGAACATACATACTATGGATCAGATGTTATTTACTTCAAATTGTTGTAAAACATGGGACCTAATGAGTGAAAAAAATAAAAAGAAGGAGGGAGTGTCCCTGTCATCAGGATCCATAGTCTGACAGAAATAGAATGCAAATTATCTGCAGAGCATGCCACCATCTGGTTTGGTTTTGCCTTTTTCCTTCTCCCAACCTAACAGCCTTCCTCATCCTGACCTTGAGAAATTATCTAGCCTGACCAAAATGTAATCACTTTTCCTAGCCTTAGTCAGAAATCAAGCTTTATTTGAAATGTGACATTAATGTTCCTATCACCACTGGCTTTCACGTATCCTGTTCAGCCTCACCTCATACTTCTTCGCTTCTTACCTTTCCAGTTGCAGAGGCATAACAACAACCCCAAGCATGTTTTTCATCATCATGAAAAACACTGTAGTGGAAAGCAGGCCTAAAATTAAGTGCAAGTAAAACAGGAAGGCAGAGAGAGATGACCAGAGCTGTATTTGCACAACTGCATCCAACAACTCAGTGACTTATTGACGTGATGAACATCATATCATGTGATGAACAATCACAACAACCCCCAGAGCAGGTCTCTGCTTCATAGACTTGGAGGATAGAACCACTCAACATACTAGGTTTTGGTTCTTGCTAATAGCCGAAATACCTCTTTTACAGCTACCACAGCTACACGATGTGTGGTCACACTTTGTTAACAGGGAATGTCAAAACAGATGTGTTTAGCAGATTACGACTTCTAATCCATTTCATTGCAAGTCTGCTAGCCTTGGCTTCTCAAAATGTTCTATTTTTGTTTGATTGCAATAAGCTTATCACTAGAAAGGCAGCTAATGATAATACCTCTAACAGCTTGACACTGCCACAAGTTTGCTGAGTGTCAGACTAGCTGACTAGATTGTGTGTAATACCTGCCTTTTTTTTTCAAAAGCAATGATGCACAATTCAACCCTCATCACTGCTGTATTTTCTGCTCTGGCTATCTGTTCCTCTCACTTCTGCATGTGCTTGATTTATTTTGTCTTCAGGGAAACAAGACAGAACTGAAGTAGTGAAAGTTGCAGTCCTCCTCAATACCTGTTTAAATAATGGCTATCAGCATCACCATCTAAAAACCACAGAGCAGAAACAATTTTTTTTTCCTAGAAACTCTTGAAGTCATTAGAATTGCACGACTTACTGAATATTGTGCATTTTCAGACACTTGAGATTTTTTCTTTTCCCTTTTTGCATGTTTAATGAAAGGGAAAAGGTGGTTTCCATGGTGGCAGCTTATCACACAGACTCGGGTCTTGGTGTTTGAATCTGAAATGCATGTATCTGTTCAGTTGTGTGGGCACAGCTGAGTAAAAACAAGTTTGATGCTGAGCCCATTCCCACTATCAGGAATTATATGGCACCTTTTCTTTTACTGGGGACCTCTGCACTCTGTGTAAAAGTGTGCTGCCTCTAATGCTGTTCAGTGTCCTGCAATAATTTGGCATGTTGAAGGCTGTAAATGCCTCAGGGAAATCCCCACTGGCTGCACTGGGCTCAGGCTTTTTACGTTAAGACCCTGCAGTCTCACCCAGACTAGTTTCGATCTAGTTTCTTCCACAGTCAAGTTATGCTCCTGTATTTGTGGTTGCTCAGGCAGTGCACCCAAAGGGAAAGCAAACCTTATCCAGCATGTGCAGATTCACAAGAACTGTTTTGGAAGATTTGCACAGTGTTACCTACGTATTCTCATTATATAAATCAACTAATGTGCTCAAGTTCTTCCACCAAACATGGATGTGGAGAGAGAAAGTCGTAGCTTAATTTGGAAAAAATATTTCAACAAACTGGTTTCAAAGCCAAACCAGACCAAACAAACCAATGAAACTAGGACACAGAGAGATTCAGAAAAAACTTGAAGGCTGGAGTGCTTTGTGTACAATGTACCAAGAGAGACAAATCTTTCATAGCAATTAAGAAATCAAACATTTTAGCCTGACAGATGCTATTGTGTTCTGCTATTGTGGTGTTCCTCAGGTGAGAGCTTCAAGGGTAGAAATGTAGGACATAGGATCCAGCCTCCACTTATCTGATTCTAAGGAAAGCAGCAATGAAAATATTTATTATTACATAAAATCCTGTCATATCTGCTATAATTAAAGGCAGTCTGTGGGTCATGCTTCTACATTTGGTTCTGCATTTCCCTATTTCATTTCAAAATAGAAAATTAAAGATATTTTGCTTGGTGGATTTGAGGATTCTAAGAACATTTTAGGAGAGAAACCTGCTAGTTGCAAGTGCGAATGGACTGTGTGATGCCTTCTGTTGAGCAGTGGGTTGAAAACAGTGTCTGAAGGCTTCAACGTGCAAGAATGTTAACAGTGTAATAGCTGATGCACAACAACTGTTCTCCAAACCAATGGCGAAAGGCAAGTAATTCAGTACCCTGTTCCTGATACCACTGAGAGTAAAGGGTATTCAACCTTGAAGAGCCAACTTCATTCATGTATTAGCGGTGGGATGTTGGTCCTGATCGCTTCTTAGTAGTTTTATAAGCTTTCAGATTAAATATTCCAAGTAACTGTAATGCTGATTTCTCTCCCTTTGTTTGACATTCCTCCAGACTGTGACTGTGTGAGCTGAAGGCTAAAAATTGCCACATAAGCAGTAAGGTCTAAAGAAAGGAGTTTTTCTGTCTCATTTTTCTTCAAGGTTTGCCTTGCTACTGGGGCACATACAGTGCACATTTTAATAACTTCTTCCTGCAAACACTTATGCACATGATTAACCTTTTATGTGAGGATAATCTGCAGTGTCCTACTGGTAATAAGTATCAGGTCCTATGGATATGATGATGTTCTAAAAAGATATGCAGGTCACTTTAACAGCTAATGGTCACAAATTTCCTCTTATGGAGGAAATGACAAAGAAAATGTGAAGAAATGTCATTGCTTTCTTTTGTCATTTTGCCCTGCACTTCATCAAACCATAAAAATATTCCATAGTGCTATTGGATCAGCTTGAATTCCAGATAAAAATTCAAAGGCCTACCAAGGTATAACTGGTAGGGTTTTTTTTTTGTTGTTGTTGTTTTTTTTTTTAAATTACATATCTCATAAATGGTATTGCCATTCATTGCTTAAATAAAATACTTGAAAATTTTAATGTTGCAGTTGGTCTGTGATTATTCGCAGATTTTCATGTATACGGAAGACTGCATTTTATCTTAATACATTTTTTCTCAGATGAATATAGCCATAGGGTCAGACTTTCTTCTACCTTAATGCATGTGGGTTGAAGAACATGAGAGAGCCACTTTCTCTCTGCTTTCGTATTTCTACCTTACCCATTTCTTGCTGACATTCAACCAGTTCCTAAACTCAGCATATCAATCTGCATGCTTAAATGTACTGCTCTTTGTTTTCTGCTGAGAGTCAAGAAATATGATCAGACGACTCTTATCTCAAAGGATCTGCACTGTATTCTGTCTCCGATGCACAACACCTCACTGGAGTATTGGATTGTTTATCTACTTGCACTCAGGCTTATCTTTCTCATCTTGTAATGTAGTACATTAAAACAAGGCTGTTGCCCCATTTGTTTGCTTACTGCTTTACCACCGCCAGTCCCCTTGTCATATGTTGTGCAATTGTGGCACCATGCTTAAGAAGCATACGCCTTCTATAATTATCATGATTAATTATGTTAATTCTTGCGGTGCTTAAAGACCTACAGAGTAGGAGCCCTGTCTGTTCTAGATACTGTACAAATGGTGACAGTTGAAATATTAGTATTGAGAAAAAAATGATTTAAGGGGTAGATCATTGTCAAAACTAGACTTCTTTCAGAAGGAGCCCTGTATTTTAACAGTAAAAATTAAATTGTGTTACGTACTCTAAAGAATATAATTTTATAGGTATTTTTGTAACATTAAAATGTAAATATATATATATATATACACATCTATCCTTGAGTTCAGTGTATTGTTCTGTCCCTTAATTATTGGACCCAGATGGCTTTTTTAACTTGCCAAGGCAGAATCATTACTAAATGGCTACATAGCCTCTCATACTTTGAAGACATTATACAAATATACAAATGTTAATGTTAAAATGTAAATTACTGGAGACTTTGAAGACTAAATTATACTAAACACTGATGTCTTCTTAGTAGTGGCTAATATAAGTCCCCTTATCAGAAAACAGACAAGATGTATTTCTAATGTTTAACAGCAGTCCCAGAAAAACTGTTCTCTGAAGTCCAGTTTTGCAGAAGTTTTCTGCCTCAAAATTATCATCTAGGATAAGAGTGTTTTCCTACAGGCTTTACTAAGTAAAAAATAAGATAAGAATGAGCTCTAATTCTTTCCCAACTAAGCACTTTTATGAAAAAAATAAGGCTCAAAACCACATCTTTGCCTTTTTCATAATCAATAATAGCATACAAGCTCTAGGAAGATAATATAGACAGGTTTTTATAGAAGGTCACATTTTCATACAATCACCTAACTCTCTACAACAATAATGGGACTGGTGTACCTGGCATTTCATTAAGGTGGCTATGTTAGATTAGAGCATTTCTGAAAAGTGACTGAGTGACCCATTCTCTGTGTTTGCACATCATATTTAAATCCCAAAGTACAATTACGAAAAGGCAAAGCTTCTCAGCAGTGCAGAACTGTGTTGGTTATCTAGGAGCTTGGTGAGATACGTGATACTCTGCAGTGTACAGGAAGGGTGCAGCCCACACCAGAAAGCTGAAACCTGTAGTGAACAGTTTGTGGTTACAAGTTAATGTGGTCTCATATCCTTCCTTTCTCAGCAAGCCCAAGCTTTCTGATCTATGGGACTCAAAATACATGAAAGAAAGCTACTAACTAACATATTTTATGTGCAAATGTGGTTTATCTTTGACTGACAAGTTTAGAAATTTCTTTGGTGGTGGGAGGTATTTTGTTTCTGTATGGTGGCCATTCATAGTACCTGTTAACTGATAGCTTTAGAAATATGTGCAGCTACTTACATAGTACAAGGTGTGTGTTGTATGAGTCAGAGGTTAGGATTGGGAACACCAGTCAGGGAGCAAGTGAGCAGTGGCAACACTAACACATAAGGATTGCTCTGCTCTGAGTACAGAAATAAAGAGGCAAGCTCACCAAAGCAACAACATTTTCCTATACAGGAGTTGTAAAATCAACACTATAGCAGGGTAGGTGTGTATAAATAACTACTCCTACATTCATACAGTCCTAAAATTACATTCAGCCCTTTGAAGGCAACTGCCAAGCTGATGTGGCCCCCGGTGAAAATGAGCCCTGCTCTAGAGCCATCGAGGGTCCACCTGGGAGGTAACTTCCAGCACTACCAAGGGTTTCCCGTGCCCAGGGAATGCATGTTTCCTCTCAGCAGCACAGATGTCTGTTCTCAATAAATTGAGAAGCAGTTTCCTGGAGTCAAAACTCATCTGTGGCTGTGATATACAACTACAAATATCACAATTGTTAGTCCAAGTCATAGCTCTATCCCTACTCAATACTGAACAAAACTGTAATTCATTACAACCCTACACAAGAACCAATAGAGAAATCTTTACAAATCTCCTTCTGCCTGAGGTACAGTGCCCTTATCAGGCACAGTGTTGCATGGTTCAAATGTCAGAAAGCATATGTTTAATTGTATGCAGCCCTCTGTTACACATATTCCATCTACAGAAAATACATTAACCTCCAGGGGTAAAAATACTTTGCTGACATCCAGGTGTGAACTGTGGTTGTTTTTAACTCATGCTAAAATGACTGTGATTTCATCCACACTGTGCATGTTTTTACACTTCTGCAACTGTGAACCTCACGGAAATTCAACTGTGCCTCGTGAATGTGACCACAGTTACAGAACTCTCCTCCTGTCGTTACTGCTTCTCCTCCTCCCTTTGGAGGCACCAGCAAAGCACACTGGCAATTTTTTAGTGAAGTGGGGAACTACAATTTGGGCATGGCTTCTGCTGTACTGGCTCCTTTTTGCTGTGAGGTTGCTCTTTTCCTAAAAAGAGCTTGGAGGTATTTGTGTGGAAGGAGGGATGGTATGGCACCTGCCAATTCTGTACACAGTAGGCTATGACTAGTTTATATTTTAAGATATAATTAGGAAAAAAAGAAACAAACAAACAAACAAACAGCAAATGACACATTGCTGGCTTGTTAATATTCCCATTGTGTAGTCTCATGTCTGACAATGATTCCCTCACACTCATTTTAACAAGCTGTATAAAAATCTCCCTCATGCAAATTGCACAAGCAGTAGACAGCAGTAAATTGTGACTGGATTGACCCACATGCGACCCAGCTCCTCAAAAGCCCTTCTGCATACAAGAGCTCTCATCTGCTCTGCCATGGGAAGGCTATCACTTCCATCTTTCTCCCAGTGGATTGTAGTGCTCAGGAGAGGTGAATTACAGTAGAGGTCAGAGATTTGACTCCTTATGCAAGTTAATTCTCTTAATCCATTCCTGGCAGTGTCATTTTCTAAGGCCCATTTATACCATCCAGGGATAAAGTGTAGTAATGTCAGAGAGAGGCATTAATTCTATCAAATTTGCTTGAACTCTTGGCAGATACCAGTTAAGCAAACAAGAGATTTCTTTTTTTAAATCTCACCTTTAGTATTTTTACATTGCTCTGCCTGAAATAAAATGTAAGGAAAAAAAATTTTATTAGTGTTCAACTTTTAATTTCAACTTTTTTGAGGGTGGCACTGGTTTTGTTTGTTTGTTTATTTGTTTGTTTGTTTTTTCCTTAATATAAAAAGACCACTTAAAACTTTTGAAAGAGACCTTTTAGAGTTTTACGTTTAAAGAATTGGAAACAGGGACCTTAGTATATGTGTTTGTTCATACCTTGCTTCACTAAAAGTAAAGATGGAATCTCTGATCTGCACGTGGCGTAGGAACACCTTATCTTTGGAAATTTTGACTGCTCCCCTTTTCACTCGGACATTCCAATCCTGTTACTGAGACAGAGTCTTCATTTCAAAGCATCAGCATCCTCCCTTGGAAAATTAATTTTATGACAGCAGGCAATTTGTCTTGCAGCAAACATAATGAAAAAGGTAAAAGTTTAGAGCAAGTTTAAAGAGAAAAGAGAGTACAACAACAACTTTGTATAAGAAGCACAGAGAACTTTTCTGCGCAGCAGGGAGGTCCAGAAAGAGACTTTTATATCTATATATCTATGTATCTATAGCATCACTTTTTTTTCCCTCTACTCTGTATTTGAACCAAAAATGATTTATTAAAAATGCATGATACTGAGAGGACACTTTCAGAGTAGGAAGCGTACACAGTGAACAGATGTGAGGACAGTATTGCAGCAAACCTTTGAGCTAAGATAGCCAGTTAAACCTGACATGGATGTAAGTACAACTGCTTTTTAATTCTTACATCCTTGACAATTTCCAGGAAAACACTAGAGTTCTTTAATACAGGGACATTTCCTGACAAGCAAGCACATGTTATAGGGAGGAAAAAAACCCACAAAATATTTTCCCTCTAACAAATATTTATTTTCATGTAAAAATGTAAACCTTTTAATTTGAGAAACAGCAAAATTAAGTAGATGTAGATAGTTCGGTTTTGCTGTTTTTCTGTGGCCTTATGACAAATTACTACAACATATTTGCACAAAATATAATGAAGCTCATTCAGCAGACAACATTAAGAAGTGGTGTTTCATAAAAAGATATAAGAAATGTATCTATTAGAAAGCTCTTTTCACATTCTTTTAGCCTACCTTCTAGTATATACATCTGTACACTGAGGCATACCTTGCTATCCATCTACTAAAATCATAACAACTGGTTTGATTGCCTCAGCATTGGGGAGCTAATGACTAAATTAGACTGTTGGCAATAACAGAGTCATCTTTTTAAATCATGTCAATTAGCATTAGTGTTTCTTCCCTGAGGTGTCCCAGGGGTCCATTTTCATTGCCTTTTTTGCTTGAGATAAACAAAATCATTGCTTTTACCTATATCTGTGATACTTACTTCCTTCCCCCCCTCTCTGTTATTGTTGTTGTTTTCTTAATGAGCTGGAGTTGTTGATTGCACTGTCAGCTGCAAACAGTCTTGGAAGAGAGGCTCTTATCCCACTGGTGTACCAGAGTATCGAGTTCCTAAGCCTGTAAAGTACTGCTACCCTTCCTCCTGACCTCAATTTACAATAGCATACTACTATGCTATTTAATAAAGCATTCCAGAGTGTGTTAAAACACTGTGCTGTGCTTTCTTCTTTGATACGACAAGCTGACAGTAAAAATTATTAATAGTAAAGTTCCTGAGACATAAATTTGATGTGTAGTGTGGCTTGGTCACTGCCCATCTATCCACACATTGCAGGAAGTTCTTTATGTGAGCAGTTTTTTGCAATGGGAGTCAGAGATTATTTTCTAAACAATTGGTGCCCAGCATGGCAAATCAAAGCATCTCAGAAACAACATATTAGTGTATACCAGAAATAACATATCCATGTGCATGTTTTTTTTTAACGAAGACAAGGGAGCATTGGAAGACAGACTGGTCATTCAGTTAACTGCAGGTTATTAAAAATTGAAACCATTTTTACTGAAATCAATGTTATGGAAACTGTGCAACAACACAAAATATGAATAGATACAGCCATGGAAATATGTGATGTGTGTATTTCAGATGGGGCAAGAAAGGACACCAT
Organism: Streptopelia decaocto; assembly: GCF_964273445.1. Classification (NCBI taxonomy): domain Eukaryota; kingdom Metazoa; phylum Chordata; class Aves; order Columbiformes; family Columbidae; genus Streptopelia; species Streptopelia decaocto. The sequence continues at coordinate 159,255,556 of NC_138663.1, forward strand.
GTCACCCTTACTCCCCCATCCATTTGAGTGTGTGACTTTTTGGCATCAATTATGCCAGTTAATATAGGAAATTTCACCAGTATAACACACTCCTTCCAGGTTGACAAATTATACCCTATTTTTTTTTTTTTTATGGATTCCAGAAAACATTAAGCTCAAAGGCTCTCTTTGCATTTACATGATCATAATGAGAACTTGTATGGGACAGGATATGATCCAATGTTCTAGATACCAAAATTTACTTAGACATGAAAAAGTAGGAATGAAAATATCAAGTACTATAGTGTTGCCACTATAGGTTATTTAAGCTTCTGCCTTTCTACTTCAAGTGGGATATCCATCAACGAAGATCCCACTAAAGATAAAACCTGAGAAGGGAAAGTTTCCCATCCTGTAGAAAAAGCAGACAAACAAACAAAACCAAAAAAGCACCCCCCCCAACAAAACAAAACAAAACACAACACAAGAACAACAACCAAAACCAACCAACCAAAGAACAAACCAAACCTCAAACCACAACACCACCTTCCCCTACCACTCTCATTTTTTTTTCTCCATTATGCTGAAAGCTATATCCTTCTAAAGCTCTAGATGGATATATCTATGGGGTTAGAAAAATCTTATGACAAGCAGGAGGTCTCACTACTAAGTTGGTTCTTTAAGAAATAGTTCATAATTAATACATATGTTTCCAAAAAAGAACTGATAGAGTCTTTTATAAGAATGTCCATTAAGTCAGTGGTATGACCAGGATATAGGTAAATATAAACGCATGCTCTCAATAGCCAAGAAGTAAGAGATTTGAATTTAGGTCACCTACTGTTTCATTAAATATTGGACTTCAGTTATTTCTTGTTTTCTCTTTCTGCAGAAATCTGTTTTTTGTAGAAACACATACACAATTTTCCTGCTAACCCTTTCCTTTCAGCATTATTTGATATAGAAGTCCCAACAGTATTGTATATGAAGCATCAGCTTAGCCCATATGCAGTCTGACCTCAAGTTAAATCCCAATAGAGAAGAGAAAAGCACCCACCAAGCCCAACAGCTTGCAAAAAGTAGCTTGCTTGCTGCATGCTGTTTTTCTACAGGAACTCGGTTGTGGCTATAATTGAAAGCATACCAGTTAAAAAGACTGAAAGAACTCAAATCAAGAAATTTTTGAACTAACTGCATGATACTAATATTCTCTACCTCACTTTCACCAACTTCTTTAAAGATAAAGAAAATGACAAAGGAAGGTGTTAAAAACTGCTCTACAGATTTTAAGCTTGGTTATTTTAAGCCTCTGAAACTAATTGAAATGTATTGATCTATATTGAGAGTGCTGGCTAAGAAAGAAAGAAAGAAAGAAAAAGAAAGATTGATTCACACACTACCATAGAATCCCTACATGTAGCTGGCAAAGCCTTCACATCAGAATTGTGAAGGGACTTTTTAAGTCATGGTTATCCTTACAAAATCCTTTAATCTCCAAGACTGAGGTGGTGACCAAAAACCTCGCAAGAAGAGATTATGAGGGCTGGAGCTTTCTGCTGCCTGTTGTTCTGCTTTCTGAAGACCCAGCAAACAACCAGGACTCAGGAGACTCCTCAGGCTGCATATTCCAAACCCAGAGAGCTCCCCGTTATCACTTAGAGGAAATAAAAAATGCTATACCTTTTGTCTCAAGGGTGCCACTTCTGGAGGAATTAAGAATGAAGGACAGCCAGGCTGACCCAACTCACTATGCACGCTACCCATGTGCAGGGTAAGGTGAAAGAGGTAAACTGGGGAAGGCAGAAGAACTGTGGCCAGAGCTGTCCTTAGTGGTGGCAGGAGAAAAGGTTTTTTGGCTTGGTACAGCTGTGTCAGGAGAAATATGGAAGAGAATCGGCCCTACAGATTTTGTCATTAATTGCATTCACCTCCTGTTATCTTGCTCTTCCTTAAAAGAAAATAAAAAAATTAAAAAAGTAATTGCTAAGTCCCACTGTGTAGCAAACCTCTTCAAGGTCATGTTTATGGACCATTTCTTTAAAATTCATCTTCCTTGCTGATTCTGGCTGTGGTCCACTGATGTTATCAGTGTTGGAAGTCGATGCCCCCACACAGGTTTCTTGCTTGCTGCTGCCATAGTTCTAAGTTAATTGAACCTGACCCTGAAAGTCTGCTAAGTGTTAAACATGTACGTGCTCTTTGCAGGACTAATATCCATATTGTCCAGATGTACTCAAAGAATAGCTAATGAACAGGATAGGATACCTGAGCTAGGCAGTCAACATATTGCTGAGCGCTGTGTCCCTTCTGTCACTGAGTGTGCTCTGATCAAGGGGGCTGCAGCACCCAAATGTCTCCCTTTAGGAAAACAAAAGCTTCTAGTTGGCTGTAGCTGTATGGTCATGATCTGGACTGTGCTTATCCACGGCATTTACAATCTTGCTGATATTACAATAATCAAATATACATAATACATGCAAAATAATAGTACTTGAAACATATTTCCATGTGCAGAATTGTTGCACAACAGCTCCAATTAAGTAGTCATACAACAGTCAAAAAGTCAGGTTTCACACTGATACTATGGTCCATTCACAAGATGACAAATATTAAGATATACGCTTTCCATGCAAGTATTAAGTTTCATGCTTTCAGCATGAGTGGAAAACAGAAAGTGAATTTGAGTTATAAATATTTCATGTAAGTAAAATCAAAAGAGGCAATTGCTTTGCATTCTGTTATGCTCTTTTAACTCCTCCAAATATTTTGTCTTTGATGGAAACAGTTTGTGTTCTTTGGTTTTACTTGGATAACTGAGGAGAGATGATAAAATTCAGAGGCAGACTTATTTTTCCCTTAATACCTTATTAGATGCTGTGCTTTGCAGTCATTCACTGAAAAGGAGATCTTGACACTACCTATAAGCAGTCACCACTAAACAGGTTCGAACTCTGGATCAAGTTTTACAAGTAACGTGCTATAGCAGCTGGCAACAAATGCTTGTCTTGGTACAATATTTTTGTTTCTTTAACTTTTCCTTTATTCTTACTTTGTGGAGTTACTTTTCTGGCAGTCTCTTTGTACTGTTTTATGTAGCAACCTTCACTGGCAGAATTTTCTCTCTAGACTGACAGACTGTAATTTATGCACTGTGTATTGCAGATTCAAATGGGGACATTAGATCTTTTTCTTTGTCTTTCTGCCTGTGAAAAGACCTTGCAAAGGAGCCTGGATCTAGTTATTCACCCTCAGACAGTCGACTTTTAAGATAGCTTGCCTACACAGGCAGGAGGTGAAATAATCTTTCAAATACAAAGGGCAGTGTTCTCATCTGCCACAGCTCCACCGAGCGTTACGATAGTTTCTTCTCTGTTTCCTATTGACACAGTGTAAGTCAGGCTGAGAGACAGAGAGCACAATCCTGATTTCAGGGTTTCCCTAGATTTCCCTGATTATGGGTTACCTTTCCCTTAAGCTTGAAGAATCTAGAAAATAATCAAGAATTAACATAAAAAAATTCCAGGAATTAAAGGAAGAAAAAGTGTTAGGCGTGCTTTGTAATATTTTAATGTGTGCTTCATGAACTTCATTAAATAAACAAGCTTACGTACACTGTGTGCCAATTAATGCATTAATTTGCAGAAAGGGTATGGTATTTAGGCTGTGGTCCCTGGGTTTCTAGGGTTTGGATGGTGCAAGCTAATGATAAATTTATACTCAATGTAAACTCATTTACACTCATTGTATAAATGTTATGCATAACTTCTTGTAACTTCACAGACAAAACAAACTTAACAATTATTATGGAAGCAACAGATGAATCACAACTGATTTCAGATTTTTAATGTCTTTTAAATCAACTTGAAAATGTGTACTACAGAATAATTTCTGAATCATTTACATTTTATGTCGTCTAGTTCCAGCTTCCATGACTATTATCTGTGTCTATTGGGAACCATTTCGGTTATAATAGAGCCGTTTGCTTATTTAATGCAAGAGAGGTTCTATAAGATGCCATCATTCCTTTAATGTTAACAAGTTCTAGTGTTATGGTATTCTATCACAATAAATACAATGCATTCTCCATTAATTATATTTTGAATAATCAGTTCCTACGCACAATAGTATGCTAAGGATACATGCAGCTAAATGTCAGGGCCATGCAGTTTCTAGCAGTAAACACCCCAAAAACATTAGTATGTAGGCAAATTCAGGAGGTCTCTAGTCTTATCTCCTGCTGAAAGCAGGGTCAGCCATGAGGTCAGATGAGGTTCTGGACCCTGGGCTTTATCCAGTCTGGTGCTGAAGATTGCCACAGATGGACATGCTAGCTAGATTTATTTAATTTTGTTTAAGGTAGACCCCAGAAGAATTAAGGAAGTAGGTTCAATTCCTTGACAATTCAAAACCCCATCTTGAAATCCATTTGAATTTGCAGAGGATGATTTGAAAAGCAGAAAGCAAACATTCTCACACTGAAAATATGCCACTGTAGTATCTTTTTTATGACAGAAGTGAGCAGTGCTTTCAATTCTGACCCTATAAATTATTGTCTCAAGATTTTATGGCTGGTGGAGAAAATCATCAGTCCCCTGTGCACCTGAATTTCTTCCATCTGTCATGCAGAATAAAGTTACCTAATTATCTTGCAGAGGTGTTGGGGCTCCGTTCACATCTTTAAGGCATTTTGTCACCTTCAGGAGGAAAACACTGATTCTGACAACAGCAGCAGCACCACCTCAATATACAATGAGGTCACACTATAAGGGAGGATTAATGGTCTAGTTTTACTTTTGCGAATGATTGTAAGTATACCTTAATGAGAGTTGGCAGACAGTCACTGCACTGAAGGTAAGAATCATCCCAAAAGATGATTTAGAACACAAAATATTCAAGAACAGAAATAATCTTAAAAGTTAGAAGAAAAAGTTGAATCTTCAGATGCTGACCCCACTTCCACAACAGGGCACAAGCAAAATAATGAGTGTCGTCTGTGTAGCCTCTGTGCCAGTGAGTTATTTCTGCCACACCTAGCACAGATCTGCCCACATTCAGTTCAAAACTCCAGGGTTTTGAAAAATTAAATTTCTCATCCATTCAACAAATGCTTAGATTTTGACTCCTAAATTCTCAGAAGATTTGATCTATAATGGCACAGTACAATGCAGTGTTCCTCAGGACTTTTTCTCCAGTTAAAGTTCAGTGTTACTGTGGGTATGTCAGGTGGACTTCGGAGGTCTCCTCTGTCTAATGCAGTAACATGCTGGTTAAGGTTTCTCTCTTCACATGTTATAATAATCATTAAATGTGAGAGCACACAACTTTTCACAGAACATGTGCACCAAAAAGGTCAAGCTATAAGAATGAAAAGGTCCCATGGAATAATACCATGCTGTGTTAGGATCCACATTGCAGGCATCTCTTATTCTTTTCTGTGAAGGTTCACAGACTGAAAGGCACCTGAATGTATTGCTACTGAGTCAGGCTTCCTGAGACTTCACTTTGTAGAGCCATGTGCCTTACATTTGTGGCAATACGAAGACCCAGCTTCAAGAAGAATTTACTCTGGATCTGGGAAATATGAAATAAGACTCCCACAGAATAAGCAGGTAAACGAACCCAGGTCTGCTACTTCATGGCACACATCCTAAATGCTAGATTGTTAGGCTCAATGGTCTTAAGGGTCTTTTCCAACCTAAATGATTCTATGATTCCTTGATGAAAGAGATCAGATGCCTCCTCTGATATAATAGCTTTTTGAAAGGAAAGAGTGAGGCAGTAAATTCAAAACACACAGATTATGTCAAATCAAATAATTTCCAGGAAGTAATCTTTGGGAGATGTCTGTAGTCAGTGTGCATTTTCTCCAAACAAAACATGATCATATGTTTTGCTTTAATGCCACTTTGGTTAACATTTAGTCATTATTATCTAACAATGACTTCATAAAAAACTCAAGACAAACAAAAAATGTGTTTCACAAAACTGAGGAAAGTTAACTTAGATTCTCAGTCTGCCTGCACTTGAAAAACAAAACATTAATTTCAACGAAATAGCTAAATCAAACATTATACTTAAAAAGACAAATTATTACCTTTCTGTTAATTTCAGTCTTATGTTGAGGTTTCCTTTAAATTAATGAAGACATTATTTCCAGATAGGCAGTAAAATTATTCCCAAGGACTCAGAAAAAGATATAAAAAAACTTGAGATTCTGCTAGAGTGTTTGCTATTAATAATTTTGTTTTACCACAATATCCAAACCTCATGGGTCCTGTGGGATTTGCAATATGTGCAGAATATATGAACTTGGTGCCTTCACTGATAATAAACTATCTTGATTCTTTCCTCTCCTTTTCTGAAATCACAGTTACAGAGATGCAACAATCCTGCTTTTAATGCCTTCCCTTGAAGCTACTCAAGAGGAATCATTTTTCCATAGGGAGTGAGTTTAGATGTCAGTTGTGATTTTTCTAGCCTTTTTTTTTTTTTTAATCCCAAATACAGAATGAGAAGGAAACATGCCATAAAGGGCATGTAATGAGCAAAAATATGCTCAAGCCTTTCCATTGCCAGCTTCCAGGCACCAAGTTGAGCAAACAGTGGGAACAACTGTAAGAAGTGAGACAATGTTGTAAGCAGTAGGACAAGGGAGCTGAGGAAAGCCAAAAGTATCTTTATAGATGAAGATGTAACTTGCTACAGAAAACACCTCCTACAAAATCCTATCTCCACATGTCTCTGCTTCAGCCAAAACTTAATGAACAAAATTTCTTTCACAGTCTTGAAACCATGTGCCCAAATCAATGCATTCTAAATCAGAAGTGAGTGAGAAACATAAAGGAACATTTCAAAGATGAAAAACAAAACAAAACAAATCTGGAAGTTTGAGTCAGTCTCCCTACAGAAACTAGAAAAATAAGAGCAGTCTAATAGAAACATTCAGTTTTGAAAAGTTTTGTTGAACCATTTTTTCAATTTTCACTTATTTACCCTTCTTGAAAATGTCTAGTCTAAATCACATAGAATTTCAAAATGAAGATATTTTATATTAAAACACCTAAGGCTTTCCAGTGAAAAAATGTCCCCACTGTGAAGTAAACATGCAAGTATTTTAAAGTTGTACTTGAGATATGGTGATTGTCATTAAACTGCCGACAAGTTAACATTATGTGTAATTAAATGCAATTGTTTCCATCACACAGCTGATCGCTGTTCCCCCTGCTGCAAACAGGAAATGACTTCACAGAATCAATCGGTGACTGCTGACATCTTAATGGAGACGACTATAATGTAATTCTGTTTCTACACAACACAACTGTTCCCCAAAGTATATTTTCTATTGATATTTTGTACAAATGCCTTCCATCCAGTATATTTCAGGATCTGCAAAGTGTGCTTTTGCAGCCTGACAGCTTCATGATGAAGTTGTAAGGTGTCTTACTTAGTATTCCTTAATGTTTAGGAGGACACACACGCAAACAGGGAAATGAAACCTAATCTTTTAATACGCATCTCTTGCTAGCATGCCGCTATCCTCAACAGTAGTACTTGGCTGTTTTCATTTCTCATTGCTCCATTTATTACAGATCCTTCATTATCTCAATACTTCTTATGTATCCTACTTAGAAATGAGTACATATTTCATCAAAGGATATGAACATGTACCAATAAAAAGTCTGACTCTGGAGAGAATTACATTACCTATGCAACAATACTCAGGAACAACACTAGTTGAATAGGGAGTCCCATTTAGTGATACACAGATATATTTTTATATATATATATTTCTGAATAATTATTTACAGAATTGGGAACCAAATGGTTTTAAAAGCATTGCAGTCAATCAAAGCATATTTGGATGGTTTAAAGATGATACAAAGCACAAAAATTTCTAATTATACTGAGAGAATGCATGGGCTGGGGAGACAGGTAGGAATGGAGAAAAGTGCTTCAACACCACAATTTTAAAAGAGACAAAGACAGAAGGACCTGAGGATGTCTCCTGAGGATATGCCAAACCTATCAGCTGCTTGGATTCACTTGGAAAAAGTTGCCTCTGTCCACGACTAGTACTTTCATTATCTAGGAACAGCACAGCAAAAATGTTAGGGAGCAAGTTTTCAAGTGATAAATCCCACATTGTTGACACAGAAAACTTACAACAGATTTCATTTGTTGCTTTGTTAAAAATAAGAATAATAAAAAGATCCCTAGTATTTTATTCAAAGATGAAAATTTATGTACTATGAAAAAGGACTTCAGTACAGTATTATATTACAGGACATTTGCCTTTTTATTCTTCATTTTACAGGCCATTTAATGTTTTGTTAAATGAAAACTGACCCTGGATAAAAAACACAACATGTCCTAAACTAAATTAGGATGGATGTAACATAGCGCACAACCCTGTTCCTGTTCTCTGAAGTTACCATGGAAGTACTACATAAAGTACAAATTACTCCTATGGGAAATTGCTAAAGAACATCTTTTGAGCACTTCTAAAAGCATTTAAGGGGAATGAAAATACAAACTTCTTTTCTAAAAATGAGCCATAAGTGAAACAAAGAGTGATGAGGGGATAACTACTTAATTGATTGAATGGGTTATCTAGCAAGAATTCCTGCAAGCCATCACAATGATTGCTGTGTAGAAGAGACTGGTATGGTATCAAATTTAGAAAATTGAGGTAATCACTTCTACATCCTCTGAACTTCTTCCCTAGCAGCTCTGATTCAGCAAAACACTTAGGGCATTTTTAACATTAAGATCCAAACCCTTTCAAAGGAAACCTTCTAATTTGGAATATATTTTGCCTTCAGCCTGTATGTAATCCCATAGAGTCAAAGGATGCTCACATTCTTAATTTTATCCCTGGCTTAAGCGCCTTGTAGAACCGGGGCTATGGTAGAGAATAAAAATAAGCTGATTGGAGTATTAGAATCAAGTTTCATGCCAGGCAGATGAGAGCATTTCAACGAGAAGGAGTATATGTATGTATATTTTACTTAAGCAGCAATATATATCCAGGTGGTAATGAAAGACATCATGTGAACCATTATCAGACAGCACCAAGCCATCTGTGCAAAGCTACAGTTTTCTTTACTTAATTTTATGCTCGTTACATATAGTGATAGATGACAAGAATTATTTTTTTCTGAAATTCTCTTATGTATGGGTAAAATTAAAGAACAATAAAAGACAAATGGGGTAGCTGTGGCCTAAATGACAACCATATGGATAATAAGATTTAGCACACGTTAAGGAAAATTTTCAGTGGGGTGAAATGCAGTCTGATGTCTATTAACAAGGTATATTTTTGTCACTCTAATTTCCAAAGCAAGGTAAGGAAGCTTAAATGAAATTCACTCGCAGTGTGGGCTGATCTCCAACTGCTAAACTCTGTGGGGCATATGTGGGGCTAAATTATCTTCTAATTACTTTTGTTCTAGTCTATGTTTTTTTGCTATAACTTGCTACCCATGGTTTGTAAGTAACTTAATGAGGTTTTGTAAATGATATAGTGAACATGTTTCTTGGCTTGAGGGCATGACGTGTATTTTTGATTTGTTTCTGACCTGATTTCTGAACTGTTTACCTGAAATGGGACCAACTATTCCAGGAACCATGAAGTTTTGCTGCATTAAATGCTACTGATCCAAATTAGCTTTAACTGTTTTCTTACTGAATAGTTTCTACTAGTTTGAAAGTACTGTGTTTTCATAATTTTTTAAAAAAATATACAGCATCTTAGAAAAAATATTTGGGTTAGGACTCAAGTTTCTTCCATTCAATGTAATGTACATAAGAGCAAGAATCCATCTTAGTTATGGTGATTGTAGATTCTCAATATCCTACTCTACAGGGCATCCTGTAAGCAGTTGTTTTGTTCTTTCATTTCTCTGTGTTAAATTGTCATTAAAATATATATTAAATGCCATTTCCATATGGCTTTTGCGAATAACCATTAGCTTTGCTTTTTATATGCTTAATATGCAATCAGTCCTTTGTAGTTAAAGCTTGTTTGCATGACAAATGTTTTAATATCACTATTTATTGAATTTTATCAATTGAATTATTGAGTTTCAATACAATATTGATAAAAATACCTTATAGACCCAGAGATTCTTTAAGACCTTTCAGCAGATGTCAGGCCCAGTAACAATGTTACACAAAGTTTTGGTGGACTTTGCAGTGTTAGGTTTATGTATAAACTCAATTATTTTAAAGGTCTTTTCCAAACTAAATGATTCTATGATTCCTTTTATTCACAAGCTATTTATGGTCCACCAGGTATTGTTTTCCTTCAGTGCTATTCCTTTCCATCACTGCCAGCTACCGTGCCTTTTCAGTGTAAAATTTAAGAACAAGCCCTATCATTTGACCTATCTACTGAATTTTGAATCAAATAACATAATTTTTGGTTTTGATCTGAATTAGGTCATTCATTGGTTCCGAATCAGAGAATCTTTATTAATGTGGAACTTGTGCAAGTTGTTTTTCTGCAGCACTCTGTTGCAAATTTAAAAGCTGAAGCTGTACATCACTATCTTTTTCTTTTAAAAAATTGTGCTTAATTGTTTTGTTCTTTTTAATTATGACATACCATAAAAAAATGATTAATGACTCTTCATCGCTATCGCGGCTAAGGGTAGAGTTGCAGAGCTAGCTATGTTAAGAAAGCATGCCATCATGTATATCCATTTGACAAGTAGATACAGTGCCTCTGAATTTATGTGAGCTGGACTAAAATAGACAATATGTTTCTCATTGCATCAAGAGCTTTAAAACTGTGAAAAGGGATGGAAGAAGGCAGAAAAAGGGAAAGCTTGACTTCATGCCTAATTGATTAATTCTATGACTATTAGATATCATCTTAATTTAATTGTAGTCATTAGTGACTAGAAATTTATTTTATTATGAAAAATGTAAAGGTAACTCATGAAAATGGAAAATGTATTTATATTGACTATTATTGCTTATTATTCATTATTATTTGCTCTTTATTACATTTAAAAATTTATTGAGTAGTATGAACACAGCTTAGCATGCAAAGGCTAATTAAGAAATGTGATTAAAGGTAAATTCAAGGAAGTTCACTAGTCAGAGGATAAAGACAGGTCTGCATTTCCCCTTTTAAATACCAATGCCAAAAGAACCCAGAGTTGGGGAAAACTTTGAATTATACTTATTTAAGAGGACAGACCTAGTAATGTTAAATTCTGATTGAATTATAGAATAAAGATGAACTACAAGAAATTTCTTAAAAGCCATGAGTAAGATAGTAGAGGAGATTTATATGCTGAACAATTTCAGTAAGAAAATGCAGTATCAGAAAACTCTTTAGGTGCCAGTTCTCTGAAAGTTCTCAGGAATGTGAAAGCAAAAAGGAAGATCATCAGTGAGTTCAGTGAGAACACATAGAGCTTGATGTTATTTAATTTTCCTCTTTACAACTGCATTCCAAACTTAGTAGTTAAATACTTAGTTATTACTTTTCTACTCAAGTTTATTTTCACTTTAGTAGACTGGTTTAATGAACACACAAGGTCATCTGAACACAGAAGGCAATCTTTTTTCCCAGATTCCAAATAAAGCCCCATCACAGCCACACACCTCGAGTTTCTGAAACTCAAAGTGAGGTCAGGAATCCTTGGAATTAGGTCTTGTTTTCCACTAAACTCCACAAACTGGTTTGAGGTCGTGTCATAGTGAATCTTTTGATGACGGACACTTTTTAGGGTGCAGCAGTTAGAGGGTAAAACAGAGTGAACCTTTTTGTCACAGCAATACTTGTGTCTTGATTAAGTAAAGGAAAAATATTTAATGTCCATTGCTTTTTTTAGGCAATGTAGGAAAAATTTGTTGTTGCTACATTTTGATTCCATGGCAGTTAGGAAGATAAGCAATATGGAGATCTACTATCAAAACGTTCTAGCAAAAACTGGAATATCATTTTTTATTACTTGGAAGAAACTCTACCTTCCAGTTGTGAGGATACAACATTTGTTCTATTTTTATGTCAGACCATGTTTGCCATATGGTGTAAATAGGATTAAGGAAACTGGAAAAATCACCTTGCTATTTTGATGTTATGGTTAATGTTATTGGACCCGTGGGGAAAAACACTTATATGAATAATATTAAGTAGTTTAAAGCTGATTATCTGTCTGATTACAAAAGGGACTAAAACACTGCAGAGTAATTTAACTGCAAAAATATCTGTAAATAAAAATTATATTAACAATATTTTTCATTATCAGGAAAGCAAACAGGTGTGTTTTCTTGGAGCAGAGCCGTTTTAGCAAACACGTGCTTATTTTTATCCTGATACTTCCATATACAGAGAGACCATCTGTTCATTCTTTTAAATTCCAATTAGTGCTATTGACTGATTTATTTCATTAATCTCTCCTACAAGTGTTTCTTCTAAGCTTTGCCTGCATGAGTGTTCTCCTTTGATAGAATAAACCTGGAGGAAATATGGCTGCTACCCTGAAGTAGGTGTTCCTGCTCAGGTGTCCTTTTCAGCATCCCAAGGCATACAATACTAAGATATTGTTCTGAAACCTGCATACTCCTTCTGCAAATGTTTTGTAGATGTTCTTAAGCATTCTTAAAAGGTGCATCAATTAAATGGATGGTTTGTTCTAGTGCATAGCTAAGCACCATAAATATATAATTTATAAGAGTAAGGAGTCACATACCTTCAACTGTACTTTTAGTTTGAAGCCTTTGTCCACACCCCCATGCCCCACTTTTTAAGGGACTGAATTACATTAAGAAAAAATCCCAGGAAAAGATCATGTTATAGGGGAAATAACGGTATGCATTCTGTAATATGTCAAGGAAAAATGTAGGGAAAAATATTAGCTGTAGAGCAATCACCTTTCTTCTAAAGCACATGTCCATGACTGCACAGCTTGATCCACAGGTTAGTAAAACTCTTAGACTACTCTTTGGAAAGAAGATTTCATAAATGAAGGAAGAATGTTGTTTTCATTGATGAGAAGAATCTATTCCACTCTTGGTAGATGATGACCTGCCATAATCTGATTGTTCTGAAATTATCTCATCACTGTACTACTGCAACACAAATTATCTAGTCAGGAAGCTTCCATCACTAAAGCTAATTCATCAGGAATAAAAAAGTGGCAGGTCATGTCTCTAGTACAGTCATTTACTCAAGCACAATAAAACAGATCTCTCATAGCTTCCCCATTTCATCTACGGAATAAAGTTTAAAGCCTCAGTTCCCAACTCCTGAATACCAAATGGTCTGGGTAATATTAAGTAAATCACTTCAAACTCTTAGACAAAGTCTACAGTCAAACTTCGCTTCCTCCAGAACTGTCAGAGACAAGCACGAGGATAAACTGGGAAGCTAAGAAGGCTTTCTCAAGGATTAGTCAGGCTCTGAAGTGAAGTGCAAGAGGATCTAAGGATTATTACATACAGCCCTAGAGAAAATAACTGATATTTATCAATGATAATTTTACAAATTCAGAGTCAAACACAACCAGAACACAAGGTATGATCAGAACCAACATGTATGCAGTTGGCTTAGTTATCAGCATCTTTTACCTTGGTGCATCAGGGTTATATGTATATTTTTAATTAAAAAAAAATCTAATTCATTAAATAAAATATCAGTTTATATTAAGTTTACTGGGCAAGAAAGAGAGATTATTCAGATTTTAACAAAAAGTTATTTTTGTTCTTCCCTTCCCCAGTTTCTTCAATGTTCTGCTTAGTGCAAAGTATAACTAATGAGGATTCCTGTATCTTCTAGTGGTCATTAACTGGAAATCTATATACAAAATAATATTTACAAATTTTCTTGTGAAAAATCTTAATTAAAGCAGTTGACTTCATTATGAAATAATCCAAGATTTTCCAACCAGTTGCAGGAAGTTTGCATTCTCAACAGTTGGGTATGATGATGGCATTTTACAAAAGAAGTTTTGACTTTTTTAAATTTAAGGGAAGGATTAATAGTTTCTTTTTCCCTTATACATACTTTATATAACACTACTCTTTCTGTTTAATGCATGTCTGTCTAATGTCTTCTCTGTCTATTCACAGTGATTCTGATGTTAATTAAAAAAAGCTGTATTCACCCAGACAATCCCTGTTCTTACACATATATGCATAAATACACAACTTACACCCAAAGCTTTGTCCTTTTTTGATTGTTGCAAAAAGAAAGAATTAAAAGTCTGCTCTGAGATAACGATTGTTTGCAAATAAACAGAAAAGATGTATCTACTGTTCCTGTTCCTCTGGGAGCAGAAAGTACCTTGATAGATCTATGAAGAAACTTCTAATAAGTAAAATATAAATCTGTATGGGGATTATTCTCACTTTACTTACTTTGTGTTGATTACTTGTGTTAAACTTCATTTGTAGAGAAGCTGCTTCAATATATCTTTCACTTGGTTACATTCATAAAGTATTCAAGTGCTTTGGAAACAAAAAGCTATAAATTGTACACTGACAATCAGAGTAGTAAAACTCTACCACTAGCAAATATTAGACAACTTCAGCGGCACACCCTCACAGAACAAACAAAATGGTGACCTTATCTATACAACTAACTTGAATATGTTGAACTCTGTGAAATACCCATCCTTATACAATACCAGTGGACACAGTAAGAGATTATACATGTAAAAAGACAGAACAACATCAGGATATTGAAGTTATCTGACTATTTTTTGGTAGGTATTTGTGTGTGTGTGTGTGTAATTACAGCTTTAAATAATTCTGATTTATGGTATTTATGGCTATATTCCTGTGACAGTTTCAAAGCCGTCATATTTTGTGTAACGTGGTGGATTCTTGCTCCTGTAAGAGTGAGGCTAAGATCACTTACAGATTCGGAAACAGGGCTGCTGCTGTTCACTCACATCCTCAAGCTGATGATACAGTCATCAGAACAAATGGATTAATGCCTCTGCTTAAAAGCCTGATTGTTTAGGTTGAAATACACTTTGCAAGAGTGAACACCTAAGGGTGATAATGAATTAAAACAACACGATGTCATGCTTATGCTTCTGTCTTTCCTGTTTCTATATTGTCACTTTCATTTACCTCAAGTGAGAACCAGTTTCACTGTGTTTCCCAGGTCTGATAGCTGAGATTTTAAGACAGTTTCTGGGGACACAAATCTTAAACAGAGTTTTGAACCTTAAAATAAACTTTCACTTCCTTTCTGGACATTGGATTTCTCATTCTGCACAAAAATTTCACAGTTTGAAAATGAAAATGCAGCATATTACTTGGTTACATATGTTCAATGTGGTCCGAGAACTAAACATGATATTTTTTACCTCATCT
This sequence comes from Streptopelia decaocto, assembly GCF_964273445.1. NCBI lineage: Eukaryota > Metazoa > Chordata > Aves > Columbiformes > Columbidae > Streptopelia > Streptopelia decaocto. Next base: position 159,270,874 of record NC_138663.1, read on the forward strand.
ATCTTTCCAGTAGGAGGAAATCTTCAGCTATATGACTCCAAAAAAACAGCTAAGCAACACCCGTCTTCAACATATGTCCCTGGTGAAACTTGTGCAACTCCTTTGCAGCCTTCTGGCAACAGGTGCATGGCACAAAGACAATTCACCTCTATGTCCAGAGTCTGGAACTATTCTGCAGCTCTGACAATTACAAAAACACCTCTCTTTTATGCAAAAAGACCAATCTGTCTAGAAAATCAGTAAGACACAACGAATGCTGAACCCTCTCATGATGTTTTTTGCAAACTGCTTTTCAGTCTTTATCCAGTCTTTATACAGCTGAAGACTTGGTTGCTCTTCAGTGATTTATACTGTTATTTCTCCATGCCAGATTAATGACCTGCTTCATTAGACATTAAAAATAGGCCATATAATTCTCCTTAGCCAAGAATATTTTAAAGAAAGACTTACTCCTTAAAAGAATGCTATTTAAATACTGGAGTTTTGAATATTCGCTAGAGTGTAGGTATGTGTTCTATAATAAGGTACACCATAACATTATGTTAAAAGCTTTAGAAACTTGTCTTTTATCTGCTGCAATAGCTTTGCTCTGTTTTTTTATGCCACTACTGACATAGCAGAAATGTTAGGAAACCTTTTACTTTCTACAACAGATTCAGTACTTAAATCTTTTCAATTAAAAAAAATGCATTATCTAAACTACATTAACTGTTAATTCAATTCATGGCTTGAACTTATGCCAGTTTCTAACTGTATAACATTTTCAACACCAAAGGAAAAAATGCTATTTTCTTTGGTCGGAAATGTAGTCTTTGAAAAGAATCACTTCTAATGAAGCTGTACATTTTTCAGTATTTATTTGCATTAGGAAAAAAAAAATTATGAGGTAAAATGCAGGCAATTTTTATCAACTTACTTAAAAGATATTTGCTACATTAACCATTTTTAAAAAATAATTTCTCAAAAGATGCTACTACTTTCTGGTGCTAGACCCAATTCTTAATCATCCTATGTGAGCCGTTCCAACCCAGTGTCCCTTCAGACTGCAGAACCATTCGGATTATGTTTGTTAAAAATAAGGTGGACATTAGCATATCTCTCAGGAGCATGGTTTAACCTTAATAATTAAGCTGTGTATTGAACCTGAGATCACACTGTAGGGGTTTATCTGTACATTTGTTCCAATAAGATAAGATTCAACAGTTGTGGCAGTGCAATTTAAAATTTGTTTTCTGAATTTCCCTTTCTCAAGCAAGGGCAAACTCTCTTCTGCTGCACAAAGACAGAAATACAAGTTACCTGTGTACTCAGTATATAATGTACTTTCTGAAGTAACACTCCCAAAACAGCACAATTCTCCCAACAGGGGAGATGCAGCATTGTAAAAGACTGTGTAAAAGCTCCTAAAAATCCCACCAAAACAAAAAAAAAACACCACAGAAAAGAGTGTATAACAACAGAACTGGAGCACCTGTGGTGGGATTGATCTCACCTAAATCTAACTAATAGCCTCCCCTACAGCAGAATTCAGCTAACCCGAATTAGAGTTTTAGAGTAGAATGTGACTAATTCCACCTAAGCAGTGCCTGTTTTTCCCCACTGAGTGTGAAGTAGCACAGAAGGTGTTGGTCTCTTCTCCCAAGTGATAGGATGAGAGGAAATGGCCTCAAGTTGCACCAGGTGAGGTTCAGATCGGATATTAGGAAAAAATTCTTCATGGAAAGGGTGGTCAGGCACTGAACAGGCTGCCCAGGGAGGTGGTGAAGTCACCATCCCTGAAGGTGTTTAAAAGGTATTTAGATGAGGTTCTTAGGGACAAGGTTTAGTGCTACAGTTTGGTTGAACTCGATGATCCTGAGTGTCTCTTCCAAACGAAATGACTCCATGGTTCTGTGATTCTATACATGCATGGCTGAATAAAAGAAAGTCATGGAGAGTCCTCTGGCCTTCAGGCCAAGTGGCATAGGTTGGTTCACTGCATGGTCCCAGCTATGAGTTTCCTTTGAATCCCTTAGTTATCATGTTGGTGCTTATAAATTCCTGCTATTTGTAAACTGTGGGTTTTTGTTTCAAATTCTATGATATAGCACTGAGGTGCAACCCACTAGAGTAACATTTTTATAACATGAAACTGAGGACTTGTTTCACAAGTGCCAGAATGTACCATGAGGTTAGATGGGACACTACTGTCATTGCCATCGGGCTCAGGAACTGTGCAGGCCACAGAGAGCCAGGCCTGGGTGCAGTCCGTTTCATATCCTGTTTTGGGAATGGTCCCTCAGGTGTCCTCCACAAACAACTCTTGGACACTGTCTTGCCAACAAAGGACTCAGTCTCATGGCCCAAACCCATGCCAGGAATGTGAGGTAAGGATGAGCAGCACTTCAGTTCTCAAACCCACACTATGGCTTTACTAAGCAGTACAGACATAGCCAGTGATTTAACTAGATACCTGGCTAAATCTGATGGCTCAATGAAAAAGAGAAGCAGGGAGAAGTTAGAACTTCCCTAAGAGAGAGGGAGGTATGGGATGCATGAAGACAAAGAGTGAAATAAAAAGGCAGAGATATTTAGGAAAACATATGCAAAGCCAATAAACAACTTGCAGCATTAATCAGACTCTCCAAATCAATTTACCTCTTCTATAAGAGTCTCACATGTGGAATGCATAATGAAGATGGGTGTAACAAAGCCTTTTACTTGAAAATGACACAAGGTCCAAACATGCACCATCACTAGCACTTTTTTTCCTTTCCTTTCCTTTCCTTTCCTTTCCTTTCCTTTCCTTTCCTTTCCTTTCCTTTCCTTTCCTTTCCTTTCCTTTCCTTTCCTTTCCTTTCCTTTCCTTTCCTTTCCTTTCCTTTCCTTTCCTTTCCTTTCCTTTCCTTTCCTTTCCTTTCCTTTCCTTTCCTTTCCCTTCCCTTCCCTTCCCTTCCCTTCCCTTCCCTTCCCTTCCCTTCCCTTCCCTTCCCTTCCCTTCCCTTCCCTTCCCTTCCCTTCCCTTCCCTTCCCTTCCCTTCCCTTCCCTTCCCTTCCCTTCCCTTCCCTTCCCTTCCCTTCCCTTCCCTTCCCTTCCCTTCCCTTCCCTTCCCTTCCCTTCCCTTCCCTTCCCTTCCCTTCCCTTCCCTTCCCTTCCCTTCCCTTCCCTTCCCTTCCCTTCCCTTCCCTTCCCTTCCCTTCCTTTCCTTTCCTTTCCTTTCCTTTCCTTTCCTTTCCTTTCCTTTCCTTTCCTTTCCTTTCCTTTCCTTTCCTTTCCTTTCCTTTCCTTTCCTTTCCTTTCCTTTCCTTTCCTTTCCTTTCCTTTCCTTTCCTTTCCTTTCCTTTCCTTTCCTCCCCTTCCCCTTCCCCTTCCCCTTCCCCTTCCCCTTCCCCTTCCCCTTCCCCTTCCCCTTCCCCTTCCCCTTCCCCTTCCCTTTTTCCCCTTCCCCTTCCCTTTTTCCCCTTCCCCTTCCCCTTCCCCTTCCCTTTTTCCCCTTCCCTTTTTCCCCTTCCCTTCCCTTCCCTTCCCTTCCCTCTTCTCTTCATCTTCTCTTTTTTTAACAAGAACAACTGATGTTTCTGTAGTCTCTATGCAGTTAATTTCTTCAAAAGATCCTGACACATAGAGGATGTGGACTGCTAAAGTGAAATACGCAAATAGACAGCTGACAGAATTCAAGGGCTTGCATGTATGTCTATGCGTACATACATCTCACTACCTGTCTGTCTATCATCTATACATTCCCAGAACCTTAAAACAAATTATCTTCCCAACTCTCTCCAATCATACCTTAAATTTTGTTTTTATTTATTAGTGTTATAGTGCTGATACTATGCTGGGTACATCACCTTTTAGAAGCCTTTGTAGTGGCATTTCAGAGACATTAAATACTCTCTATTAAATGCTAACAATCACCTTTTACTATGTCCTCATACTTGAAGTCTTGATTGCTAGTTTCAAAACAATGCACAGTTAAATTCAAATCAAGGTTGAAATGACAAGGTAGAAATAGATCTCCCAAATGCCACTTCATATTGACAAAACAGCAAAGGGGTGAGCCATGGGATGTGCACAATCAAATGTAGTGGACATGATATCAGCTACATAAAATGTCACATTTTGAGCATGCCCATCTACGCAAGCACACCTTTCACCTTTCAACAATGTTTATTCAGTAACCCTGAAAGGTGGTCTCAGAAAAAAAAGCGTCTGTGATTTAGCTGAGGATTTAATGTTCCATCATCTCTAGCAGTAATTTTTCATTGGCTATCAGGACAGGTTCTCATTGGGGATTATATTTGGGAGTAATATTTGCAGGTATAAAAATTTATGAAAGTCAGATGACCTTCCGGAATTCATATGGTAGAAATTCCTTTTTTTTTTGTAGGATTAGCTAGTTGAATATGAAGCATTTGACAAGTGTCAGGACTAGAAAGAGAAACGGAACAATCTTCATCAAGGAAAAGAAAAATGTTCCTTAAATTGTGATATGGCCTCTGATGGCATAACATGGCTTAGTGCTACCTTATTGAAAGTCACATCTGAAAGCTTTGCAGCTTTCAGAAAGTGGGTTCATTTTCATGCACGGCTTCAGTCCTTGAAAACAGCAGCAAAATAAATTTAGTTAATTTATGTGTATAACACTATACACAATGGTGTGTGTATGGACAGAGTTCCCGATTTAAAAACATGATGGCTCACATATCCTATTTGGGAAAGAACCTCAGTGTATATTGGAGTGTAAAGCAGAGGTGTACGTGTTTCCTTAAAACCGAGAAGAATTTACTGACATGCTTCCGCTTAAATTACTCCTAATTGAACTTCAGAGTCAACTTTACCATTGCATATGCCTTTTTCAGTGGAAATGTTTTTCTTAATTGGGGTATTTATACTGTGTTTCAAGCTCATATGTTAAATGGTCAACTGTTCATATAAACTTCTAACTTCTTAAAATGTGTCCTTTTCACAGAATTATTCCAGGTAGTTAATAAATGTATTCCATAAGTTAAGCTGTGTGTAAAATATGAGTTTATGACTTTCCCATCTATTCCATTAATCCCCAATTACTCAAAGTTTTCCCAGTCTCAGGGAGAGAAATATTTATATCTCTGGGAAATAATAATTTCTGTCCTTTCAAGTACACTCACATAATTCAGAAGGTTACAAAATTGTATTAAAGAACCTATACTTAAGAATGAATAATTTTCCTGGATTACATTCTCATTACAGAATGTTCAAAAACTCTTTTACCTTAAGCTTAGCAGCACATTGCTGCGTGCTTTTGAATACATTTCCACAGACAAAAATACCTCAGCCTCAGCTGTTAGAATATTAACAACATAAGATTAACATTTTTGAATATAAATTTTAAGAACAAGAAACTTTTTTTTCCTAAGCTTGCCCTACTTTAATAAAATAATTCATAAAATCACTAATACTTACAGCATAAGAAAACCCAATTGTGTAATGAATTTTAAAATATTTTTAATTGTGCTGTATTGTGCATACAGCAGATAGACTGAGTACATTCATATTTATCTGACAAATACACTCTTGAAAACTATGTTTCTTTAGTTGTTAATGGGATACAAGTCTGGTAGTGTCATTCACAAATAAGTCTGTGTCATGTTTAAAACCTGGAAAATATTGTAGGAATGAAAAAAGATTAACAAAAGATTGTTAGATGCTGAACAACTCAGAATATGTAAAAGAAACACTGAAAATAAATAGGGTTTCCCAGGTACAGACGACATGTGTTTTTTAAAGAATAAAAATAGTCCAGTTTTGAAGACAAACACAATAGACAACGATAATGAAAGCTCATTGTCCTACATTCAGAGAACCACCCTGATTATATTGAGTTTTTCCAAAAGAGGAGGTAAGACTGAAGAATTTTTTACTGGGGTTATGTGAGTAATTATCCTGCTAATTAACATTTACCCGTGAACGTTCCATATCTAAAGGCTGAAAAAAACATTATTTTGAGTTAGACCTCTTGTGAGTTTGGTTCAGACAAGCACATGGTAACAAAAGCAATTTTATGACAGTGTAACTATCATATCAATCATATTTTTCCCAAGATAGAAATATTATATTATACTTCTATACTTTTATAATATTTTATAATATAAAATATTATATTATACTTTTTTTCTTTTTTTTTTTCTCTCTTTCTCTCTCTGTAAACAATTTTTGCTCTTTCTGTGGACCTGGCCTTGGACACCTCTAACTTTTAATGTTCGTAGTGATCTTTACATCAGTTTTTCTTTCTCCACTTCATCCGTTACAATGAAGAGCAAATCAAAGGCTTGGAGGCTGTGTGTTAGGTAAATTTACAGAATATAAAGCAAAGAGACAGGAAATCTTTTGTTATTTCTACAAAATGAATGTAGAGAACGATACATGTAAATCTTCAGATATCACACCTGTATTCATTCCTCCTGTCTATAAAGGCTTTAGTTACCTATATTTAAGTTATACTTGGGTATAAGCCGACTCCCCCTCTTAAAAGCTTGTCCCTGGAGAGTGTTCACCAAAGGAAAAAAAAAACAGTGCTGTGAATATCACCTCTAAAAAGACAGACCCTTCTACCTACTGCTGGTTTCCTCTCCTCTAACTAGAGAGAACAGGATTAGAGTCATGCACTTGTTATTCTTTTACAATAGCTGTATGTGTTTGTTGAGCAATCCAGCAAGTTGATCTGTCTTCACTGCAGTATGGCAAATGCCTTGCTCTGTACCTTGCACCCCTTCTGCAGATGAGAAATTCAAACCTGAAAGAGTCTCTCACCAACACCTTGTTTTAAGAGTTTAGCTGACGAAAGTATCTCCAGCAAGTCTAAAGACTGAATGGGAATGCAAAGACTTATCTGTACAATTTATTCTTTCTCTAGAGATGGCATAAAGGGCAGTAACAAAAACTGTCCCATATAAGCTGGATTTTTGAACAAGTGAAAGACTTAAGTATCTACTTTTGTTTACCTGGTACCTTCCCTGAGTGGTACTTTTAGAAAAAAAAAAAAAAAAATCCTGAAAAAAGGGTTTCATGCAGTTAAAAGTGCCTATTTCTTTCCTAAATAGTCCCCAAATGAAAGTCATAGCTTTCCCAGGGATATTTTTTTTAATGAAGGGTTGGCTGATGTCATAGCAAGACCTCTCTGTGTGATTTTTAAATGCTCTTGGGAATCTAGAGATGTCCCAGTTGACTGGAAACTGGCAAATGTGGTCTCAATCTACAAGAAGGGCAACAGGGATGACCACAGCAACTACAGGCCTGTCAGCCTCACTTCTGTTCCTGGCAAAATCATGGAGAAGATCTCTGTCTACTAAATTCTGAGCTTTTCACTATGTCATGCAATAAAAATCAGCTTTTTTTCTACTTGTTTGGTCATGAAAAATCACAAGAGACTGCTACAGTTCCCAGGCTGGCTAGCATAAGAGACAATTTAGGTAAACCACTTCTGGTGTGACGAATTCTGCAAGCATTTGCTCACATTTTTTTGCAGTTGGAAATTTAAATTCCTTGGGACAACTTGAATGAAAATGTAACTATATAGCTTATAGGTTAATATAGTCTTTGCTTTTTCTTGTACCAAATGTTACTATCTTGTTGCTTGCAGTTTCTGAAGTATGGGACAGGTCATCGTACCTTGTCTGTGGTGTCTGATCAGCTTTCTGTATTCTACCTACCTTTATCACTTTTCCCTTTCCCTTTGCAGCATTTTAATCCTTTCATTCATACTCTTCAAGTGAGAAGCTTTTTTTTTTTTTAGCTTTATCAGCTCTTGCCCATACCATTATTCTCTCTGATTTCTTCACAGAGTTGTTAAGTCTTTTTGGTTTTCTCTTTCTCCTGAATCTATGCAATTAAGTTTGAGCCAGTTAAAGACCTCACATATTCTTTGAGTAGATTTCCCAGCATTTCTCAACAGCTAACTTATCTGAAACCAGGATCCCATTTTCTTAATCTGTCTAGCTTTCTTTGAGGTTCTATCCATTTCTCTTTTTTTTCTTGAATAACTTGAATAATTGTGTATCACCTTTGAATACAGAGATTTTTCTTCTAAATTACTAGTCAGAGATCACTGCACTTACTTCTGAATCTTGTCCTTGACACCCTACTCCTAACAACCATTTCTGAAAGACTTCACTGGAATCTCTTTCAAAGTGAAAATGGACTATGCCATCAAGTTTCTCTTCATCCGCCACTTTAATCTATTAAAGGCCTTTAAACATGAAATGAGGGAATGGTTTTGTTTTTCTCCAGACACTGCTGATAGCTAACCATAGTATAAATATTATCTTTTTCATAATTTCACTCTCTATTAGCATTTCAACTATTTGTCTGGTGCTTAATGAAGATTCACTAATCTTCACTAATGAAAAAAAAAATGAGATCCAGATATAAAATTTTATGAAATAAATATTTTTTGACATAAAAAAGGGAAGACCTACATACATATGAAATAGGAAAAATAATATAATATGTTATGGTTAGTCTTCTCAGGAAGTTGTTAATTTTGTGAGCTCATACTTTGTCTAACAAAATTTAAAGGATGGCTATAAATAAGTCATTTTAGTCAGGGCACTAAGCTAGGCATACGCACATATGGAGTAACATAAGGATATGTCATGGTTTAAGCCCAGCTGGCAACTCAGCACCACACAGCTGCTCGCTCACTCCCCCGCCCCGGTGGGATGGGGGAGAGGATCAGAAGAGTAAAAGTGAGAAATCTCGCGGGTTGAGATAGAGACAGTTTAATGGGGAAAGCAAAAGACACACAAACTAGCAAAGCAAACCAAGGAATTAATTCACTACTTCCCATCACCAGGCAAGTGTCCAGCCATCACCAGGAAAGCTGGGCTCCATCACATGTAACAGTTACTTGAGAAGACAAACACCATCACTCCAAACATGCCCCATTCCTCCTTCTTCCCCAAGTTTTATTTACTGAGCATGACGTCATATGGGATATCTCTTTGGTCAGTTGGGGTCAGCTGTCCTGGCTTTATCTCCTCCCCAGTTTTTGGGCACCCCCAGCCTAATGGCTGTCAGGGTGGTGTGAGGAGCCCCAAATAACTAACATATTAGTGTACTATCATAGAATGTCCTGAGTTGGAAGGGATCCACAAGTATCAACTTGTCCAACTCCTGTCCTTGCATAGGACAACCCCAAAATTCACACAACGAATCTAAGGGCATTGTCCAATCTCTTCTTGAATACTGTCAACATTGTTCTACTTGAATACTATCAACACTGTTCTCATACTAAATCCAAAACATATCACTATAACAGCTACTGTGAAGAAAATTAACCCAGCTGAAACCAGAGCAGGATGTAAAGCAAAAGAGTGATACCTGAAAATAATATTGCCTCAGCAGAGATAGGCAGCTACTGTCACAGGTGCTTTTTAAGGAAAGTTTATGCAGTCTTCCTTTCTTTTTTATTTTCCTCTTAATTTCAAACTTTTTTTTCTATACCACGGTTCTTAATTGTTAGTTGTGAATGTTAAAACAGTTTTATGGTTTCAGAAGTGATATATAGTGTCGTTGCTTAGCACTGCGCTTCAAAGAGCAAAACTAATAGTCTGCTAAGATTCATTGGAGCTCTAATCATTGTTTTACACAGTTAAAGAGAAGTGTAAATTTTTAAAGAAATTTTGAAGTCTTTGTCAAAAACCCCACCATTCTGAATCCAATGATGAGTCCAATGTTCTCATTCCCAGAGAGACTATTTTGTCTCCAGATGCCTGGGGGCTGGTTCTGGTCAAGATTACACGGATAAAATGAATATGTCATCATAAGTTAATGAATCTGGTGTACCTTCCACTGTTACCTTTGATAAGCAAATGAACACTATTAACAGCAAAATCACTGGTGACAGGGAAGATATCTAAAAGTATGCTAAGAAGGTAATTCACATTCACATTATTACGGCTTTTAGAGGTGTCTGTAAAACAGATACCTCAGTCCTACTGGAAGAAAAATAACCATGTGCTCCTTCATGCCTGCAACTAGGCCACATTTTTAGATTTTCAAACCCAAACTTTGCCTTTCTGTCTATGTGCATATACACATTTATAGATGTTTGTACACACGTGGGTTATGTGGTTTTTGTGATATGCTTCAGGGAGTGACCCTTCCCTTAACTGAATGAGTCCTAAATGATTCAAACACATCCTGCTCTTTCTAAATTAGTCTGGATGCATCTTCAGGCTATATATAATTTGGATGTAATAGGCATTTCACAAGCCTTTTCAACCAACTCACCACACCATACATAGCGTTTCTCTTGCCATGGGAACACTAGCTCTCATCAAGGACTAACCAGGTCACTTTAATTTTAGGGTATGAGACTTTGTAGCAGTATTTTTACAATTCTTTAAAAATTAATATTTCTATATGAAATGGACAAGTTAAATGGCTTCCTTGGTGCCTGTCAAGTTTTAAATTTGATGGCAGGAAGATAAAGGTATGTGCTGTGTGCCAAAAGGCATGGCAACTTTCCCGCCTGTTGGAGCAGTCCTTGGACCAGTCTGTAGAGAGCCCCTCCTGACTCTTATCTGCACACAAGCACAGTTGGTCCACTCGAAAAGGGATTCCAGGAATGATTCTGCATGCATGAAGTGTGAACAATCAGTAAGAACAGGTTCCTGAAAAACTGAATGATTCAAACTGACAGAGTAGGTGCAGCCTTTGTGAATGCAGCATAAATCTGCACTGGCATTGCAGACTCGTCACACATCACTCCTGTCCAAGCTTGAAGGCTACAATGCCTGACTCCAATCAGATTAAAACAGCGTAAAGTTCTCCTCCAGACTTCATTAGAATATACATTGCATATATATTTAGCTATCATTGTCTTGCTGTTTGCAACAATTAGAAGATCTTCTTCTATGAAGTCTATAGTGATAGACACAATATCTGAAAAATAGCTAGCCCCCTATGGTGTTATAAATATAGTTGCAACAATATTTGACATTATAAATGAGGGCTAATATTTAATTTCTAACAAGGTATTATTTTTTCAGTTATGGTTATTCAAGGTACATCAATGTCCACAGCAGTCAGCATTTTGTACCTTTCTAAACACTTCCTTCTCGGAAACAGGATAATGAAGAACTGGGACTGTGGAGTAACCATGAAAAGGAAAGAGGAATTCAGCCATTGGCTGTAGAAATACACATCAATCACTCCGAGCAGCTGAGCAGTGCATATTGAGTAAAAGACAGGCGACTGAAATGAAATATTTTCAACATTTTTGAAATGTTGAAGTGTTTTCACTGCCTGTGTGTAAACTATTGATACTGCATGATGAAATGTGTCTAAGAAACAAAATGTAAGCTTAATTAAATTGTCCTGACAGTTTCTTTATCTTAGAAGCAAATGTAGATTAGAAAGAGGTATTTACATCTCCCATTTTCTCCTGGTCTCCAGCAGCTTCATAAAGCACGCACAAACTTTTGCATATCAAAGTAAAGGTAACATTTAAAAATCACCAGATTAAAAAAAAAGTTTACTAGTTTATTCAGACAAAGAACTAAAAATGTATTCTTCTAAAATTATTGATTCAAAAAATCAATGGAAATAACTGGACTTACGTGAATATAAAAGTATCAAATGTAACAATAAGAAAACAGGGCACACAAAAATAGTCTGGAAGTCACTGAAACATACAAAGGTTATCAATGTATAGATAAGTTAAATGCTCTAAACTCTGAAAAGTGGGGTTATCATGAAACGACAGGGCTAGAAGAATATAGTTATTTAAGAAAAACTTTGAAAACCAAGAAAGAAATATTGTGTTGCTTTGATCCAACTTAGACATAGTTTGCTTTGTTTCTATAGTCATGTCACAGATCAGAAATGACAAACTTTTGAAGACTTAAGAATACTATATGAACCAAGAGAAATTAAATCCTGCCAAAGAAGGCAGCCTGAAATACTTATTTTACATTCAGTTAAAACCTGAAGAAAATCCTTTCTAAAACTACATTGCTGGAATAAAGTAAATATATATATATATATATATATATATATATATATATATATATTTCAGAACAATTAAAAATAAAAAGAATTTTGAAATGTCTTTCTGTGATTAAAGTTTCAATTAATTTTCCAGCAAGTTGGCAATAGAAAGTCTGGGCCCTTTTCATGTTAATTTGGCAAATAAAAATAATGTAAGTAGTAAATGTCATTATTTCGTTTAGCAATTGGATCTCTAATGCTATTCCAATGTGGGGAAGTTAGAATGGTTCTTTTTTGTTTCAAAAGAGCACATACATGGATCCTTACCCAAGGATCTTGAATATCATAAAAATCTTTATGTTAGTATCTTCAGCTGCTCTACGGATCTTACTTTAGGGGATGGCATAATACATAAGCAATAATAACATACAACAACAGCAACAAAAGCTCAGATGTGTGGGTGGGGTCACGGAAAAGCTAATGGATTCTAGAAGATGCTTAACTTGATTTCAGGAAACCAAGAAGAATATGTGTCTGGTGGGCTCAGGAAACTGTAATCAGATCATTTGTCCTGCTCTACGCAGCAAAATTGGGCTGTTAAGCAGATAAACATAACGTAATGCTGTCATATTGATAGAGGACCTGGATGGCCTGGGAGCACTGACATATTCACATTGGTACCATATCTTGAAGAATTTATCTTCTGTACCTTTAGTGTTCCCTTCCTGACTGAAAGTTTGTGTAATGGGGAATATTGCCCTGCAGGCAGTACCACTAGGTAGATCTTGGACCTGCCATCAAAGCATGGATCACGGAGCCTGCTCAATTAAGTAAAATGCATTCATAACTACCTCCCTCAGAAGACAGGCAAGAAGTAGGTCAACTCTGTTTTAGTCCTCTGTGTGTAACAAAAACGTTATTTTTGAGTTAAAGAACAGATTCTGCAAAACTAAATGTCTGTAGTGATTTCAGCCCTAGAGAATGCAGCAGAGCCAAGAAATACTGCTTCTACCAGGATGTGTTGTCCAATCTGTGTCCATTTTCTATTCCCCTTCGAATATTAGCTGTGAACTCACTTGCACATATTCATGAGTCATATCACTTTAATCAGTTCCAAAGTTTACAGTAAGTATAAAGACACAAGAGCTATTTTGGAAATGTAGCATCTCCCAGTGTATGTGAGGAAAACACAGATGAGTCTTATTCAGAAAGCCCTGGAGGTTCCATCACATAGGAGCTCACTCTTGTTCAAGTAAGGGTGTAAAGCCACCAAGAAATCCTGTGGTAATATCTGGTTATTATTTTTATTTTGTGATCTGCCTGGAAACTCAGTGATTCACCTTTCATGGTCCTCAGGTTCTCTGAAACAATGACTGAGAGGCTTTCATTCCTAAGGCATGCCAAAAGCAGGACACAGAGAAAATCTAGATGGTCACATGCAAAGGTCTGTGATAGCTGCTACCAATGGTGGTCATGTCAATAAATTGTTTCACTTTCTGGCTTGGACCCTATTCTGACTTCAGACCATGCAAGGTACTGCCAAAATATATCTTCAAAGCAAAGACAGATACTAAAAGCCAGTCTGTCTTTGCCCCTTCCTTTTTTTTTTTTTCCCCTGTATTTTTCCCCCAGATTTCCCATATCTGCTTCTACTGCATGTCTTCATAACAGCCTGAGATCTAAGTTCCTGGCACGTCAGAACTTCTTGGCTCCTAAACATAATAAATGCAAGCTGAGCCTGTTCTTACCTGAGCCACAGCATTTTGTGAATGTCATAGATATGAAAAATTCAGAGTAGTAAAAAAAGTGGTATTATTTTTAGAAATATGTTCCAGTTGGTTTTCTGACATAGTCACTGGAAAATGTAATTTGAGAATTGATGGTCAGCTTCTTGTTTCAAACTTGTATCACAGCAAAATGGCTAGTTGTGCCTGTCTCTCTTTTATATTTTACATGTACACGTATGACCCTGTATTGTAGTAAGTTAAATAGTTAACATGACTTCTTCAAGAGAGAAATTCCATTGATTTGTCTGACACATGGCACATTTGGTTTTCAGACTTACTCAATTTTCATTTATATATATGTATATATATATATTAAAATATTGTAGGGCTGATACAAGAATCTCGATTTCTCATGCACTGTACCTAATGGGCATCAGGAAAAATCATGGTGTCTTCCTGAATCTGCTTCAGCAGCTGTCTGCTCAGTAGGTAAAACAAGCTTCTACATCTCAGAAACTGCTAATTACCACTATGCACAACCCTTCCCTACCGCACCACCACCTCATTCCAAGGAAATGTGGGAATGGCTGTGGATAGTACCCAAATGGGTGTTATCTCTGCCTTTGGGTGAGTATAGCATGTCCACTGAGTCTCAGCTGGGGACATGTCTTCTACTGAAATTCAGGAGCTTTACCTATTACGGATAACAGATTTTGCCTTTAGATTTCTACTTGATATTCTATGAGTGTGTCATCTGAGCTTCTCATGGCTTTATAGTTCTTTTTAATATAAATGTATTTTTTTCATTCCTCTAAACTCTATATCACGGTTCCATGTTTAGTACTTTATATTTAACATATTTACTAAAAGTGACATTCTTTGGTAGAAAGCCTTTCTTTACAGTCCAGAGCAACACACCATCAGTATGTGAAAGCCCATTCTGCACTGTCTTTCTTTTCTAACTGATCCAACATGAAGCAGTCAAAAGTTATTTAGCAATTGACATTGACATAACTTTGCCACAAGCAACCAAAGCAATTATGAGACCTGGGTTGGGTGCAGCTGAAACACCTTGATAAGAAAGCATTGAAAAATGACACATTGCACAAACAGAATGGTTTCATCAGCACAACACTAAATCAACATGTATGTTTCTGGCACTCCCCATTCTTTCAATAATAGAATAATCAAACAGAGAGGAGGACTGATATCTTCAATTTTTTCTGACAGGTTGGAAATGAACTAAAATAAAGCATGCCTGTGCACTGTCATTTGATTGTATTTTAGCCAAGACGATTTCAATTTAGTGCTCCATAAACCACTTCATATTTTAGTCTGGCTTGGCTGTGTTGGTATAAGAAGATAAACTGTTTGTTGGATTTCTCCTTCATTCCCTAAAAAAATCAGTATTTACTATGACTGTTGAAATTAGGCAAGATGCCACAACAACAAGAAAATAACAAATAAAATCTGGAAAATAAGGTACCTGATGTTCTGTGCCTTGTGCAGGCAGTATGTCTGAGCAATGGTAAGAGTTAATGAGAGGAACACGATACTCTGGCCACCTAGGTGGAAAAGGCATCTCTTTAGCACAGAATTAGCTGTTTCCCACTTCCTGTTGAAAGAATGAGATCTATCCACAGGAATGTATCTATTTCTGGGACATTTCAGTTTACAGAAAAATTTTCTATTTGTTAATTTCTTTCTCTTTCCAAGATTATCCACAAGTATCATTAGATGAGTTGGCTGATTTTATATTTCTCAGAAGAAATTGAGCATTTCTAATATTTCACTGTAATTTTTCCTTCTTTTGCACTTACAATATCAGGAAAGTCCCTTTGATGATATATCCTGATGAAATGTCTTTTCACCTCTCAAATGCTACCACATGACAATTACAGGAGTTTTTGTGAAATGGTAAGGTATTTTATTCCAACACAAAAGGCAAGCCCTACTTCTTTCAATATTTCCATCTCTTGCCAGGCAAAAAGATCTTCCTATTTATGCATTTCTATTACTGTATCATTATGCAGTGATATATCAGGTACAATAAATAATGAAAACTCTATATTAGAGAAGAAGGTTTCCAAAGCTGTGAGTGGTAGAAGCAATGCAGCATGGCACTCACAAAGTCATCTGAGCTGCAAGGATAGATCCTGATAAATGAAGGAAAATCTAAATAAGTCTATAGAATATACATACTGAAGATAAGCATTTAAAGGGAGAGTGCAAGAGAATGGCAAAGTAAAGTAAGTGGCTTTAGTAAGAAAAGAGAAAATTTTCCGTTTGATTCAATGTCTTAATAATGCTGCTACACAAGTCTGCATGAAAGAATCCAAAAAATACAGCAAAATAGTTTGATAAATTTCTTTACAACAATATTTTAACCTTTTTTATATTTTGAAATCAAGCGTGCAAGTCTTCTAGGTATTGCAGTAGGAAAGTGCATAGTAAACACTGCATATATTTTGATAGCTCTCTAACAAGGTATTTTCCCATTTATTGAATTATGCTGCTATATAAAATGATAAAACCTCCAGCCTTCTTGTAAGGAGAGTAATACTTCAAATTCAAGAATGTAAGGCTTAGAAAGTGCCATAAATAAAGCCGAATAAAACTTTTAAAAGACTAATATCTGCCTTTAGCAGAAACCAATGGTTGATGTCTCACGGCTCCTCAACCTACTGAAAACACTGATTGTAATTGGGAGCTTTAGCATCAGTGTCAGCTCTGTCCACAATAAAAGGAGCCAGTAAACACGTAATTCCTAGTACTCACTTTATTTATTTGTAACCTTTTTATATTTACTTTTGAGTACATAAGCAACTATTGATTTTTGCTGAAGATTCACTGAACAGACATGCCCATTGCTTGGGCATGTTGCAATATAAATATTGTATCTTGAGACTGGACAAGAGCAAGACACAATCTCTGTTACTGTTTATTACATTATCAGTTACAAAGGAGTGGTTTTTTTTCTTTCTTTCTTTTTTTTTTTTTTTTTAATGCTCTTTCCTCACTGCACCAAGCTGGTGTATAGGATTTATGAAAAAAAGTGTTAAAAAAGGGGCTTTGAGAGAATAGTTAACCTCAGAGATAAAAATAATTTCAGCTATCATTTATTCCAGAGGCTTATTTTATAATCATTATTATAATATTTTCCTTTTATGCAATGATTATGATAACGTGTCGTAGTGTTAATACAACCACCTGAGATTTATATTCACCACAAAGACAGCTTGTTTATATTTTCAGTGTTAATGATTTCAGCAGTATGTTGAGCAATATTTAAAATTCCAATTTATGCTTTATCTACCAAAAAAATTCTTATGACATAAAGTAATATAAGATATTGAGATATTTAAATTCAAGAGCATAAAATCACTACTAGACTGTATATTGAATAGCAATGTAGTTTTCCTTCCTAGAAAAGGATCTGAGGAAATTATTGTAACTACACTCAGCACAACAAAAGTAGCTCAAAGCAAGATATAGGTAGGTAATTCAAAGCTTGAAAAGGGCACAGAACAGGAAAAAGTAAGAATCAGGCCTCCATCCTATGGTGGAGGAGCAGAAGAAATTCTCTAATATCAACAATAGCTTCAAGGGGTAGCCCATGTTCTAGTCTGCTTAATTTATAACCCCGACTGCTATGGGTCTGATCACTTTGCTCTTGGCACAACTTTTGCAGGAGCCCAACTCAGTTTTGCAGAGGAAAATATATCTGAAAATGAGTCTGGATCTGACTCCTACTGATTTGAGTGATTTTTAGGCAGCTGAAATCCTTTCTGGGCATGCTGGTTCCAACATACGGGGACATGTAAGCTATCACTTAAAACTGATCGGGTAACCTAAACTCTCCTCATCGTTTGAAGACAAAACAGATCAATCAAAAAGGTAATTAATTTATTCTAAAATCAGGGACCAAAAGGTGGAAAACTTTTAGAGATGTCTACCTTAAAACTTGCCATAATTAGCTGAAGTTTGGACATCAAGTTTTTAGGCATCTGTTAGGTTTGCTGACTCCTACTATTAGGTCTAAGCCCTTAAACACTCTCCACACAATGGCTGCCTTGCCCTTTACCACCCTTATGCAGCACATTTTTTACAGGACAGTTTATATTTATGTGTACTTACATATTTATGGATACTGTCCCATGATATTTAGGACCAGAAACAGGTGTTTGGCATTAAGACTGTAGATCTCAGGTTTTCTTCCAAAAACTTGTTCTTTACCTTGAAGTCAGATAATTCTGCATACTCAAAAATTGATCACTATATTCATAAACAGTACTAGATATTTTGGGAAGAGTCTTCCTTGGTCTCTTCTGATAAAAATGTGCTGTTATTCATAAAGATGTTCCTCTGAATCAAGTACTTCAACACTAGAAATGTATGCAAGAGACGAAAAATGTAAAAAATAATAGTGCTAGGTTGCTTTGGTATACCCAGAAATCTCTCCTACTAACAGAAAAGTCATCATTTGGTCTAGACATGTAGTAGAAGAATAGAAAAAGTGCCGAGTCCATTTTCACACATTTGTATAACAAGTCCTCTGATTTTCTCACCTATTATTACTTTTTTGTATTACTACTACTATTATCATTGTAGGCACTCAGGTTCACCTGAGCTGACTCACTGGAGTTGTTTGAACGCAATACCAAGTTGATACAATGTGGAACAGTCATTTTACTTCGAAACTTCTTAATACACTTTGAAAAAAAACCTACCAGATACTTTAAGAAAAAGCTAAAAGTATTTATCATTTTCATTAACATTTTGACAAACATACGGTAGGGATATTATCATTACAGATTTAATTAGGTATTCTAATGCTTACACTGATTATTAATTATCATGGTATTTCCATGGAAACTCAGATCCTTATAATATGTCCTAAGAGAGAATTTATTTTGGTCATTTAGCATGGGACTTCTGACTTAAGATATCTGCAATGTAGTTTATATCTGTGCGAGTCACTGTAAGATCCTTGTGTAGTCAACGGGGAGAAACAGGCACTGTGATCCTATAGTCAAATTTAGAAATCTATTTTAGAATACAATGAATCATATTCTAGAAGTTCTGTTGTTCTCCACTGATTATAAGTGGAAGCATGATTAACTCAGATGAAGACATCTATATTCTAGATATCTGTGTTCAGTCACATGAATTCACCCACAAGTTGTATACATATACATTTCACATCTGGATATTATTCTAGAGGAGTGCATAAATTAGCCAAAACCATTTCATGTCTTATATAATGAAAAGAATGATCCCTTGTTACTTTTCTTAAAGCAATATCTCCTCATGCCTTGTTATTCTAATCTATGACAAACATATTTGTGAGTAGCAAATTCATACAGTTTTCTTTAGCATATCTGTATTTTTCAACAGAGCATGGCATAGACGTATGAAAAATGTCCTTAAAGGAGACAGATTATATAAAGTTGGTGAAGCACTAGGCCAAAAAAACACCCGAGGTCCCAAAAGCAGTCTAAATTCATTAGTGTGCTCCTAATTAACTTTGCTGCCTAGAAGGAGTTTTGATGAGTTTGGGTTCAGTTCTATACCAGCATGACTATATTGCTTCCAATTGTGGAATGAGTTAAGTCAGTGCTATTTTGCAGTTCCCTGCTCCATACTTAATGGTATGGCAGAAGAAAGCTTAGTGACAAGCACAGCAGAAGAGCCCACTGCACCGAAACCTGGCAATAGATGAATATTTCAGATGATATAGTCCATGTTCATGAAATCTTTCTATGGTCTTAAACTAAATACTTGCTCATTGTAGTCCTGTATTTTTATTTCTCCCATATTTTTTTCACCTTAGAAATGACTTAAAAAAACACATTTTGAAATGGAAGTTCTTCAGATCAAAAATTCATGTTGCTGTGAGTCAAGACCTGCCTGAAGCTAACCAAAAGGGTTATTATGAACCCCTGAATTGGTGCAATTCTAGTAGAGCTTTAGAAAGCTAGAATGGTTCCTCATGGTTATTATGAAGCCATTAATTGGTATAATTCTGGTGTAGCTCTAGAAAGCATAGCTGTGGACAGATGGAGAATAAAGGGTCAGATAGGATGGTGCCACAGAAGGGGAAAGTGCATGGTTTGGGTAAGTGGAAAGAGAGTAGCTACTCTGCTTTGCTCTTCATTATTATTATAAAGGTATGTATGCACTCTGCATCTATATGGATACAACATACACAAGCCAGCCATTACTATGCTAAGCTTGACCTATCTCTTATTCATGCAGATAATCACTTTTTCTCACTAGGACACATAGCCATGCTCATGTCTATCACAACTCAAAAGCATGGGAAGAAAGAAACTATGACCTTCCCTTCAATAAATGAAAAGCTAAACTTTGAAAACAGGTATGAAATGAAATGTGTTGCTATAATGAGACCTTTTAAAGGAATAGATTCAGTTCAAACTGCTGATACAGACACATAATATTCTTTCTCTTAAATAATTTCATGATTTACAGTAGGTCTGTATCTAACTTGCATCTGTTCTATACTTGAATCTGTTTTATTTTTTGACAAAAACACTGAAGTTTTCTCTGTATTACACAATTTCAAATTTAATTTCAACTGAAACATCTGTATAAGCAGATTTACAGAGAGGTCTGTGCTCTTAAAACCTACTGTAAAGTCTATACATCAGAGCAATTAGGAAGACTACTTTCTCAGAATAAATAACATAAAATAATTTTGACAAGTAGAAATGAATTGAAATTCATAAACTCATGCTTTTATATTTTATTAAAAAGATTTTTCTTCCAAATGTCATTACATCCTCTACTGTAGTGGGTATTTAGCCTGGAAATACTGAGAGAAGGATTTTATAATTAAGGCCTGTATGAAATTCATTATAAGACCGTTTAAAGGCTTCAATTACTTCTAGTATATTTTCTGGTGTCTTTTGAATATTTTATTAAATTTATTCAGATATTTCAAAAGTAAGTCTATTTTCTCATACTTTACCACTTGACAGTCCCTTTACCCACAGTGACTTTGTACATCATCTGAAGAGAAAAAGAAGCCCAGAAGACTTCCAGGAGACTCTCTTTTTGAAAAATGGACTGAGTTCTAAAATTGCATGTTTATCAAATAAAGTAATATATTTATTTGCAGAAAGGTCAGGGAAAATCTCCCCTCAGTTCTTGGATCAGAAAAAAGGAAACTCTTAGATAAGAAAAGTGATTTGTCCCCTTCTCTATTTTTGTGATCAATCTGTTTGTATTCTCAGTAGCTAAATGTCTTATGATCAGTGGCCCAACTTTCGATTCCATTTGACTTTTTTTTTCTTATTGGAATTTCACATTGGAATATTTATTTATTTATTTATTGGTATTAAGAGTTTCAAATGAAAGCCACACAAATGAAAGCAGGTATAAAGTGAAAGCAATTTGCATAAGGATTCTTTTTTAATCAAATTGAATCAATTTGAATTTGACAGTGATTAAAAATAAATTCCATTGTACAAAAATTTCACCTGATTTGAACTCAATTCTTTCAAGAATGATAATGTTTTATATAACATGAGGTGGAAAACAAATTGTTAGGTCGGTGGCATGTTGTTTACTGTTACAAAAATGTTTGAGGCTGAGAAAAAAAGCAAAGGGTATAGGCTACACATCCTCAAATATTATCTGTCCAGACTGTAGGCCCATGTGTAGGTTTGTCATGTATGTTATCCATCTCTTTCCATAGATTTCTGAAGTATTTCAGAAGTATTTCAATGGACCATTTCTCCCACTATCAAGTAGATGAGTCACTCTCTTGATTATAAAAGCAGCACACAGGCTTCCAATGCCATTTGAGAAGCCCAGCCATACCCAGAATAGTGCCATGGGCCTAGTAGATATTATGCAAGGTCTATAAAAACACCACAGAAAGATGGCTGCTGTAGAGAATATGTACCGGACAGCAGATCAAGTGGCATTGAATCTGGTGGTTAGGCCACTGAATTGACTTTGGATTTTGATTAACTATGAGATAATCTAGACGCTTAATTCAAATGTTTGCATTTACCTTTAGACAACTCCATCCAGCCCAAACAAGTGATTCATTCCAAGACTGCAGAAGCTGTTATTCAGGTTTTTTTTTCTACTAAAACAGGACACATTGCCATGGAGGTGCACACATACCTGTCTTCCACTAGAGCACCAGAGCTTTATCAATATGTTTTGCCTGTAAAAAGTAATTTTCTTGCTTGCCTTATCTATCAATATCACATGATAAAAGTCAGAGAACATATAACAAGGTTGACTGGACTTTTCCTGTTGATCAAGACAGATTTTGAATGATCCTTGAATATGAAAAAAAAGTCCCCAAATGTATTCATGTATAACATGCTTTTATATGTTTTTTGAGGTAGGTGAAGTCTGATGGAAAACGTTTACTTTGGATTTCTTTTTATGTTGCGTTTCAATAGAACACAAGGCTGTAATTTGTAGGCATGGAATTTGATTTCCAAGGCATGGAATTTCTGCTGGGTCTATGAACAACCTGGTATTGTGATATCAAACTTCTAATATATGGCTTTATTCACAATTGGTATGCAGCATTTACATTAAACAATATATTTCATATGTCTTTAAATTTAGTCTCATGAAAGCAGGGTGGGCTATGGTCCCCTGTGAACAACAAATGATAGCATTCAAGAATAACAATGTAGTGAATATTTACAAAATAAGATTTGACAACATTTACAGCTCCTATAATTTTTCAATCTACAGCATAACTGATTACAACAGGAAAGGTCAAATACGTAGTCATTTACTGTCCTTAAGAAGAATATGTAATAGCTGTAAGGTCTCATCAACCTAAATGTCCATGACATTTCCATTTGAGTCCTCGCAGTATAAAGGCAAATGCTGATTAAATTAAAAGCCTACTGTTATTTAGAGCACATGCTTTTAATCTGAATGAAGAGGTCACAGAGAACGGTCCCAAAATATACTTAGTGATATATTAATCATATATACATCATCATCTCCTTATCATATTCAACATCTGTCGCTTGTGTTTCTCTCTTTGTAATGTGAAAAGCACCACACCTGTTTCTCCCTCCAAAACCAAAAGACACCTCCTCCTGCAAACCACCTTCACATAGAGCTGCAGTATGCTCCTTGTATATTATGTGTACTATTTCAAACAGGTTCGGAAAGCACACAGTTCTGTAGGAATGGTTTTATGTAACCAGATTAGTGGAACTTATACTGTACCTTTTAATAAAAATGAATTATACAGTGCCTATTTTAAATACTTATTTCCTATGTTAGAGAGCATAACAGTAAGTTACTGAAAATATATCAGAAAACAAAATCTGATTTTCACTTTTTTAAGAAATTCAAAACTCAATTTAATCCTGATTTTCATAAGGTGGCTACTTTTCCCATAGCTGTAAAATATTTTATGTTCAAACTTATGTCTGTAATTTAATTATAAAGCTTTCTGTATGATATTTCATGTTGATACTCTATGATGTTCATGAGTTGTAGCAGAGCCCCCATAGACCTTCATTCCTGGACTGACGGAAAAGTTTGTCATTAGAATAAATCTCATCATTCCTTAAGATTCTGTATTATTTTTCATAGTCTGAGAAAAAGTCTGAGCTGCTGAATGACACTGTCTCACATTTCAGCTGGCTTAATTAGCAAAAAATGCCCAACAGGGAATGTCTTATTTCAGTCAAAAATATTCAAGGAGCTGAAATATCCAAATCAGAAATATTTTCCTTAATACTAATAAAAGTTCTTTTAATTTTAGAATGTTTTCAAAAACAAATCTTTAAAGGGAGACTGTGTGCTCATTTCCTACACTGGCTAAAAGCAAAACAGCAATAAATATTTTAAGACTTCAGTCATTTCCAGACCCCTTAAAATACCAATTGGCATATTAATGCAATGGTTCATTGGTCTTATCCAAGAAGTTAAACTTCTAAATGACTAAATAAAAAGCTTTTATTACATGACTATTTGAAGACTGGTATTACTTGCAAAGGAACAGGGAGAGGTGAGGAAAAAATACAAACCCAACATTTGATAAATTGTTCAGTCAAATAACTTCAAAGGTCTCTTGTCTTTCTGTAATTAGTCTAGCAATTAAAACTCAATCTATATACTGAAAATAATATTTTACTTCATAATTATGTTTTAATCTGCTAGTATCCTATTCAGATAGATCATGTAATTAATTTCTACATATACTTATTATTATGTGTATCTAAAAATATTCAGTATATTTTCATTGGATTCTCTCAGAAAAACAAACAAACAAACAAACAAAAGACAAACAATTTACTTGTTCAGTTTTGATGGTCAAGAAGTTTTACTGATACATGAGCTCAGTGCTGGAAAATAAAGCAGGTGGGAATAAGAGAGAACTGTTGGAAATTTCTTGATTTACTCTCCAACACTAATTGGCTACAGTAACCATAAAAGAAATATAGAGTGTTCCCTAAACCCTTGAGCTGCAGAAATCCTCATGAAACTGAAGACTCTTTAGATGAAGACTGAAACTTGGCTGTCTTTGTTCATATAAAGTGCTCTACATGTCACCACTACCCCATAGGCAGGAAGACTGCTGGCCAGCTTTCTGAGCGCACAGCTGTGATTTCCCCAAAAAGGTCTACCTTGGCCAGATCTAGCAGCTTTGCAACATTTGGGGTACAAAGTTGTATGTAAGAGAGACTCTAAACCCTACAGATTAATCAATTGCACCAGAACTTTCGTGTCTCAGGTTACAAAGGAAACATCTGGAACAGCGATGCTATAATACCTGCAAAAAAATTTCCTAGAGCACGTGCTGTTCCAAGCACAGTGCATACATTGCTATGATGACTACATGTTAGCAACACAAGAGTAAAGGGGAATGTTGGTGTTTAAAGAGTTCATCTCCTGTGGCAAAGGAACAGATGCAGGAGAGGAGAGAATTTTTCTTTACAGGCATGTAGCTGTGGGTATTATAATTAAATAAGGTTAGTTCTGCTACTGAAATTATAGAAAGTCCTTTTGCAGACAGGCCTACATAATGAGATTTCTTCCAAATGGAAACACTTGATTCAACCCTGACGCTTTATTATAATATTTTTGTCTTTGATTATTGAGAAACTTTTGTGAAGTAAAGCAGGATGCTCATGCAGGTCCCTATTTTCAAAAAAGGAGAACATAAACTTGTAGCTGCAGGAAAATATGAAGATTTCACTTTGCCTTTTAAAAATCAGATTTATTTTCTCCTTCTCTTAAACAAAATTAGCAGGTCTGCTTCACTTTTTTCATTGAGTGGTCTCCATATTTTCATTCCAAGATATTATGTCCAAGAAATTAAGGGCTAATATTTCCAATTTGTTCAATAACAGAAGAATTTATACTGCCTGCTCTATGGATTGTTTTAACACATATGAGTGTGCTGAAAACAAACACTATTTACCAGGACCTGTAACTACCAGCTTAGAGATGGGAAAAGCTTAATAGGTTACCAAATCCAGCTAGTTATTCTAATTTGATTAACTCTCTTCTAGGTTTTTTAAAGAGGTCTGTATTATTGGTCCTTAAGACATAATAGCCACAAAATGTGGAAATGCACACAAAAACATGTATGTATAGAAAACACACACAGTCAGATACATACTATGGAGCCTTACAATCTGAAGTTGCAGTTGGTGTGGAATCAAGCCACTGTGGCAGAAACAACAAAACCTTCATCTGTTAAAGCGTGTCCAAGTACTTGAGGTAGGGACATGCACTGTGGAATGATGTGACCGGTAAAGGACTATCTGGAAGGAAGAGGATGTTCTGGGTAGGTCTGTAAAGATGAACCAGCTGCAGCTACCAATGTGGACACCAGTGGCCCTCTGAGGCTAGGCTTAATGGCATAAATAAAGGGTCAGGCAAGTTACATAATCAGACACCACATTATCTTGTCATAAGTCTACTTTCTGATTCCATTCTGAACTGTTCCAAACAGATTTTTTCAAGAGAGTAATGATGTGGGAGGTAGTGAAGTCGTAGGCAGTATAGCTGTGAGGCAGTCCATGTCACTTGCTTTCAGGGACAAGAAGTGGTCCTCTTTGATTTAGCAGTATTGGCCTGCCTGTGAGGCCTAACCTAGCTCTTCCCCAGGAAACAGAGATACAGGATGGGCCATACCTGTCATTTCTCACTAGTATACTTACTCATCATGCTCTGGGTCTGAGGTATGTTGTTGCGGCCATAAACCTGATGAAGAAGGGTCTCAGAGTGACTTTGACTGCAAGTTGTCCAACTTCTCATTTGGTTTTCATTTTGCAGCTTTAAGAAGACATCAGTGCAGGATTACTTATGTTTCCAAACTGCTTATGAGGGAACATATGATTCACTGTAGGAAACCAATAAATAAAGGTGTTGGAATGGCTCTTCCTCCTACACTCTTCTGTTACTGGGAGCGATGAAGCTCAGAGATATTCACACAATCATTCCCTGCAATAAGAAACCTATGGGCTCTGTCTTTACACCTTTCATAAGGATAATTTTTGTCTAAATGACCACTCTTAAGTCAAAGAAACTCCAACAACTCTGGCCAGCACAATCTGTTTGAAAGGTTTCTCAAGTGTGCAGAATCCTTATGCTGGGGGCAGAGTTGCATTAGACAGGAAGGAAAAAAAAAAAAATATAAAAGTATATTGCCTCTATGACAGTTTAGTTTACCATGGGAGTTCAGCTCCTCAGAAGCCTGTGACCATAATAAAAAGAACAGATGGCATATAAACAAACTAGAAAAATAGTTATGTAAAGAGTAATAGTTATGCGAAGATGGGTAAAGCTCATCAGAAAAGGACCCTATCGCAGGGATTAATTAACATGAAAAATTCATGAAGCTGCTAGAGCAGCAATTTCTAATAGCTCTATGAAGTTAAGAAATCTTTAAATTGGTAGGGATCTTTGTTTTCAGTTCCTTCTGAAACAGAGTTCAACTAAGAGACAAATTAAATCTTCCTTTTCCTTCTTTTTAAATTTCCAAGCACTTTTTTTTTTTTCTTTTTCCCCGCAAAACACTGAACATAAATCCAGGTTCATTTTTTTCAGACATTACTCACATAAATTGAGTCCTGGGGGAGTTAACCAGTTTTCTGTTAGTACATGATTCTACTCTTCAATGGGCATTGAATCAATCCTTAAAGAATAAAGACTAATCCTATACAGTCACCAGAATAAAACATTTTAAGGTACCAGATTATAAAATAAGAAAGGATTACATGTTTAAAATAAACATATGCCAGATATATAGGCCATACATAATTAGTCAGCACCAACTGATTCACTGTTTCAAATAAACAGCTTTTCAATGTTAACCTACGTAAAATTTTAAATGCATTTTTCCAGTTCCTATCTGTGCTTCCTAATGGTAAACATAACTTTGGAGGATACTTTCAAAAACCAAAACATTTCTGTGCCATATCAATCTACTTCAGAAATAGCCCAGCACAATGCCATATCATAGTCAAATATGTTGGAACATGAGATGATTTGTTCATGTGTGTATGCTAATATTCCCCAGTCTTGTCACCTTACTTCCATGAGTACACAATTTGCTTGTATAATTTCAACATGAGGAGGTTATATTTAAATTTTCAAAGTGTCTTTTCTTGGTATCAAAGGAGTTTGGCATTTGATGTTTCAAGGTAACTATAACACAGAAACATCTGTACCACTCTATTTCAAGAAGGACATTACTTTTTACCTTCCTTGCATCCTGCAGGAGTACCATGCTAGAGTTCAGTATGCTTGCTAGGCGAATGTAACTCATTTGGCTAAAAGTCTGAGCACTCTACTATGCTTGGCTGCCTAGTATTTCAGGTATATAGCACAAAACAATAGCAAAGATCAATGCAAATATAGAAGTAAGACGTTTAATGAAATACAACAAGGGGAAGTGTAGAGTATTTCATCTGGGTAGGAACAACCCCAGGTTCCAGTATAAATTGGGGAATGACTTATTAGAAAGCAGCGTAGGAGAAAGGGACCTGGGCCCCTGGTGGACAGCAGGAGGACCATGAGCCCCCACTGTGCCCTTGTGGCCAGGAAGGCCAATGGCATCCTGGGGTGTATTATAAGGGGGGTGGTTAGTAGGTCGGGAGAGGTTCTCCTTCCCCTCTACTCTGCCCTGGTGAGACCGCATCTGGAATATTGTGTCCAGTTCTGGGCCCCTCAGTTCAAGAAGGACAGGGAACTGCTGGAGAGAGTCCAGTGCAGGACTACAAAGATGGTTAAGGGAGTAGAACATCTCCCTTATGAGGAAAAGCTGAGGGAGCTGGGTCTCTTTAGCTTGGAGAAGAGGAGACTGAGGTGTGACCTTATTAATATTTACAAATATATAAAGGCTGATTGTCACGAGGATGGAGCCAGGCTCTTCTCAGTGACAACCAACAGTAGGACAAGGGGTAGTGGGTTCAAACTGGAACACAAGAGGTTCCACTTAAAATTGAGAAGAAACTTCTTCTCAGTGAGGGTAACAGAGCACTGGAACAGGCTGCCCAGGAAGGTTGTGGAGTCTCCTTCTCTGGAGACATTCAAAACCTGCCTGGACACATTCCTGTGTAGCCTCATCGAAGTGTTTCTGTTCCAGCAGGGGCATGGGACTAGATGATCTTTTGAGGTCCCTTTCAATCCCTAACTTTCTGTGATTCTGTGGAACAGTACTTGATTTTACAAATCTTGACAGCATCCACTGACCTATAGTATTAACATATTAGCTTTTCACTTTTTAATGCTTGAAGTGTAAAGAGCAGTTTCCATCTTGCAAAATGACAGATTCCAGTCAACCCACAGAGGGGTAAATGACAGTTATCCAAAACAAAGGTCAGTGCCTAAGTCTGTCATTTTGCATGCAAGCAGTTCTACTACTAAACAATTACCTATTCCTGTTTCCTTGTAATTATAGTCACAGCTCATAATTAAAAAAAAATAGTCTAGACATTTGATTTTTGTTATCTTCTGCAAATTATACTTTCAACTGACTGATTCATTGCACTGATATAAGACACAACTGCATTGTGTCAATACTAGGATTCCTCACTTAATTGACTCACCTGCACCTAACCCTGTTTGTCCACCTGTGAGATTTTCCAGGTTTTTCTTCAGGTTTTCTTCTTCTCTCCAAATACCTGAGGAACTATGGGGACCAGACCACGCAGGCAATCTCCATTGCCCAACACTTGCTAATAATAATATTAACAGCAGGTAGACTTCAGCCAGCTTGACTAGTCTGAACCTTCAAAACGTAAGTGCATTTCAGTACCTCTAGGATACCGTGTGTAGCCACAAAAGATTTGCTTTCTTCCTATTTCTCTGCCATCAGAAAGATTCCTGCTACTGACCACTGCATAAGGCAAATACTGTTAGTAGGGTTAACACACAAAATAGGCAGGGTTTTTCCCAACTGGTTTCACAAGGACTGTTGTCACCCAGCTGGTATGCATTGTCACACTTCACACAGCCTGCTGATGCTGTTCTTGGTCAGCATGAAAAAAGTCTAGGCTCACAGTTGTATCTCATTAAAGAGAACATGAAAATAAATGTAAAAAACACTTTAGATGCTGGTGTGTGTGTATGTTGGACTAAAGGCAAAGGGTGGGAACTGTAAGAATGGACTGCTTTAAGTCACTTGATATTTTGTGCCAAATAGCACCTAGATGTGCAAAATACTGTGGTTCCTTCTTGGGTGAATAAGTTTCATTCGGCACTACTTTTTCAGTATAGCAACCCCATTGCCTTTAATTTCAGAGCTTCAGAGAGGAAAAAAGTTGCACACGTTTGTAATTTCTCATAAAGAACAGTTTAATATGTCAAAAGCCTTTGGTCAAAGCTATCCTTCATTTTATGTTGTCTAGGCATTTGCATGTCCCCATTTTCCACTAGGTGATATATTTTCAAGGAAAACTGCATGATACTATGTAAATTTACTACATCTGCGTTGATCTGTGTTCAAGGTCATGTTGGCTGTTTCTGACTCAGGGGACTATTGGTACAAAAGGGCTGAGTACAGGAAGAAAGAAAGATGCGTTCAAAAGAGAAAGTTAAAATAGAAGAAAGAAATGGTAAGTGGGATTTTGAATTAACAGACCACATCTGTAATAAAAAACTGAAGTAAAAATCTGTCAGAATATTTCATTTTAAGATCTCTCACAATACAAATCAACGTGAACGTTTGCTTCTTCATTAATCTTCAGCACTGATTTGATTGAACAATATCTTTTAGTTCTGTGCTGTCTGACTGCATACTGCATATGCACACATGCCTATACAGAGACAGCATAAATATGTGGGCACTCTCTTAAAAAGAGCACATGAGCTGAGAACACAAGCTTTTTTTTGATAGAGGGAAAAGGAAATATATTTTCCATCAATATTTAGCATTACTTAGTGTCCTTGGAACCGAGTAACAAGTGAGGAGGCTGAAACAGAGTGGAAATGCTTCCCTATGACAGAATTTTGAAGAGATTGGATGATGAAGCAAAGCTCTATGCCATTTTGGAGGAAAACAATAAAAAGTGACTTGACATTGCCCAGACATAAAATCTTCCTGTAAAAATTGTAGGGCACATTATTACATTTTCACAAAAGAAAATAAGACTGGTGGAAGGGGAGTTGAGAAAAAATGCTGTTAATGATTTTGACTATGCCCTTCTTAGCAGAACAGAATTTACTAGAGGTGGGTGGGAAGATGTGGTTCTGAGCATCAATAAAGGACGCTACTACCTCTTGTTACTCTGCCACAGAAAGTGACAGACTTCAGTGTACTACTTGCACATGATGTCTAAATCAGCTGATACTGATAACAGCGTGATCGCACTTCACTTCACGCCTTGTGGAGGGTGAAACCAGTGGGGTGTGAGATGTGGTTAGCTGCTGAAGATCATCTCTGATCTGGATAGAGAGTGTTTGTCGTTAATGGGCAGAGTAAATCAGAAGGGCTTCAGAAACACAGTACTTAGCCGAGGATTCTACATTCTTTCTCCTCTTTCTTACTGCTTCATTCTTTTCTACAAGACAAAATTTTTACAAAATAAAGAGGTTGCAGCTAACATGCTATGTGCCTTCTGATATAACCTTAGACTGATCTACTTCTGCCTTTTACCAGGTTGTTAAAGACAGTCCTGTTTTCACTTTTGACTTCCATATTTTGTTTCATTGTGTTTTGTTTGTATTGTTGGGTATTTTTTTTCTTAATTGGAAAGAAGATAAGGGTAGCACCTTTTTTTCAAGCTAGATTATCACCATATAATCAGAGATATTGATGTCACTGTAAACTTCTTATTCTTCCTTCATAGGCATGGAGGTAATCAAAGATACCAGCATCTTTCTGCTGATTAATTCAAAATGACTGCTAATGGATAGTGCAGTGGAATTACATTTTCTCTCCCTCTTCCCCTTCGTCTAAGTACTATTAACAGGTGCTGGATTTCTCTAGTAGGTAGAAAAAAGGCCACTATAATGAATGCACTAATTTTTTATAATCTGATTTGTTTTCTTCTTGTAAAGCTATGGTTTTGGCAGTGATAAAAAGACTTCTAGCAGTAGAATGCAGTTAATGAGCATTGGTATTCATTGGTAAATATAAAGTTGAGTATCACAAGAATTTAGATTTATTTGCTGTATGCAAACATAGATCTACATCACATATTTTCCTTATGTTTATGTATACTAGTGATGCCTTTTAAAGATATTATGTGGGAGTAATCTGTATGAACATGAAATACACTCGTCCAGCATAGGATTTGTCAGTTCTTTATCTTCTTGCCTGTTCTGGAGATAGATGCCCATTTCACTGAGAGAATTACATTGATCTTAAATCAACACAACAAAAGACCATTTCATCAAAGGTCCTAAGGTCCTAAAGTCTCACCTATTAGTTCTTTTAAACTCTGATCTGACTATTGGCAAATTGTAAACTAAACATAAATTTGACATTGCTCTGTAGTCCATTTATACCACTGCATAAGTATCGGCATTTGGTATCAAAAGGGTACTCACAAATCAAATAGAAAAAAGGACAGCTGATTGCTACTTTTCATAGATGAGAAAAATGTACATTGGGTAACATTACAGCAAACCTGCTGTATCAATTACTTTCTGTGATTTTTGCCATATCTCCATTAATTCCAGCATAAAATAGGCATTTCAAAAAGTCATGAGAAGTTAGTACAGCAGACTGCTTAAAAATTATTCAGGTGTTGGCTTTCTGATTTACTGCAATGCAAATGCTAATTTTTAAAATTGATAGGTGAGACTGTGTATCTGTACATGTTCATACATCAACAAACAACTCTACTCAACCTTTATTAATGACATATAACTTGTTGAAAACAGTACTCCACTGCATATATTGTTCCCTTCTGATTGACAAAAAAACATTTCAGAAGCCACGTAAAAGCTGTGAGTCCACAGATACTGGGTAGAAAATCTTGCATATTCTGAAACCAGCCAGCAAATGTTTCCAAGGGAGCCAATAGCACCCATGGGAAAAGAATGGGGTTACACCACCACTGACCTCATTCATCACTTCCTGACAGTGCCCTAGATAAAGTTTGTAGTTTTTCTTGTAAATGCTGCTTTGTGAAGTATAAATGCACCAGGTGCAGTGACTCAATTTCAGAGTAATACATTATTTCAAACCAAGAAGTAAAGTATATGGCTTTCACTAATGCATGCAATCCACATGAACATAGAAAAATCACATGAAGAAACCTATGATTTACATATGTGATGCTAATTGCTTTGTTTTGGATTAATTGCATATGGTTATGTGCTTTGATTATACATTTTACCTGTACCATGTCCTAGATCTGTGCCCTAAGAGCTTCTTCCAACCGTTTAACCAATATGCTCTTGGATGCTCTGATTTTCTCAGATACTTGCACTATTTAATTACTTGGATATCACCAACAACTGCAATATAAAGAATGTGTAATTACATTTTTACAAATGGTAATGAGAACAAAATGTGCATCTTTGCCCAGTTCCCTAGAACAGCTACAGTCCTGACTGACAGAAACAGGGTTTTCTTTTACCTCCTTATCATGAGAGAAACTGCCTATAGGTTATTCCATAGTTCCTTATGTAAGTGGAATGGAGTCTTGGCCACAATGATGCATTTTAACAGCAATTATACTTGTATTCTTACACTAATGCCCATCATGATGATATCTGAGTATTCTCCAAAGATTCAAAGTGACATATGACATGAAGTATAACTTCCACTTTGCTGACTGAATATCTTGTTTGCTGCTGAAGTATTTTTAACTTGCTTTCTCTTCTTCTTGTGCCTTTTTACTTCTATTTTTACATATTCATATTTAGAGTGTTTTAAAGGAATAAAAATAGAAGAGAGCACTATCAATTTTACAAGGATGTCTTTGTGTATAAACGTTCTCCATGCACAACTAAAACCACTTAAATAATAGAAAAAATGTAACTGCAAAGTATGCGAAGGCAGCTTGCCGAACAGAATGTATTCAGCCAGAGGTGAGTTCATGCATATGTTATGTACTTTTAGCATGTTTAACCACTAGTTAGCACTGAAGGTAGATAAGCAGATAAAAACTTTTTTATTCTGAAGAAGAAATGCAAAGACAGAGCTTTGTGTATGAAATGAGTTGAGACTTCCTTCTTTCATCTTTTTGTGCCTTCTTACAGACTTTCTTGAAATACAGAATCACATCCAGCATGAATTATGTACATCTCCTCCTGTGCTATCTCCTATATCCCAGATTGCAATCCTAGACTGAAAGAGAAATTAAAATACTAGCCGCATTTTCTTCAAGATTTTGCCTTAGAAGAACACAAAGATGGAAACTGAAGCTTGGCCATACAGTTTGTCCTTCTGTGGAAAATACAGAAAGTGTGATCCTAATCACTGCTTTTCTATGCCTTGACCACATCCCTCCCACCGTGTAATGCAAACATTTCTGACAGCTGAATCATCACTGTGGCAAGACTGCTATTCCTGAAAAACCTTTCCCTTTAAATCAGCATAAACTGAGCATACATGAGCCATATTCTGAAAACGCTAAAAGAAGTGAACAATTCTCTGAGCATGAATGGCGCAATCTCCAGCATACAGTTCACTGTATTCTAGTCTGAACTGAGCATTTGCCCTAAACTTCAGTATGATGCCATTGAGTTCACCCACCTTTGCTGCATTGCTGGATTACAGAACAGTGTTGTGATTTTGTTTCCAAACTGTTTGATTCTAGGGTTTGTCATTTTTTTGTGTGTATTTTTTTACTGATATTTTTCACTTTTCAAGTTAATTTTTATTAATTTTCATTTGAACATGTGGTAATAACAAGAAAAAACAAAATAAAATATACAAATCTTTTCCTTTTTTATTCCGTTTTGCAATTTTTTTTCCAATAAGCACATCTATATATGGATCATTTTTGCCTCCCTACTCATGATTCATGTGACATTTCTGATTTGAAACTACTGTTTTTATTTTGGTTACCCTTAGCCTTGTAAATCAGTCTGATTTCTCAACGGTTTGTCATCTTCTGTTTCTGAAATAGGATACTACCTAGCTCTTTGTACATTCATCTCGTGTGTAGCAAGTTGGAACTTACATTTTTTTTGTTCTTTAAACATCCAGAAAACCACACAGCTGTTAAAGTCATCATGCAATAGTAAAATATTTTTCTTGTACTCATCTTTTTTTTCAAGATGTAAAACCTCAGAAAGATTAAACAGTAGTAGAAGGCTACTTCTTCAGTATATGGCATGATATTGAACCATTATGATCAAAATAAATGTGTAGCTCTATGAAAGCAAAAATAATCCCTAGGAAAAATACCCTAAAAGAATCTCAGTGAAACTCAAATATGAACATTATCATAAATTATTATCATCAATGGTAGCAGATAAATCTTCTCTATACTTAAATTACCATTAAAATCAAAGCTGTAAAATATTCTCGTAGTACATTAACTAAAGATCTCGTATATTGATATGTTTATACCAATATTAATCACTGCTCTCAAAACTTCATTTCTATATGAGATCAAGTTTCAAAAGAAGCATATTCTTGCACATAGATTAATATCATAGGTTTGGATTAACCTTTGCTAATTATACTTGTTCAACAACTGGTGGTGGTCACCCAAAACTGATCACGTAGGCTCTGTTTTAAGTCAATAGAGAAAGACTGACACCTCTGGAGTACTTTCCGTATAAAGCATGTACATTACTATTTTTACATTAGATTACAACTAACTAGAGGTCAGTAAAAAATATAAATTATATTGCATATGGATAAAAATTATGATCAGAAAATATTATAAAAATGTGATGTGGAATAATTTAAAATGACTACCAGCCAAGACATAATTCTGGTGGAATAAATGAAAGATAAATTGGGTGACAAGAGAACCACGGTTCCCTGTAGAAGCACCCCACCTGCACTACATTTGACACTATTGGCATCATATGCTTTGGAGCAACAGAAAGGCTTCAACAATATTTAGTGTTTATTTTTAAGACAGTGGGATTGGAAGAGTTCCCTGACATCACAGATCAAAATCTTTTCTTGGTCTTTCCCCATTGACTTCCTTGATTAAATGTCTATGACAATCTGATGCTGAAATTTTCCTCACATAAGACATAATCTGAAAAATTGCTGTTAAGTATCCCCATAGTCACTTTTCTATACAAGAAAGGTTTACAGAAGCTAACAACTCTTAAAAGCATGCATTACATCAGACTCTAATTATACTCAGCAACACTAAGTGTGATATGCTGTTGTGTTAAACATTCCTTTCACTGCTTTCTCCCACTGCTCTTAGCAGGTACTGCAATGAAGGGACATTTCTGCTTCCATTACTTAAAGACATTTTCAATCATTATGTGTCACATGTTTTGTTGCTTCTGTGTGCTTCTATTTTGCAGTTAAATAGGAGACTTCATTGAGACTATCACTTAAGGTCTCAGAAGCACCGGCTTCATGAAAATGTGTAAATGGGGGGGAAAATACTCATATTTCACTTCTGATGTAGCTACAGCTGCACTCTGTTCTCCAGTCTTTTGTTTCAATAATAATTGCTAAACTCTGCTGGAGAATAGACATGAGGACACAGGATTCAGGAAGGAAAAAAAAAAAATTTCTTACTTTTGTTAGAACTTAGCATGTGATCCTGCATCTGGGTAGGAACAACCCCAGGTTTCAGTATAGGTTGGGAGATTACATATTAGAGAGCAGTGTAGGGGAAAGGGACCTGGGGGTCCTGGTGGACAACAGGATGACCATGAGCCAGCACTGTGCCCTTGTGGCCAGGAAGGCCAATGGCATCCTGGGGTGTATTAGAAGGGGGGTGGTTAGTAGATCGAGAGAGGTCCTCCTTCCCCTCTACTCCGCCCTGGTGAGACCACATCTGGAATATTGTGTCCAGTTCTGGGCCCCTCAGTTCAAGAAGGACAGGGAACTGCTGGAGAGGGTCCAGCGTAGGGCAACCAAGATGATTAAGGGAGTGGAGCACCTCCCTTATGAAGAAAGGCTGAGGGAGCTGGGTCTCTTTAGTTTGGAGAAGAGGAGACTAAGGGAGGACCTTATTAATGTTTATAAATATATAAAGGGTGAGTGCCATGGGGATGGAGCCAGGCTCTTCTCGGTGGCAAACAATGATAGGACAAGGGGTAATGGGATCAAGCTGGAACACAAGAGGTTCCACTTAAATTTGAGAAGAAACTTCTTCTCAGTAAGGGTGACAGAGCACTGGAACAGGCTGCCCAGGGAAGTGGTGGAGTCTCCTTCTCTGGAGACATTCAAAACCCGCCTGGACATGTTCCTGTGCGACCTCACCTAGGTGTTCCTGCTCCAGCAGGGGGATTGGACTAGATGATCTTTTGAGGTCCCTTCCAATCCCAAACATACTGTGATTCTGTGATACTGTGATGTATTTTATGTAATAGTGGACGAAATACGGTGGTTAAAAACTGTCAAGATACAGAATACACAATGTGAACCACTTTGTTCACTTCTCAATTGTTATTTACCAGCTCAGGTTTTTCAGTGACACACAAGTTGTGTCATCTATCAACTTTGCGTCACGAAAAGTAATATATGTCAAGAGAAATAACATTTACATGGAACCTTCTTGCTTGCAAACAGTCCCTCTTCTCACTACAACAGCTATTATTTTCAATCTTTTCAATAATTTCCAACCTATGCTAGCGAACAGATCCTTCAAAAGCATTGATGGTAGAAATGAAAATGCATGTCCAGTACCAATGGTTATTATAGTGCTGTTAGGTTATTTGAAATGTCAGCTTGTAAGTATTGTACAACAACTTCAAAAAACAATAAAAGTGTGGATTAAAAAGCAAACCCCAAATCTAAGTTGCAAACCTTCTCAGTTAAGCCAGAGAGAGAAACATATTAAAAAATTTTCTCTGCTTCCAGCTCAAAGTGCTCATAAAAATACCATATGGTAAACCATTGGAGGTCATCTTCAAATGCCAGAAACAGCAATATTAGAACATGATCATATACTCTATGCTTCTCTTGTTGTATGTGAAATTATAATATAATTAATCCTTATTACTTCAGTGAGATGAATCTTGTTCATCTTATTTTATTGCTACAAAAAGGAAGATAATTAATAGTATTTGAATGTTGTAGCTACTGACAGTGTTATTGTAAAAAAGTTTTGTAGAACTGGAGTATCATCACATTTTATCAACAGGTTTCCTTTGAGTTACATAAGCACTTGACTTTCATAGCCAGTAATTTTTATAATCTTCAAGCTGTCAATAACATTTTTTCTTGTTTTGCTGGATGTGAACCCTACAGTTTAGTTACGCTTTTTTGGCTCAGTGAAGGAATGTGACAAGCACAATGTGACTGCAAATAGAAATAATTCGGCATCCTTTATTTTTCGGTTACTGAGAAAATTTCCCCTGCTTCTTAATGTTCTGTATTAATTTCCTTTTCAAAACCAAGGTCATAAGACTATTTTCAGAACAGTAAGTAGGGTAGCTGTAAATGCCATCCTCAAAGCTGTCTTCTCTGTCACACTGGTCAAATAAGATTTTGTAATCTTTAAAATCAGTGTAGTTGCACTAATTCCTAAATGCTTCTTTACTTTTGGACAATGTCCTGGGTGTTGAAAACAATATAATGTGTGAGGTTCTGCTTACTTGTATTCCATTAACACAAAGAGATATTGTCTCTTTAAAACTAGAAAGCAAATTCAGAATAAATTCAGTCTAATCAAGTTATCTTTGCACCTTCAAAAGTCAATATCACACCTTCAGCTGACTGGGAAGAAATATTTCACTTTGCTATCAGCTCATCATCAACTGACAACTCATGGAAGGCAAGCAATTCCTGGGGGTTGCTTCGCTGCTTTTAATCTCTGGATATTGTGGCAGACTTACCTGTGAATTTTCCTACAGTTCCTTAGAACCCTTAACATGATTTTAGCATAGATTTTGATTGATATTTTAATTTCCCTTACTAAAATATAATATATAAAAGGAAAGGAATCTTTAAGCTCCCAGCTGACAATGAAACAGTACTTACATTGTCGTAGGGAGCTAACTTCCTATTAATACAATTGTATTTGACATTTCCATTAAAAAATCTTCCACTAGTGTTATTATGTCTGTGACAAGCTCACTGTGGGTTCTATGGTTACATACTGATTTCAGATTATTACTTTACTGCATTTTTTTTTCAACATACATGAGAAGTCTACTTTAGAAAAACATTTATTTGTTTTTGTTCTAAAAGGGTAGTAAGATATTTAATGAGTTCAATTAAACTTTTGCACAAATGTAAGCAATGCCTTTAACGTAAAGAAACCTAAAGCACCTCCTACTTAAGGTAGAATTGAAATTAAACTCTGGAGGTAGTAGTAATTTGATGTCAGTTAAATGTAGGCTTTTTGACATTGTAAAGGAACATCTCTCAAGAGACACTATGAAACACAGGAAGCCAGATGTAAGTGAAAAAAAAAATATGCAAGGAAAGGCACTAGACCAACTAGACTAAGCTTAGTTTGTCTTAAATTCTGAAGAATAGAATTTCTGTAATGTTCCCATTGTAAGACACCTTTAAGGATACACAGCAGCTCATGAAGTACAGAAAACCCTGCCTTCATGCTTTCAAAATAATTAGACCTTTAAATTTATTAGTATAACAACATAAATGTGACTGTAATAGCAACATACGATTTCAAGTACTACCTCATAATTCAATTCAGACAACAATTTAAAGAGTGTTAACAGGAACATCACAAGGTCAGGTAGGTATCTCAATAGCAAAAATCAGTTTTCATAGATACCATTTATACACAAATTATTTATTCAGGAACATGATATATTCTGTCTGGGAGCTTGACCTCTGCATTACCATCTGCTGATTGTAAATTTTGTGAAAAACATTGTACCAACCTCAGATTTTTGCTTGTTCAGAAGATTATCCTTTCTACATTATTTAACTACCT
Source organism: Streptopelia decaocto (assembly GCF_964273445.1). NCBI lineage: Eukaryota > Metazoa > Chordata > Aves > Columbiformes > Columbidae > Streptopelia > Streptopelia decaocto. The sequence goes on from NC_138663.1 coordinate 159,310,038, forward strand.
GTCATTTGACCTTGTCTTGAAAATCATTGTGTGCTTCTCATGTCACTGCATTCACTGTTGACAGCTGGTGTTTATCACCAGAAGCTGTGGGGGGAAAATTACTCTCTATACAGCCTTGCCCACTTACAAAAGCAGTTTGAATGAAAAATAAATATAAATGAGGAGTCCCTAAATACCAGCAGCTAGCACATCAACAAATACACAATGGTTATATCAGATTTCATCGTACAGCTGCTGTCAGCATTTCTACTGCTCAAGAAAACAGCTCAAGTGATACCCGTGGGTTTCTAATATCAGAAAGAGCTAGCTTTAAAGTATGTTGAAATGCAGCATGTTCATCTGCAGCACTGCTATTTCTTATAGTACGCTAAAACCTAAACAAGGTAGTGACTGATCACTATTTGCCCCGTTCTTATAATCATCCATTACTGGCAACTGTCAGAGACAAATTCCAGGCCAGACGGACCTCTACGCTCAGCTGCTGTGGCTGCTTCTCTGTTTTGATAAAACACCTGTCAGATGCAGAAAGCGGCAACAGGACGGTGATGTGGGGGACGTCATATTTCAGGTGTGAAATAGAATCCCAGTCCTAGCCACGCTTGGTTAGTAAAACTATATCACATGTTTTCATTTAAAGGCATCAAGTCTTGTATCGTAGAGAAATACAAGACTTTACTCTTTGGTAACTTAAAATACACTCTGTTGCAGCTGGATGTGTTAAGCCAGCTGAGCTCCTGCCAGTCCTTTTGTACTGATAACATAAGCTGCTGGAATAGCCACATTTCACTAAAGGTATGATAAGATGGTTATTTCTAATTTTCATATTTATATCTTTAGTTTATTTTGTAAGCTCATTAGTGTTGTGTAAAAATAGAAGGGCCTCTCATACAAACCACTGTTAGTATATTTTTTCTAAAATTCTGCTTTCTACATTTGAGAGATTCCTCTCCTTCATTTACACTAACTGATGTTCATTAGCCCTTTTAAAACCTATTTTAATAATTTTAACTTTCTGTCATCTGAAAGCTGTGAACGACATATGCATAGGGCCAAAAAAGGAGCTACTGATTGAAATGAAATCCATCAAGCAACTTAATGTAAAGACAATAACCCTGGCTCATGAAGTACTTGATTATGGATCACAGGATTATTGGAAAGCAATGGGAAGTATTGCTAAAACTTGATCTAAAAGAGTTTAAGACTACTTATATTCTTCCCTGAACAGTCAATTGGCCACTGCTAGGTAGATCCTTGTTTTGACATACTAAAGATTTTGATACACTAAAGCTTTTGACACATTAAAGGGAAAGTGAAATTATATTCTTTCCAACAAGTTTTAGTTCCGCTTTCTTGACTCGTATTGTTTATATGACACCTTTATGATTTAGACTTGTAAACTGTTTATGACAGTGAAGCCTGCCTTGCCTATAAGGAGATATGTGCACTGCATCTACAGAACAATAAAAGACTAATTCTATATCCAACCATAAAATTATGCTTTAAGAAAATTTCTTGGATTATCACACAAATAATTAAGCTGGGATGGACACACTACTTTGAACGTGAAAAGCTGCAAAACTGCAAAAGGTTTTGCATTGAATGGCTTTCCTATATCAGTAGTAACTTTAAGGGGCTCAGCCATTGAAACAGGTAATCCGATGTATAACAATACTCATGCTATACTCCTAGTTAGTGAATAAAACCAAAACAAAGAAAGGACAGAGAAATGACTGATGACTATGTTTGTAAATTAAAGGCTAGTGGGTTCACTCACAGGTGACTTTTAATAGATTTTTCAGTATTGTGGATTGTGGGCTTGTGGAAAGTGAACAAGTGGCACAGAACATAATTGCTTTTGTAGGAAACAAATAATAGTTTTAATTGTTCTTTTAAAGTGTGGTCATTCAAATAGAATGATCTTTAGTATGGTCCTGTGTATTTGGTTCTGTCCTTCAATATGTTAAAAGTATTCCATAAAAGAGAAAATAACTATTAATTAACAAGATTTCTAAAAGATCATTGACGAAAACGTCTCACTGTTTTTTTTTGTTGTTTTTTTTTTTTTTAATTTGTTCATACCAAAGAAGTTTTGGAAACCTGCGTCACTAGCAAAAAATTTGCATTTCATACAATGCTTCAAACATACTTTTAAAACAGGAAATAACACTTGTATGTTTCCTTGAAATGAATTTAAGTCTTCTCAAATAACATTTTGATTAATTACATGTAAATGAATTCTAAGAAGTCTATAAAGGGATTTCTTCAGTTGTCACAGTGATTTTTAATGAACATAAAATGGGAATCTCTTTCGTGGTTTCTACCAGGAGTTGTGATGCTACTAGAGGAGCTATAGCTCATCTTCATAAGGCTTACTTAATGTTTAAGTATTTATGTAGCTCAGCCATATATAAAAATTAGCAAAATAAATATTACAGCACTTGCCTGTTTTTACATAAGAACTACTATTTTTAATTCACAGTATCTAACTTCAGCTTGGATGGAACATCAGCAACTTATTTCTAAAACATTTAATTACTGTCCCTAGACAAATCATGGTAGCAAAACCATCTGAAAAATGCAAGTTTGTCCAGAGAGCTATGGCTTCATGATGAAACCTTCAAATATCCCAGCTCATTTTCCTATGAAATTTTCAACACAAAATGATTTAATTCTACTTAACAAAACACATCTAACATCTGATAATTTTGGTTATAGTATTTTCTTACAAGTATGAATCCAATATTTTCTGTAATGAACACAAGTAATAAAGGCATATCTAGAAACTGATTTAATTAGATGAAAATATTACATAATGCTACGCTCTGACAATCATCACAAATCAGTCTTTTTATGTATTTGGACTATAATTTAAAAGCTTAGGCATGTGGGATGAAATTAGAGAATGCAAGGGAATGTTCATCTTCTCCAGTGGATGAATATTTCATTCACTTTATTTCATGGGGTTTAGATTCCAGTGTCAGCTTCAATTTTAGTGAGCTCTTTTTTTCAGTAGCCTCTTCTCAGAGGTCTAGATTTAAAGGCCAGAAAGAACTCCTACTGTCATCTGGTCTTTTCATAACACATGCTATAAAAAAATCATGCCATAACTCAGGAATTAAGTCCATAATTTCTTTTAAGGCTGTTGTATGTGTCTTAGAGAAATGCAGTGGCTTGAATTTAAAGTCATGGAGCAACTAACATACCACTGAACACATTTTCCCAATGACTACATATGAAAGTATAGTGCCTTCATCTAGATGGATCTTTTATCTAGTTTCAGTTTCCATGTACAGGTTATTTTTATTTCTGCTATATAATAGAGCTGCTTATTGCCAGAAAATACGTATTCATTTGGAGGCTTAGAATGAGCCACCCTTTGTGTTCTGCTTGTTAAACTAGAGAACTACTTTAAATTCATAATATGAGAGATAAATCTGAATTTAAACATTCTTTTAATCCTTTAGTAATTCCTCTCCATCAGCAGCTTTTAAAGCATTATCACTAGAAATTAATGTTGTACTTCAGTAACAATATCACTGATGCTGCGTACTAAATAATACTTCTTCATTAGTTTCATTAATCGTTCTGGTTAGTGGAAGTCACTCCCAGTAGTTACAGTCTATTTGTTGTCTGCAGCCCTGCACCGGTAACTCATCTTAAACTCTAACCTCAAGACCCCTTTCAGTGTCATTGCACCTGAAGATACATCTAGCAGGTACAACATTCAGTGTTAATTTCAAGAAATTGAGAAAAATCAGCCATTGAAATAATCTCCACAGAGAAGTGGTGGATTCACCAACATTGGACACTTTCAGGATTCAGCTGCACAGAGTGCTGGGCCATCTTGTCTAAACCATGCTTTTGCCAAGAAAGGTTGAACCAGATGATCTGATTGAAGATAACTGACCATTCCATGGTTATTTTTTCTCTTTTCTTTGTATTTTCTCCTTTTTTTTTTTTTTTTGTTTTGCTTTGTTTTGGTTTTGTTTTTTGTTTGTTTAATTTTCTTTCAGGTTAGTAAAAGGCATTGAATAATGTAGAGTCGCACATCTTGTTTTATAACACACCACTATTGTAAACTGTCACTCATCCAGCTTCTAATGAAAAATTAATAATACAAAAAAAATGTATTGTTTTTTAAAATAAACTGCCTTTTTAGAAGTGCTAAAGAAGTGCAGTGATTTGACAGGACTCCACCCATGCTTTTCCTTTGTCAAAGCAATCTTCACCCTGAAACCCTTCTGCTACTGCAACACCTTCTCCTCCCATGGAGGATGCCACAAGCCACAGTGACCTCAATAAATGTGGGAGTGGCACTTCAATAGCAAATGCGCTTGAAGCATCCTTCATCCTCTCAAATTGCACATATGAAACCCTTCAGAACAAGAAATGTTTAGAAGCACAACCCCTAACCCAAATGCAAGGAAAGAAGGTATTTTTCCTACTTGGTGGATTGCAAGGTTCTTGGGGAGCAACCAGGTTCAAAATGAATATAAATAGTTAAGTATATTAGTCTGCAATTAAACTAGTTGAATCTGGTAACCAGGTCTCTCATTTCCTTCCAAAGAGGACCCACATTCAATCATTTTGTCTAGTTAAAGAGAAACTTTTTTATCTTTAAAAAATGTAATGAAACCTTTTATCAGTTGTACCATGCCAAACCACTGTTCATTTGTACAGCAGCATCTGTAGAGAGGGATCTATGTAGCCACAAAAGTCTGACTGCAGGACTGTCGTTCCAATTTAACTTTTTTTTTCTTTTTTTTTGGTAAGTCTCTGATCTCCAGATTTTTGGAGACCCTTCTAAACAAAGGAAAATTAAGGAAGTAATCCTTCTGAAATCTCCACTTTTTAGACACAAGGCCTACTCAAAGAAATGTTAGGTATCAAAAAAATATGACAGTCTAATAGAAGATTTTGGTGCCTATATAATAGCTGCCATTATGTCTTATTTCCAAAGGAGAATTTGAGGAGCTTTAATTCCTGTCACTAGGGTATTAAGAGCCAAGCAGATCCAAACCAACCAGCATGCTGAAACTCAGCCTAAGCCAGCCTGTAGGAAACACTGTGCAGTGGGCATCTTTTCAATCCTTTATCATCCTTTCCTATATCGGTCTCAGATACCATGCTCTGGGTTTCAGGGAAAACTGTTTTTCATTTGCTACCACCAGTCTACAAATATATCTTTGTCAAATCTTTCAGATAACTTATTTTTCTTTTAAGTGAGTCAGAAAGGTTTACTCATTTTACATTTTCTCCTTTGACTACTATTTAATGTAAAGTACAAAAGTTAATACTTGCGTCAGGCACCACTAAATGTTCCTTCTCATAGATGCATTCCTTAATTACTGGGTGACAGGTTCGTGTTTCTTTTTATAATCTTTCTTTACCTTAAAAACACTTGAAGACATTTTTAAAACAATGGAAGTACTTTGTGAGAAGGAGTGGAAGGTTTCCATGCCCAGCCTACATCCCAGTCAGCTTTTGTTCCCTCCTGAATAATGCACACCCTCTGACACTCTCATTCCTGGATAAGCTTTACTATATTAGATAAAAGGTGTTGCCACAGGTCATACATCACCAATTGTACCTCTCCATGTTTGAAACACATTCTGAGAATTTCTAGGGGCAGAAGGAGTATAAAGTCTCTGGAAATCATTCTGTCCCCCTCTATCACACATAGAGAGGGACAGAATTTATGGACCAGATCTAGGTAGATATGGAGATCTGTGCCTAGAAATTTCCACCTCTAAACACTCTGTAAGAAACTTAAGGAGATTAAACAATTTCAGAGTAGGGAGGCAATTGAAAGAAGGTTTTTTTTGTCAATGACACTGAGTTTCCTTCAACTTGCTGTATTTGGTCTGTAGCCCTTTCATATGTCTATGATACCAACAACATCAGGACCTCTCAGGAAGGTAGATTCCACACAGACACTCAATAAATCTTCAAATATCTCAGCTTCCTTTGAAATTGTGCTAAAGGAGCACACTTTTCTACATTTTGGGGCTGGCTAGAGAAAAATCTTTCTAATTGATGTGTTCATGTTTAAGAAACAAAGAAAACTGAATATAAATAAAATATAGTTTATTGCAGATTGTTTCAAATAGAATATGTTACAGTCCATAAGAGCAGTAGTTCATTGCAGAAGCACATTTCAAATACATATCCTTCCCTTCCTTTCCATTCCTTTCTTGTCTCCATGAGAAAACAGGTATTTCACTGCCCTTAAAGGGCCAAAAACTCATAGGGCTAAAAAACTTTGAAAAATCAAACTACATATGATGCATAGAAAAATAGAACAGTTGAACAGACAGTGATGCCTGCTGAGGTTTGGAGGTCAAAATTAACACTTCCAGAAATCAGTGTGAAGAGGAAGTCATAGCAAAATCGAATAGAGAAAAACAAATTAAAAAGCAAAAAAAAAAAAAAAATTAAAAGCCCACAGGGCAGTCCATATATAATAATATACATAATTTAAAGTAAAAAAGTGGTAAACCAGTTCAGTCAAACTTCTCAAAATAAAAATGGTCTTCTGCTACTCCAGATCTCCCAATTAAGTTGTGAAAGCTTTATTTTTAATATTGTTAAACCAACTAAAGAAAAATGTATTATATATCAACCCCATTTTTTTTCTCGACTGTCACAAACAGGATCTGTCTTACTGAGTATAGTGGTGCATTATCTTTAATCCACTTTTAAACATGAAGACTTTTAAGGTCATTGTTAATTAGAGAAAGGTCCAAACTCTTCCTAATTTAAGGCTTTGGATGCATCTCTGTGGTTAAGCAAATTTACCTGTTTGATTTATTATAAACATTTGAGAATTAGACTAGCTCATCCCACTGGGTTTCAATCATTTAACTAAAACTTATTTCTGGGCAGGAAACAAGATAAACTTTAATCCAAATAATAAGCAGAATTGCCAATAAAAACATAATGCTGAATGAAACTAAGAGAGGGAATCTGTTAATCTGCAAATTTCTCACAGAATTACAAAACTACTTAAGGGAGTAAAACAAATGTCAGTGAAGGAATGTCAACAGTGGCATTATAAGGACAGAATCAAGGAGAAAGAAAATGTCAAGGGAATGTTGCACCTAATATACTCCTTTTTAAATAGCTTCACGTCTAGAAATTAGGCAATTCAACAATAACATTAAATTATATTTGCAAGAAAACTGACTGTGTGGCATTTTGCTCTTCACAAGCTACACACCAGATACACATCCAACAAAATTTAGAGAGTACTGGTGTGATTTAGCATACTGAATAATATCTATATCCTTGCAGACAAGCAACTGTCACCTAGACATTGCCTTTCCACCCTGTAAAGTCAGAGAATTATGTGGAGTCTGTCCTTCCTTTGATGAACTCCATTTGGTTTGTGATAATACGTTTTACATTTCCTTGTTCCCTCGTGACATATGATTGTCTTTGTAAACTGCAAACCCATTTAGATCGGTCAGTGTTACCCAGCCATGGAGAAGAGGTTTTACTTTGATTTTGCTCTCAGTACTACAGAGAAAATAGACATATCTTAGCAAATATTTTTTTTTGGTGCAACCTAATTTTCAGTGCTCGGTGGCAAGATTTACTTCATAATATAAATAAAAAATCAAGTATAATAGGAAAGTAATGGTTCAGCTGTAGTTTCAAAGCCTTTCTTACAAATATTAACCCAGCCTTGCACATATATCTGATTGAATTTCCCATTAGTTCTTGTCATTGCTACTTGCTGAAAAACAAAAATTATCTACAAAAGATGTGGACTGATGCAATGGAAGAAATACAGCCAGACTAACCATACACCTCTAGCTGTTGTGCCCAAAATGGAAGATCCAATGATCTGCTCAAGCTCACTCCTTAGAGTTCCTGAGCCAATATACATTTAATAGCAAGAACTTAAAATACAAGAAATATAAGGAAATGTCAGCTGCAAGTCTGTGGTGAAAAATTCTGAAGGAGAAGGAAAATTAATACAGTATTTTTACCCCAGCTGTTTCTCATGGATGATATTCTCCTCTGAACAATTTCACACTCTTGCTATGACATTTTTACACTTATGCAAATACAGTTCTACAGTTTCTCTTGCTTTAATGAGGCATATATGGAAACTGGATTTTATCTGACTACACTAAAATTTGTAATAATTTGCAGAGAAAAATGTCAGGTAGATTTTCCTCTCCAAGCCATTCTATGAATCAAACAATTTGGATCAACTTCAATAGAGGACGGATGAGTGAATTTCCTTCCACGGTATTATGCATAAATTAAAAGCAAACGCTTTGTGTTGAAGAAATAAACAAAGAATATTGAAAAAAAAATACAGTGCAGGGTTGTTTTTGTTTGTTTGTTTGTTTGTTTGTTTGTTTTTCTGATACTTCAGAAAAATTCTTTAAGTATTCACTGATATGGATACTAAACCATGTAATTGAATATCTTTCTTCAATGGAAATAATACATTTTGTCTTCTCTGTGGTCTGCTTTTTACCACAGTGGTCATATGGCTGACCAAGTTGATTGCTACAGTCTGTAACTTGAATCAGCGAGAAGGAAGGGACGAGGGTAGCCATAAAAGTGTTTACATTTATGTTATATAATCACTGGCAAAGAGCAGGAATTTGTAGAGAAGAATAACTTCTAAAATGTCCCTAACTGCTCCGCAGTGTTTTAAGATGCACTGCTGGTTTCTTCACATACCACTAAAAGCAAAGACAATAGGTAAGATGATTATACTTCAGTAACTAGATTTTTATAGCTTTTTCAAGTATATATTCAGCTTCTCAGTAGCGTTATTTGCCGTACAGCATTAAAATGCTACCTTTTTCTTAACTGTATATACAATAAAATAAAATGGACAGTTCTCATTTAAATAAAAACTACCTTGCAAGGAGACATGCTAAGAATGAAATGCCTTTAAAAGAAAGTGCTCTCTTAAAACACTTTTTATGAACACCTAGAGACGAAGAAGCCATAAACCACGGTTCCCACAGCCAAACTGAATTTGTTTTTATGATGTATTGTTCAGTAAAAGTAAAAATCTGCAAGAACTTTCAAGTCCATTATGTTTATCCTCTCTCTGCTACATAGTTTGCTTTCATAAATTATTATTATTTTACCAAAAGATTCAAAATTATTCTTTGACAAGAAGTATTTCTGAAGCAGATATAGCAGCTTTTCATCAATCAAAAATTTTATTTTGATCTTACCTGTTCAGACACCTTTTTTAGCTGTAAAATTAAAAAAACTTAAAAAAAAAATTTATTAGTATTATTTTATGTGAACAGTAGTTGATACAGTCCTGTTACCAAAAGTACATGGACAGAAGCCTACTCTGTGTTGAAGTTTGTTTAAGAAAAAGAAGAGTTTTAGCCTTATGAACAAAAATGAAAGCTAAAACTTTAAGCCAGGAAATTTAGTAGTATTGTTCTAAACTGGCTCATACAGTCAAGGTCTAGCTTCAGCTGCACCGACTCATCTTATGTTTCATATCCAAAGGCAAAACTAGTCTTGGAGTTCCCATATCCTATAGAAATATGGAATATTTTACACATGACGTATTTTCCTTGCTTGTAACATTTAAAAGTAAAAAAATAAAAAATAATAATAAAAAATAATAAAAAAATAATTAAAAAATCACACTCCCTCTTCCAACAACAAAAAATCCCTATTGCTTTACCTCTAAGATTTCAAAGTAATGTCACCAGCAGCACCACTGGGACAACAGTAGGCTCTACATTATGAATGTGTTGTGGAATGTGCACTGAAGCAATGCTATCCTTGCCAAAATTAATATAGAAGCATATGGCTGCCCAGTCCCACAGCGCTGCCAGAATACACATAGGAGGAGGTACTGAATTCATCCCAGACATTGCCAAAAGTCCAGATGAGCCAAGGTACACTAGCACATTTACACCTGGATTCAGAAACCATAGCAATAAATGTCAGGGCTTTGGAAAACTTCCTGAAACCTCGTCAGACTTACCCAACTTTACAGTTCTGAAATTAAATGAAATCATGTCTAATTCTCCACTACACCCAAGTTCCCTGAATAGTTACTTTCAAATTTGGGGCTGCAATCCCTTAATTTTTAAAATTCCCTCTCTTATTGAGTAACTATGGTCCCCAACATGACTAATTTCAACCAGTATAACATAATGGTACACTAAAATGAGTGCAGCATTGAAGCATGGGAGGTCAGGAACAGGCCTGAAGACTTAATGCATGTTTGCAAATTACATTCCAGTACAGCACTCAGGAACATCTTACTACTGCCTACTTGTAGATACACAGAGGGAACCATGAAGCTGCCTCAGGATATTTTTGGAAATATTGGGCGGCTGTTACCAACGATTGCCAAAATAATAGTTTTTCAATACCGTATCACTGGCTTATTGTAATTAGGATGCTTGGCACCTCATATAAATTCCCTAAAAAATCTAGATAATTCTGATTGTTCATTTGGAATCTGGAAGGAATTTCCTTCCCTCTTTAACCAAATAATTTATTTTTTTTTTTTTTTAACTTTCCTTCCAGAAGACAAGATTTGCCATAGTCAGTTATTGCACATCTCATCTAAATGATCTTCTTCCTTTGCTGCACTTCGGATTGCACGGTTTTCTTCCTTTGGCATGCTGCCTATTCTCCTAACGCTTTGAGTGGTTTTGTCTAACCAATGTCTTGCACAGGTATTATATTGCCACATATAGCTTTATAGATGAATATCTGCATTGCATTCGAGGTTTTGAGATCTACTCACGGCTCAGATATTGCCAAGAGAAAGACCTAAAGGCCAGATTGGATTTCCATTGTGATGTCTGGGCTTAAGGTCTGTGATACTTCAGTGGATAAACTGTGCTGCAACTAGTAATAGTTATCACCTCTCTTATTCAAATTTACATGTCTGCTCTTAACAGCACATCTCTACTCCATACTAGAGACAAGTCTCTTGCCTCGCAGCTGCAATGACTCTTGGGATTTGTGGCACTTTGCTAAGCTGCTAAGAACGTATTGTAGGAATCACTTAAGCAGCCCTTAAATAATGTTCATATGTTGCCTTGTTAATGAAAGACATAATAGTTGACTTAAAAGTGGATTATTATTATTATTTTTTTCAATTTTGGTGTAATATTTCCTTAGGTATCTTAATCCTATTGGTTAGCTTTTCTCTTTATAATATTTCTTGATTCAAGAGTATCACTGCAGAAGATATAACTCAAATATGACAAATATTTGAAAACTACTTTAGGTGACTTGTTATTTTTAATAATTCTCTGAAATAAATTATTTCTCTGATCATATTGTGACTTACATTTGAACATAAAGGGGATATAGCTCAGCACACAGAGTAAAAAAAAATAAATGTATTAACAAATTCCTTGCTTAAATATAGTAAAACAAATACAAATTGGATTTAAAGGGAGTGAGGAGAGACTTAATGGAGTACAACTTCCTCCTCTCATAAAACAACCCAAATAAAATGCTTATGAATCTACATTTATCTCCTGCATTAGTGGGAGAAAGAGAGACAGTTTCTATGATTAAAAAGTCAAAGAAAATCCCAGAATGACTGAATAGTACCAAATGTTATGTAAAATAAAATATGAAGTGTTCTAAGAATTTATATAAATAGTAACAGACACATTCTAATATAACCCATAATCAGGAGTCAAAGATCAGGGCTTCACACTGAGAATTTAGTCTACCAGGTGTTTGAGGAGGATTAACACAATGAAATATCTGATATTCATTGACAAGAGGTGTGAAATACAGGGACATCACAACCTGTAGGATCACTAGTATTTTTAAAATTACTTAAGAACTTATAAAACTGCTTTCAGTACTTTATAAAGTGTTAAAAGAGGAAGTATGAAAGTAACAAAAATAAAAGATGATTTTTGAACAAAGTATCACCTTTCAACTGTTTCTTTTGAGAGCATCTCATCAAGGTAAAGGCACAATTTTTTTTTTCTATATATGGTATAATGGACCATATACTGGCAGTGAGCCAGTCTATGTTCATATTGTGCTGTATCTGACGAATGATGACATTCAGAACAATGATAAAACTATGATAAAAAAGATGGTGCTTCAGAGATCTAAACTGGATTCTAATTCAATGTATCGTCATTGGCTGTCCATGATGAATGGACTTTAATTTTGATGGTGATAAAAGAATACTGCCATATATCATGGCAGGGCAGCTGCACGCCCTTAGATATCCTCACAGTCCTAGGAATACTTTCACCTCCTGTCTCAGATACACACTATTCTTGTTACCAAAAGAGGATGACATTGCCACAATGACAAGGAATTCAGAACAGAGCTTTCACCCTGTCTTACTTTTCTCTCCCACACTTTCTTACATGCTTTAATCAACCAACATACTGTTAAGCCTAAGGTAACAGAATAGTCATGAAAGTATTGACATTGTTACTACCTCTTTATCTCAGAATTTGTGATTACTCAAAGATATTAAATTACTTTTTTCCCCCCCCGCCCCGTACCACCCATAATTCTTGTGTCTACTAGGATGGTGCCTAGAAAACTTACATCCTTGTTTTTCATAATGATTAAATATTCATATATAATATGCCCAATCTATATGGTGTATCCCCAGAATACACCTAAGTTATAAGATGAGACAAATTTATCCTTGATCTTATCTTCTTCGATTTTCCTCTCTCCACATATTTGCAGGGCATTATGTGGTAATATTAAGAAAGTTTTAATAGCGAGCTTCTCATATTATGTATATTATCAGCCTTCACAACATGTTACAATATAGTGTATGATTTAACTGACCGATCCTCTATTTTGAAGTAAAATGGATGAATATATACATTCGAGCTGCATACAAAGTAGCTACTACTCAACATAATTTATAATAGTAATAATCTGACAGTTTAAATCATATCTGTTAATTTCCTTGTTGGGGGGGGTTTATGACACCTCAGACATCCAATATTTATAGATAGTCTTCTGCCTCATTAGTGATATGCTAAGTCATTAGAGATTTTTTTAATTAAATGTGAAGATTGGATTTCTATTTATTTAGAAAGAGGCTTTCAATTACTGTTAAGTGCATTCTCACTTTTAAGAAAGCTCAAATCTTTAAGCCTATACTGCCGACCAACTGAAAAACTAAGAGACTGACTGAGATCCTCATTGCTCTGTGACTTTCCAAAATGGCTGTTGACTCCCTGGAGTACTATAGCTTTTTCATTACAGGATTTCATAAAAAGGAATGATTGCATCTAGTGGCTACTCCAACAGCCACTGCATTGCAAAAGTAATCTAAAAAGTCTGTGTTATTTATTGGAATTACCATTTAAATGATCCCACGAGTGGGAGGTGCGGCAGGTGATGTTGCAGAGCAGATGGGAGCTGCAAAGGGTGGACACAGGCTGTCCAGGAAACACCAGCTGGGGAAGTGAGGAGAAAAGGTGAGCTCCAAGCAAAGGCATGAACTGGATGCCCAGAGCCTGGCCTTGGGACTGGTGATGAGCCAGTCCAGAGGTTACGAGCAAATTTCAGAGGACAGATTGACACAGTTGACACCATGGTATGCTTCTGCCACAGACTGCCTGACTGAGGAAACAGATAGAGTTTTCTTTACAAAGCTGGAGGAAGCCTCATGATAGCAGACCCCCTTACTTATGGTGCATAACAACTCTCATATTTTCTAGAAGGAATAGAATAGAATAGAATAGAATAGAATAGAATAGAATAGAATAGAATAGAATAGAATAGAATAGAATAGAATAGAATAGAACATTAAGTAAATCCTTGAGACTCCTGAAGTGTGCTGATGACAATTTCCTGACACAGGTGATGGACAGCCTGACCAGGGAAGATGATCTATTGGCATCACTACTCAAAAGCAAGCAAGACATGTTTGGTTACAGGGCAGTCAAGGGTAGCTTTGATTGCAGTAACCATGAGATTGTGAAGCTTAAAATGCTCACAGGAGTGACCAAGACAAATAATTACAATAGTGAACTTCAAAGGAATTTATTTTGCTCAGGGATTTGACCAAGGGCTGAGAACATCCGGTTCATTCTCGAGGACAGCCTCCTCAGAGCACAAGAGTGGTCCATTCCAATGTGCAGAAAGTCAATCAAGCAGGGCAGAAGGCCAGAATGGATGAACAGGAAACATCTGGGTAAGTTCAAAAGCAAAACCAAAATAAAGACAAGCAGGAAGTGAGGACAGACTACCCAGGAAGAATACAAAGGCACTGTCCAAGGATGAAAGGATGCTGTTAGGAAAGGTAGAGCTCAGCTGCAGTTGAATCAAACTAGAGAGGTGATGGGCAATAAGATTTTCTGTAGGTATATTAGAAGCAAAAGGAAGGCTAAGGGAAGTAGAGGTCCACATCTCAATGAAGCAGGAAATCTAGTGACAAAAGACATGTAAAATGTCAAAGTACTCAGTGACTTATTTTTCTCAGTTTCCATTGGCCAGGTTTGCTCTCATGTGTCCAAATCTGTGGGAGTGAAGCAGCACTCACAGAGCAGAAAGTGTCACACCTAGTTTCCAAAACAGCAACGAGGATAAGGGAAACTACAGACTGGTCATCATGATTCAGTGTTTGGGAAGGTTATGGATCAAATCCTCCTGGAATACATTTCCAAGTACATGAAGGACAAGAAGGGGTCTGGGAGCAGACAGCTTGGGATCACCAAGGCTGATATGTGTCTCACCAACCTGACTGTGTTCCATGATGAGAGGACTGGCTATCGCTAGCAGCTCAGCTAATAATCTAAAATTATTTATTATAACTCTCTGGCATAAATGTAAAATGAGAGGCAACTGCCTGAATACTCTGCAGAAACATAAGAAAGAAATAGGAGATGTAATACAGAAAAAAGGATATGAGAGTGTATAGAAATAGGTGACCACAGTAGCCAACATTATATGGGCAGAAGTGTCTCTAATCAGTAAGGTGCATTTCCTTAAAGAAATTATAATTGAATGTCAAAGGTCCTTATTATTTTTATACTTTGTATTCCTTGGTGGCACTATCCATAGGAGCTGGTACACGGGTGATGTATAGTCTACAACTGCTACTTGTTTCTCCACTGCCTGAAGCTGAAGCCGTTTGTGGCACTGATTGGAAAAATGTCGATGGTCTTAATTCATTACCAACACAGCCATATCTGATCAGCTGGCAGATCATTCTCTAAGAAGTTAAAAATATGCAGAATTCTATTAATCTGGAGTATGCACAGCCCTTTGTGAGCAGAATGTCATGGTTACATATTCAAGCACTCAGACGTTTGTCAGAAGAATTGCCTATGTATATGCAACTTTATAGCCTCTTTGACACATCCATCATAATATTTTAGTTACATGACTCTTTATATTTCCTCTCCAAAGCTCCTAGTTGCATTTATTGTTATTCAAGGTGGCATTTTTTTTTCCTTATTCAGTGTTTGACCCCCTGCTTTATTTAGCACACATTATTCAAACGCTTTATTGAAAGTAAAATTATTTTCACCATCACGGTTTCTGTGGTATTTTTGCTACAGTAAATGAATGCTTCAGAAATAAAAATTCTAAGATTCAATTTATTACAGCCATTTTTCAGTTTGAAAATTAATCACACTTGTACTAAGATGCCCAGTGGTTCTGGGTATGCAGTTTTCATCACTTGAAACCTGACTTCTTCATATATTAATTCATAACATTGTCCTCATTCAGAGCACCCATAACTGATGTTATTTACAATTAGAAACACAACAGTGCTGCAAATCTGACCTAACATTTTTCATGGTGTATCCAGAAAGTAAGAAACATAGGTACAAGAGTATTTTATGCACTAGGAGAATTATATATATTTGAAATTCTGGTGTAGTTTCAAGGAATTTCCTTTTTCTTTCCTCCAGACTCTACCATGCTTTATAGCTTTGTCTCTCTCCTTCCCCTAGGAGACAGCCAGTCTAGCAACTCTCTTCTCTTGTGGCTTTCTGCTCTGTAGGCTACCTTGTCCTACCAGACATGGCCTGACAGATATCTGAGCA
This sequence comes from Streptopelia decaocto, assembly GCF_964273445.1. Lineage (NCBI taxonomy): Eukaryota > Metazoa > Chordata > Aves > Columbiformes > Columbidae > Streptopelia > Streptopelia decaocto. The sequence continues at coordinate 159,326,066 of NC_138663.1, forward strand.
ATTGTTCTCAACGTGGTTATTCCACTTCAAAATCTGCTGCTTCAGTTTTAGAATGATATAAGGGCATAGGTTCCTGAAAGTTTGTCTCTTTTTTCCACTTATAAAGATATTACTTCAACATGGCTGCATTAATGATGGTATCATCCAGTTTCACAGCCATCAGTCCCATCTTTGGTGCTACTTATCTTCAGGCCAGAAACAAATCAATCAGGTATCCTACAGACAACATTTTGTTTCAGTGCAGCCTGAGAGAACATCACATTGGGTTAAGACTTGTTAAAAATGTATGTGATCATAAAAGCAGAGACTGTATTATCATTCATGTGTGCAGACCTTAATTCTAGCATTCTCTAATGTTAGGTGTTTCAAGTTCTAATTCTAAGTAAATTCAGTAATGCCCTCTACTATTTTTTAAGTGTTTGCATATTTACCTGTAAAAAACATATATATCAAAAAGTATATATACACCCATACTCTCATTTTTATGTTCATGTTGACTAGCTATCAACACAAGCAAATCTCACTGAATCATCTGGAAGGGTATTTTAAAAGATATTTTAGTATTGTCATTCCCATTGGTTAGTACAAAGCACATTGTCTTTTGAATGAAATTTAGTACATAAATAGCAAATGGATGAAGCTAGAAAGAAAGTCAAAATACACTGATCGGTGGAAAGAAGAAACTGTTTTGTCAAAGAAAATAACCAACTTCCTACTTGCCTACTTGCACCAGGCACTCGCATTCCTGCTAAATAAGAACTAACTAGACCAGCTGACAGCCAACCTTCTGCTATCCCCCACCTGAATTTACCTGTTATTAGCTCTCTTCCCCAGACAGCCCCCTCCCATACATGTGATTCTGCTGTATATGTAGCTGTATGGACTTCTTATATTTCTAAATGTACATAGGCCTGGTAGATTCAACCTTCCACATTTCTCATTTAATCATATGCATATTCTTGTTTCTTCTCCATCACTGTGCATCTACTTTTCCCACCAGTGCCCCAGCCACTGCTGGTGAGAAGGACAAGCTGCTGGTCAAGCCAAGAGCCTTCTGCTCCCAGGTGCCCTGGGAAATCCTCTTTCCCACTGCAGCACAGGTTGGTAACGTAACTGCTGATCAACTGATGGAATTCTTATTTTATGTCAGAATAAACAGACCAGAGCTTGAGTAAAAAGGGAAAGAGGAAAAAACAATGACATTAAGATATGGTAAAGGAGGGGATTTTCTTCATTAAATGTTTCCCTCTTGTGTCCTGCAATAATATTATCTGCAGTGCTCAAGTTTGGCATAAATCTGAGCCCCGATGAACCCTGTGACTCCAAGTGTGTTTAGTTGCCGATATTCATCAAGTGGGATAGCATGCAGGGTGAAAGGGCTGCAAACACCACTGTGTTACTGTGTATACATGTGGTAAAGATGGTTGATGAGGCTGGGAAATATTAAGTTGCTCTGTGAAAGGTGAGCAAGCCAGAGGAGGAGGAGGAGGCTAAACAAGAGCACATCAATCCCGGTTATGCACAGCAAGAGTGTATTGTTTGAGATTTCCATAGATGTTTGCAAGCAGCTTGTGTCCCTTAGGCAATATGGAGATGAAACTCTGGTTTGAGGAGTCAGAAGTTGACTTAAATTAGTTTGATAGGAAACAAAGCTTGTTGCCATACTTGCAGATCAGTATGAAAACATGGCAAAAAATGAGGGGGAAAAAAAAAGATAATCTTCAGGCATAGGAAGCCTGTCAACTGTCAAGCTGAGAAATACTTCCAGATGTATTGCAACTGTTACATATTTGAAATTATCCTGTATTTTCAGACAATGATAATAGATAACCAGTCAATCTCTTAAATTTCCCTCCTATCAGAAACTAGGCAAAGTCAGTGATTTACTGAAATTGAACATATTTTAAGAACCAACCCAAAACATGGCATGTAGTTTCCTCTTGTGAATGCTATCACATCATAAATTAAATCCTAGATGTTCTTAGTACTAAAATCACAGACATAAAGGGCTTTATTCACAGTAGACGTCATATGCTTGACAGGGTAAAAACTCATTAAAAATCTCCAGCATACCTGTGTTCCTCAAATGTGGACTTGAAAAATAGGATGGTGTCAGTTTGCTGAATTCGGATCACGGAGTAACTCTACAGTCAGAGCTACAGCTGCTAAAGACTAAATCCAGCTGATGATGAGGACATTTCAAGTAACAGTCTGATGCCTACATGCCGAGATGGAGAACTACTGACACATGATAAAAGTTGGTCGGAGAGCCACAGCCTACTGGACCACTATTGTGGCAGCTTTGTAAAGGGGAAAAAAAAAGCACCACTTCAAAGTTTGTAAGACATTTTTTAAAAAGCTGGTAAAGAGATTCGTTGAACAGGTATAATGTAATGAGACAGACTGGAATCAAAAAGGATTTAAGCTGCTGCATCTCGATCTGGTAATATTTTGAAGGTGGGAAAATGAAACTTACGATACAACAAGCACCAGATTCTCAAAAATAGATTTGAAACCAGGCCACTCAGAGGGACTTTTTCACCTAATAGATGGAAATGGTGTTTTGAGAGAATATTGTAAGGTTTTGTCTGGAAGGGAACAAAGTTGCTGCATGTGAAATGAACAAAAAGCTGTTTGAAGCAGAGCAATGATTTGTAGCAATTATTTCATGTCTGGAACCAGGCCGCAGGTAGGCGAGACAATAAGGGAGAATGAAACAGGGTCTTAGTAGCTGGAATAGAATAATTCTCTGTATTCATCATTTACAATCAGAAAACTTGGCTCACTTGTACAGGAGACACATTTTGTCATAGCTCAGCATCAGAGATGGAAAAATAGAAGGCTAAGAGTTCACGCATCCACTTTCTTGAAGAGGCGCATGTTCCAATACAGGTTTTAGGATTCAGATTAGTATGTGATGACAAGGGCCTCTGCAATACATGAGCTAAAGCTGACCTTAATATCAGCTCAGCTTCATGTCAGCTTTAGCTGAAGGTGTTGGATTCAGCCACCAAATGACACGTGATACACAGAAATAGAGACTAAATGTTGCAATAGTGCCTTCTGCTTTAAATGATGGGACAGATTAGTTAGCCCTAGTTTAGGTATCTCCAGATTGGGCATTTAAGTCTCCACTAGTCATTCTAGCCTCCCTTTTTACAATCCACAAAGCAACATTAATCTCATATTAAGAAAGGCATCTAAGAAGAGTGAGATTAATTACTCTCTGGAATACTTATCTCTGCTGACTTTAAAAGAAGGCTGGGGAACTGGCTGAAATATACACATCTATGTTTTAAATGCATTAAGGCTGGGCAGATTAATCTCTGTTTTCAAGTTTGATGTGATTTGGATGTTTGGTTTTTTTTTGCCTGAGTTGTTTTTTTTGTTTGTTTGTTTTGTTTTGTTGTGGGATTTTTTGTTGTTTGTTTGTTTGATTGATTGATTTTTTTTAATAGAAGGAAGTGGTTTTGCTACTGATTTCTATATATCCTTAGAGAAGTTAAAAATAAGTGAAAGGCACATTCATATTTCCTGTTCTTTCCAAATACACTGTTTTGCTGTATCTTTCCATCACTACAACATATATAAATTGTAAATCTACAATTCTAGAAGCTGAGAGAGGAGAGTACTATTGCCACACATAAATATGCCAAAAAAAGGATAAACTACAACAATGAAAAGAGCTCAATATAATAAATGCCAAAAAAAAAAAAGGGGGTTGAGAGAGAAATCTTCCTTGACAGTTGTCTCTTTGTGAGTCCAGAACTCTTAATGGTGAGATAGAAAACATTTCTGTTTTACATGGTGTCAACAATACCTAAATAGGAAATTTCATATTGAGGGAAATCTCCATGTACCTCCATACAGGTTGAAATTATTGATTTTTCTTCTTTTCTCTCTTCTTTTTTTTTTTAATATATTTTTGTTAATTATTTTTAATATATGTTTGATATTGGTATACTAACTCACACACCGATAGATTTATCTGGGATGTCTTTCATCCAGAAAACCACCAAACAGCCTGCAACTGCATATTACATAGTCCATATTACATATTAACAAGCAATATGCCTCTGCCTACCTTAGAAATGAAATAATTCCAAGGAAGAAAGATTTGCGAGAGCATCTTGTTTGGTCCAGTTTTTTGCAAATTTAACAATGAAACAGACTCACAAAGGAAAAGACTGATCCAGCAATGGCTTGATTTTTCAAAACCTCTCTGCTCACTGCTGTCACTCGTCTGTCAGTCAACAGGCTCCATTGCTCAGTGGATGAGTTCCATATGGGTTTCAGTGTGACTTTTCACGTTCTGCATCCTTGCACACTTCTGGTACGAGTCACGTTGTTGGAAGGACTAACTACAAGTAAGTTTTGCTCTTCGACACAGATGTGGCACATTTTAAAGCTCTATTGCTGCTTCTGTGACCATCAGAACCAAAAAAACCCTTATTTTTACAAGAGGTGATTGTCACTGGACATGGGTGCACTTAACATTGATGTAATTATCTAAAGGTTATGTTACAGGAAGAATAGTAATAAGTACAGCATAACTGTGCATGAATGTTAAACAAGAGACTACAGAATTACTGGATAAACAACTAAAACCCGATATTCAAATACAAGATCTCAGCATTCTTCCAGAAGTGCTAAGGAGTGCTATGGGTAATGAATACAAAGAAGGGATCTGCTCAGATAAAGAATGGGTATATACTACTCTTTAAGCCTAGCCAGACTGTAGATAATTTTTCCATGGCAACCAACTAATGTAATATTAATAGTTCTAACAGATGGAGGATTATTAACTTGTCAAAAATAGGGACCCTAAATTAGTCTCGTAATCAAAACTGATAAAAAGAAAATTCTTTTTTAGTAAGTAAATCAGGTTGGTAAAACATGAAGTGAGGCAGCAGATGCAATAGGTGATACTTTGGAAGAAGTGCCCTTCAGCCACCATCCTGTCCTATCTTCTGAGATCTCCCTGGAAGCCAATTATGTAAGCAACATCGTAGACTGTTTGTACTGCTTTTCTATTATTTATTAGTTTATAATTATTCTTTTAAATTGTACACACTCCTTGATATAATGTTCAGTTATGCAAATAGAACCTAGTCTGGAGACAAAAAATCTGCATCTGTTCCTTAAACAAAATATTATGCTGAACCTACCTGAACACATTTTTACCACATCTGCAGCCCTAATCAGCATCACCTTTACTTACTGCTCCTTAATAAGAGGCAAACTAACCTATTACAGTGAGTTTCTTTAAAAAAAAATACTGAAGTTTCAGCCTATAACCAGATTAATTTGCATAACTCCTTATTCACACACCCTGATAAATTATCATTAATGGACATCGTGGAAACTATGATGGAAAAAACACTTTATAAATGGAACAAAGTCAGTCAAGTGTAAAAGAAATTATCTGATATTTTTATACACCTTAAGATCATTTGCTTGTCTGTTTATCTAAAGAATTATCAGTACATGCAAAAAATCAGATGATTACTGAATATGTTCTGACATGTTACATAATAAGCCACATTTTAGACTCATTTTTATTACAAAATAGGAAATACAATACACAAAATTCCAACAACACATCTCACGAGCTTCTCAGTTGTACAAGTCTTTATCTTGAGTATTAATCAAGAAGCTGAATAAAATTTATCATTTGTTTAAATATTTTAAAGACTAAAAATTTTTACATGTTTACCACACTCCGTATACTAAGTTCACTTTTTTACTGTACAAATAAAATATGGTGCTTGTGTGATTACTACACAGCACTTGCAACAGCTAAAAGTCAGCACATTAAAGTTTGTGTGTTTATTTCACAGGGACTTAATGTATTACTATGTGTGGGTGACAGTCTTTAAGGCATTTTATTACATCCAAGCAAGGGGAGAGAAAGAGATATTCTGAAATGGAAATTTGGCAACCTGCTGGAAATTACAACTACTGCTTTGATTTTTCAAAGTATGTGTCTTGCTGCAAATGTAAAACCTTCAAGAAAATTTGAAAAACACTAAAGAGAATGCTGTATGTTTTTGACATCTGAGTTCTCCATGGTCTAGTCTAAAGATACCATCCTATGCCTTATTGTTGTCTGTTTAAATCTTTCATAAAAGACTAACTTGCAGTGTCAAGGCCACTGGCTAACATCCATTTCGACACTGATGAAATTACCTGGAGTGATGCAGAGTCTCCCGAGGCACACTCTGTCACATGGAATGAAATATGAAGGGACCAAAAAGAAATTTCCTGGCTCTGCATAACAGAGTAGAAGAAGAAAAAGGTAAAATGAAAAAAGAAAAGAAAAAAAACACCACACTTTGAAAAGTACGAGCGAAGACATATTTGCTTCCAAAGTAATCTTCAAATTCCACAGAAGCAAGACAGATTTGTCAAGTCATGGTCTGGAACAGTATGCAAACAGTGTTTCAGGATTATGGTCATGGTATAATATTGTAGAAAGGCAGATCAATAGATGATAAATGATTCTTGCTGAGTTAAAGAAGGAAAAAATCATGTTCAAGATCACTTCTCCTTGCCAATACCTGAGTAAGTCCATCTGGCCTTCTGAAATCTCTCTACCAAAGCAGTCTTTCCTTATAATGAAGCTGAGTATGCCAACAGTCATTACACTTGCGAGAATAACAGATAACTAATTTTGTTACACAGGGGCTCATAACTGCATATGAGTCAGATGGAAATTACACTGAAGTCAATGGGCTTCCAGTAACTCCAGAGGACTTTGGATCAAGATGTATGAACAAGCATCCTCAGGAGTCCTGAAGCCACAATCTCAGGAATGCATAATTTACTAAGGAACTTAAGGGACTTTTCCAGCCAGGACAGTTGCATGCATATAGAACAACATATAGACAGAAACTGTTACAATGATACTGGCATGCTATGGATGCATGATACTGAATGCTAGGGACAGCTTTATTTCAGTATAGGAATCTCTTTTTTTTTTATTTTTAATTCAGTTCATGAGTCAACCGTGCAATGTTAGATCCTTCCTTGTACTAGAATATATAAGGAGGAAGGGAAGGTGTGATACCTGTCCAATTAGCTAAGCTTTCCAGGGACAAGAATGACTAAATTGGTGTTGTTGACCTTTGGTTCAACTGCTGAAAATTTTACCCATCCATCATAGACATATATAAGAATGTGAAAGAAACTGAAAAATGCAATGTACTTTTTAATGCAGTCCTGCATTGTCCCTAGCAATTTATCTATCACATTTAAAGGATAATTATCACTATCATTTCAAAGGCCTATGTCATGTCTTTGTCACCACTTTAATGGCTGTGGTGTTTTTCTTTTTTTTAATAATTAAACTGGTTTTCATGCTTTTGGGACTAATACACTTATTCATTTCCTTAAACCCTTTAAAACAACTGTGGCCAATGGGACACAACAGCAAGTGCGAAGCAGAGAAACTCTTCAGCTGCTAATACAATATAATTCGGAATAAGTACAGTCTGGGACTACTAAAAATTCAGTTTTGCTCTTTTTACTTATAATCCTGACAGGAAACAGATTTTATGTTATCACTTCAAAAGGCAGAACTACTAAACGATATTCAGAGGGACTAATGTAACAGACTTAAAAGCAAACTTTTTTCTATAGTTCTAGTCAGAAATATTATTTCCAGCATAAAAAACATTAATCTGGATGGAAAAATACAGTTAAATAATAAGTCACAAGCCATGTATTTATGCCTAACTGTTGCAGATTTTGGATACTACCAATGCATCACTGTGAATTTTAAAAACATTAAGCATCTGATAAGCCCTCTCCCATCCTAGTATTTCTTTCTCTGTCATGCTTACACAAAATCTAAGTAGAAAATGGAAGATAATTTCTGGTGCCTTTATATCTGTTGGGCTCTATTGATATAGGCATTTCATTACTGGTGCTTCAAAGAGCTCTGCTATTCCAGTGATCAGTCAAAACACCCAGCGATTCACAATACTATCCACCAAGTATGATTTTGCCCAGAGCTGCCAGCATCATTATCAGAGATCTGTCAGTAGAACAGAATATATGTTTTCTACTCATTTAAAAAAATGTTAGTATTTCACATTAAAAGTATTTTATTTTTTACTGCAAGTGATGTTGATTTCTATCAAAGGATAAAATATAAGCAAACTTAGACTGTGAAAGAAGAATTTCACACTGTCTTTCTATATATTAATTTGTAAAAACTGGTAAATTAAAGATGACCAAGCTGTTATGTTTCAAAGAAGACTGATCATTTTATGTAAGTTCACTTTAAGGTGCTCCCAATTAAGCACGTGTCATGAGGTCTTTCTTCAGTATTGGTGGGGTGTTTGAAAGTTTCTTAAATTCATTGCCCAGCTGAATACCCATAAGCCCCTCTCCAAGTATTATGCATGTTTGGCACCAGCAATCACCCAGACAAGACAAAGTGAAATACAGTCAGGTTCTCAAACACAAAAGCATTTGATTTGAGGAGAATGCCACCTTAATAATTGAAAGATGACCTCCACTCAGTACTCCTCTGGCAAAACAGGATCACATCTTAGAACAGACCTGAAATATACATGAATTCTATGTATCCTTATTACACTACTAACTCCTGCCTTGAAAAAGACCTTCCAACCTTGCTTAACTGAGCATTTTTACTGTTACCTATCACTCTACTCTGAAATCTATAACGCAAACAAACAAACAAACAAAAAACGTAATTAACATATTGCAGTCTATACAGAAAAGAAGATCATCTATCGGAAGAAAATTTCCTGTCACTCTGTTTTTTCCTCACCTAGAAAGCATCGTGTGATTTCATCTAGCATTATTGAAGGGAAAATTTCCCCAAATTAACAAACATCAGTAAAATGAGAGACCATAAAAGAGTAATACTTTTCCATTTATCTCCTAAGCTACTGTGGCTAATTAGATGGACAACTGAGTCTTCAAAAGATACATCCCATATAGCCATTAATCCTAGGCTGTAATACATTCCAGTCACTGCACAGAATGTCCTTGTAGAAGCCATACAGTTGAAACCAAATGAATGTCACATCTCAAAACAGAAAGCCAATTGGCAGAGGACAGAAACATCCAATAGTTGGAGGAAACCATTTTTCACAGAGCAGTCTCTCTGTCACTGTTCTCTCTCTATCCCAAGCCACAAGTGAGACCTATAAAATACCTTCAACATATGAGTCTGGAAGCTAAAACCCATTATTATACTGGACAGTAAAAGTTATGGACTGAATAAAGATATCGCACATCCCATTTTTCCCAGTGACACCTTGCCAACTACCCCTGAATGTTTCATAGGCATTCACTGCCTACTTCTGTCAGCTCCGTGCAGAATCATCATCTTCCCATCTCTGCTTTATTATCTGCATCCCGTTCTTTCACCAACTGCCAACCACCCTTTGCTCTCAAATTGCTTTACTGATTAGCAGAATGATACTAAACACAACTGTTTCTAAATGGTATCTGATTTCTCTCTTTCTGGTCCACATCTAAGCAACTTGTTTTAGTGTCCTATATCTCTTCAGCTCAGTCAGTCAATTTAACAAAAGACACTTTTTTCTTTTTCTTTTTTTTTTTTTTTCTGATTTGTAAATTGTGGTGATATATGGACAAACAGCCACACAGAATATTCCTGGATTGTTTTAATAATATAAGGTATATCTCTGCAGTTAGCTCTGTTCAGAATAAAAAGTAAATGAGAGTTGAAGATAAGACATGGAGTACCATGCAGGAAGTACAGAACTACCTATTTTCAGTATTTTGATGTATGAAAAATCATATCCTTTGCAAAATATACAGTCATTATGCCTAACTATGTTTATGTCGATTAGCTTGGACTCAGGTGCAAATACAGAAAAGATACTTAAAACAAAATGCTTCCATTTTATTTTTTTGATTGAAAGCCTCGATGCGAAAAAAATACTGAAATCACTGGGAGTTGTGGATATTTGGCAACTCTGAGAATCAAGTCCTTATTTATTTATTACAGTTGGTAGTCATCTTTAGAGCCATTTAACTATGTTTTGAAAGTGACATATCAGATCAGAACAAATAAAATGCCTGAATCCCCATTATCAAAAAAATGAAAAAACATTACAGCACCAGCTGTCTTCAGACAAAGTAAGGTACAAAGTAATAACTTTCTCTCTGCAACACCTGTATTCAATTTCTAAGGTACATCTGTCATTTTATTTTAACAAACTCTAACAAGATAAGTTCACAGCCATCTGTGTCTCGATACTTTGAGAGCAATTCAGGTTGTGTCACTTTAAAAAATACCGTTCAAAGCAAGGCAAAACAAAGCAAAGGAAAACAATTGCAAAAGATTGGAGAAGACATTTTGAAGTTTATTACAGCTTGCAATAGGTATCCCCATGTACTTACAATGGTAAGACCCATATGTTTAAGTGTAGGTGAGTTATGAAATGATGCAGAGCTTGCAGAGGACCACCTGTTCCTCTTCAGCAGCAGCTCTACTATGTTACCACAGAGTTAAACCTACTGGAAGGGGTTACAAGTTTTTAACATCTCATGGTACTCACATACACTTTTCTTTAGTCATTCCCTATTATGAAAGAGACTGAGAGGGTTAAGTATAATCAATGCTTATACTTCCTGAGAATCTACACAATGGAAAGCTAGCAGACAGAGGAATCAGCATTTCCATAGCAATGTAGCAGGAGTCTCCAAACAATGAGACTACAGCCATAGGTAACTGGGCTATAGGTTGTTCCTAAGCAGTATAGGAAATGAAATAGCAGAAAATGTACATACCGCAGAGTTGCCTAGGCATGGTTTTCTAAATTCCCACTTAAGAATAGAGGGTCTCAAAGAATGTGTATCAAAGCACAATTATTTAGCTAAAAATAAATGAATAAGAATAAGCTTCTGAGTCTCACTGGATATAGTCTTCCTGCCTTTTATAAATAAAAGTCTACTTCGATCCAAGTCCTTCACACATGGTGTCAAACCACATCACCCGGAACAGCAGCAGTTTGGAAATACAATAATATGTGGCACTAGAAGCAGAATTTCTGATGCAGAAATTATGACCAAGGGAGAGACAGCACATTAATTCAGTATTAAATGGAGCAAATTTAGGGGAATGGAAACAAAACAAACTGAAAACCCCAGAAAATTATCAAATAAGAGCTAAACACAGTGGATTTATTCTAGTCCCTCTGTAGTCAAATAAAGCATTTATTTTTCCTCATTTGTAGAATTAAAACTTTGCTATTAGTAAAGAACATGAGTTGTGGTCTAATTATAAAAATGATACTTCTATCTAAAGACAGAAATACAGTTTGTAAAGTGAGCAATTTTCTGTTCCAGTTTATGACTGATAATGAATGTTAGTCAGAGCCTAAGGTCACCTACAGATAAGCAGCTACATATAACTGCATCCTAGCTATGTAATGGAGTGGGTTGCAGTTAGTAACCAAGCTTTTTCACCAAGGTGAACCCTGAGTACCAGAAACCCAAGGACAGGTTGTAAAGATAAAAAGTCCAAATTTCTACTACAGAATCAGTCCATAAGAACATGGCAGACTCAAAGAGACAAAATCTACAGAGACAAAGGATTATGGAAAACACTTAGCAAATCAATCAAAGCCAAACACTATGGCAAAGGTAAGAGACTGTCGAGAACCTAAGGGACTTAGTGCCAGGTTAATTGCAGTGAAATAGGCAGCAGTTTGAAATGATGAGTAATGGATGGATTATAAAAGCATTTCAGTAGCCCTACACTAGAAGGTAATGAAACTGTAGATTCTTTCAACAGTAGCAAGGACTAGAGAGAGGACAGAAGGTTGTAAAAGGTTGTACTCAAAAACCTCCCAAAGCAAAAAGAGGAAGGGAGCACCTAAGGTTAAAATTGATGCTGTCAGAGACTTGGCAGCTTGGCACCAAGTATTCACCAAGTAAAAGATGTAGACCTCTGAACCTAACAGAGCACTGTCCTTATACTCTACTCTTATGCATATCATCCTCTGATTTCTTTTTTTCCTTTCACAAAGGCGCTATCTATACTTATACATTTAAAGCCCACTCTGCCAGTTTGTTTTCCCTATCTAATTAGCAAAAAAGAGCTATTCTCAGTTAGTTAACACCATACCACTGATAATGCTACTACACAGGCTACACTATATCCCAGGAAACACATGAAACACATGTGCACTGGAAAGTATGCATGGTTGTCAATGTTTGGTAAAAATACAGATTCTTTTATTTTGTCTATAAAACCTACTAGTATCAATGCTCTTTCATTTCAATACCTACTAAGAAAGACACAGTTCATTTCTCATACATTCCCAGAGGAGATGCAAGTCTGTTTAAGTAATTTGAGAGAGAATACTACAGCAAATACAGCCAAGAACGAAGCTGACAGCATTCAAGAGCTCAGTTGGTGGGAAAACAATTACCTGTCCTTTCGCTCCTCACCTTGAGGGAAGAAGTACCCTCTTTAAGTATTCTAGATTATCACTCAACTTTTAAAATACTAATATTTCTGCAATGAATAGCAGTTTATTTCCTTTTGATACTCAGTGTTTCAATTTGATTGCTTCCCAGATCACATAAACTCTTGGGTTTATAGTAAACTATGTGTATTGCACATATATTAAATGGTATGCCTGTTTTCATTGTGAAAATCTGCAGTAAATCTTACTTCAGCAATACTTGACTTAACTAACTTATTGGAAGGAAAACACTTTAAAAATTGTAGTTATTATTTTTAATATACAGATATGTAAGACTGATTTTATTTTTTTCCTCTCATATCCAAATGCTCTGGAGTCTTACAAACTTACTTACACTTAGGAACTACTTTGCATTTTACTTCACTTTAGGGTCACTTTCAGATTCTGAAGATCTTGAAGTGTTATCACTTAATTGACATATATATTAAGGATTTCCCACGATTGCCTAACCTAAATTGTCCAGGGCCCTATGAGATGCTCTATTTTGTCTGAGATATTGGCATGATCCTGGTCAATACAATGCAAGATCTATGAGAGATTCATGCCCTTCTGGGTTCACAGCTAGAGGACAGACAGAATAACACAGGCATCTCAAATGGCGCAGACAAGTATATTAGGGTGGGAAAAAAAAAAAAAAAAAAAAGACATGAAGGATGAGATTCAGCTCTCAGGTAAAGATACCTACATTTATTTACATGTCCCAGCTCTCACTATCATCAGCAGGGATGCAAATTTTAATTAATTTGCCTGAACGTAAGTATCTAGCACCATTTGATATTCTCTAGGGTATCCTGCCTGCCCTTCAGCTGCTACTCCAGAAGAGATGCAAGTGCTGTCTCATATCCGTCAGCCCTGGAAAAATGTCCCAGAAAGCCCACAGTGGCTCAGGTAGCACTAAGCATCTGTGTGCAGGAACCAGGTGCTGTCCTTGGCCAATTCAATCAGGACCTTGAGAGCTAATCCCTGACCTTGGTTCAATTACCGAAACAGTGTCTACTTCCTTCTGAGATGTCAAGCATGAACATTGGATTGAGGCTAACTAATACGTTGTTAGACTCTCTTGTCTCTATTTGCTAGACTTTCATTGACTATGATAGGAATTTAATCACACAGCTCGTTTGTAAGCATTTGTATAGTATACAACGAAATTTAAGCATTCTAGTCTGAAACTGAGTCCCATCCAAAGAACAGTGTTGACTAAACATAAGTTTCTAGTGACCTTGTATGTACCATACTATGCACCTTAAATGACATTAAGCACCTATATTTAAGTAATTGTATCCTTCTCCAAGACTGTAATAAAACTTCTGTGTCAGTTCAGGTGCCTAAACAAAGATGTCTAGAATTACTTGGGATGTTCAAGACATGAGGTCTTATGCCATGGGACATATGAAGGCCTGTGCTTTCCTGAAGTGACAGCTGAAGGTCAAAAGCAGTATCCTATTTCAAATGGTACTGGATGGCTAAATATAGGCCATTTAATTAAGCTATCTACAATTTATTTTTCAGCCTGATTGCAGTTTAAAAAAAAAAAAACACAACAAACCATGCATCTGTCTTGTACTTTCAAACCAAAACTACTTTAAGAACATAATCTCAGTTAATCAAAATACAAGAAGCTGCCTCAGAATTTCCCATTTTGTATAAACTAATTGATCTACAATCATCGGTTATCCATTCTGAATAAAATGTTAAGACCTCAATGTAAACATTTATTGAGATTAAATCTACAGTTGGATGAGCTCTCTCCAAGTATCACCCTGCCCATTTCCTACCTTGTATCACTTCACACAGATGCATTTTGTTCAGGCACTCTAAAATTGCTTCTTCAGAAAACATAGGTTAATTAATTTTATTGCGTGCTCTAGCTGAGCTACAGTGATATGCGTAGTAGCCAAAGAACCCATTCAAAGCTCTGTGAAACAATTTATAAGTACGATTTTTGAACTGCCTTAAAGAATTAAAGCAAGGCAGCACTAATGATAGGGAAGAATTTTGCTAGTAATAAAAGTTAATCTATTAAAAAATAATAACACCAACTAAAAATAAATTGCAGTAAAGTTTTGGATACACTCAGTTCACATCACCATAACCTTTTCCTGATAGAATAGTTTCTCCTTTGGCCATGCGTTTTACTGGCTCTCAACATTATAACCTTCTGAGAAGTTAAAGGGTTGGCATAATGGGCACTTCTTGATTTCTTATCCCATTCCACCCTGTTTTGAAGACAAATCACCCAACCAAGAGTGTCAAATGAAGCAGAAGCACTAGCTCCCTCCATTCCCAGAGGCTTCAAGAACTCTCTCAATTTCATGCTTCCTTGCACAACTTTATTTACACTAAAACCATTCTGCTATGTGCTTCAGAGCAAATACTTGGTCTTGATCTCCCAGCAAATCTTGGCTGTATTATTCGAACACTCTGTGAAACCTTGAGTCTTTACTATAGACTGTAGTTGACATATCAGGTGAAATACAAGTGAACTGCATAATGGAAGTTAATGTCCCATCAAAATGGGGTCAACAGGATACAATCAAACATGTGTATATCATCTACCCATGGTGTGCAGGCTTTCCTTCAAAACAGTATTTAAAGTGGTTGCTGCAACACTGATATTCCATATACATTGCTTGGGTGCTGCTAATTATTTTTTTTTAATTCTAGTTGGTGTCTCAGAGAGATTCTATCACCAACTCTTCAAACTAATAATAACTTAATTTTCAAATCCATAATACTTGTAGTTTCTCAGAGATGTTTCCACAAATAAACACAGCTAGAAATACAACCCCAGATACTACTGAGGTTGCATTTGACAAGCTTAATTACACAGTTTTTTTTTTTTTTAAATTACTTTTATATCACTTGATTGTCTCTGTAAATTCTCAACTGAAACTCCAGCATTTAGCATAGTGTCTCCATAAAAAAAACACTTTCATGCATGTATGTGAAGAAACAGCTTTTCTTCTTGAAAGATATAGTCTTTAACACTAAAAGCTTTAAAAAATTCAGTAAACATTGCTGAATACCTATCTTTTATGCAGAATATAAAGCCTCTCTTCAAAGCTCTTATTTAAATATGTTAAACTACTTAGACACTTTTCTGATGCAAATTGGTACAAATTGAAAGACACACTGAAAAGCATATTTGCTGCATGTCATTCAAAGTTAAATGTACCTGTTTTGTCTATAGTACACCTATTTTGTACTTCCCTGGAATTTTTCTTACAAGAATTTAAATTATTAGATGAAAGAGAATACTTGTATTTTGCAGTGTGATGGAAGGGACCTGGTTCAGTTTCTGATTTTCTATGTTCTGGCCCAGAAGCAGCTATTTAATTCAAATTAAATGGACAAAAATCTCAGCTATGTAAAAACCAATAGTACAAAATTACAATTGTATTACAAAATAGCACTAAGCAATTTTCAGTGCTATCCATGCAACTGCATTTCCCTAAGTTGCTTGTCTAAATTGAAAATGCTGATGAAACTCAAACTTGGTCTTAAAATACCGAATGATCATTAAATGATTACACATTCCCATCTATGTAGAGCTATACTTGGAACTTCAGCTCTCTTACAGAATTTTTTTTTCCTTGCTTTCAGAATCACAGAACATTTTTGTAAACAAGGGGCAGAAACATTTACTTGTGTAGATAATAGTATGCTACATTTAAAGTTACCTCATAAAATACCTTCCTGTTTCTTGTTGGGTTGTGGGAATTTTATTCTAAAACAAGTCTCTACAGTTGGGAAAGACTTCTTACAAAGCCTTTTAAAAACTCTTCAGAAATTGTACTGCTTTTTCTCGAATGACATGAGGCAGCTTCTGTAATGTCAGACAGAGGATTTTCACACAGATTTATTGCTGCAACAGAAAATAAATCACAAATTTATTTATTTTACATTATTTACAATAATATTCTGAAAACAATTTAAAAAAATATTTGAAGTGAACCTGCTTATACTTACTGTTCTGTGATTACAAGAGTGTTTTATTTGTGAAAGGCAGGGGTTTCCCTTTATACTATTTTTTGGTTCATCACTATTTTAATATACAACTTATGAACTTTACTCTCCTCAAATCATGAAACAAAAGCAGAGATAGCACTAATTAAAATACACAGATAAAGCCCTGGCTGATAGTAAATACTGACTTACCTATGACACAACTATTCTTCAATTCTTAGACAGTTGCACAAATAACTAACATTAAAGCACCATGAACTTCATTGAATCTCAGAATTTTTTCACAAGATCAGAGAATGGTTTTGGATGGAAGAGGCCTCTGGAGGTCAATTGTTCCAGCCTTCCATGCTCAAGCAGGGCCACCTACAGCAGGTTTCCTAGGACCATGTCCAGACAGCTTTTGAGTATCTCCAAGGATGGAGACCCCACAACCTCTCTGGGCAACCTGTGCCAGTGCTCACTTACTCTCATAGTGAAAAAGACTTTCTGGATGTTCAGAGGGATCCTCCCATGTTCCAGTTTGTGCCCCTCGTCCTGTCCCTAATAAGAGTCTGGATCCGTCCTCTTTGCACCCTCCCTTCAGGTATTTGTACACACTGATAAGACTCCCCTTCGCCCAGTCCTGAGCCTTCTCTGCTCCAGGACAAACAGTCCCAGCTCCCTCAGCTTCTCCCCATATGTCCAGTGCTCCAGTCCTTTAACGATCTTACTGAATCTCCACCATACTTGTCCCAGTATGCCCATGTCTTATAGCTCCAGGTGCTTTTCTGCCAAGTTGCTTTCCAGTTGGGCAGCTGGCAGCCTGTACTGGTGCCTGGGGCTGTTCCTGCCCAGGTGCAGGACTTTGCACTTCCATTTGTTGAACAACATCAGGTTCCTGTTTTTCCTTTATTCTTACTAAAACAAATTACATTGGGATAACACTCTGGAGAAATATAATCGAAAGGTCAAAACTATGAGAAAGCTTAAACTTTTTGGAGTTTAAAGTACTTTGGCCCTTTGAAAGACTTCAAGGGGTTTTACTTTGTAAACTTTGTATGTTTGTGAAACTGCTTTGTTCAAGATTAAAACCTTGCCTTCCTCCTACTCTTATCCAAAAGTAATACTGTTTAAATGTGAGCCTAAATAATGAAAAACTGGAGTTAAGTAATGGAAAAAGAGCTAAAATCCAATATATGAAATAGTGCAAAATCTTTGCCTTTTTCATTTTGTCTTAAACCATTTTTTTTTAAGAAAAATCTTCTCTCTACAAGCCCATGTGATATTTTTAAAAGTTACTCAATACATTTCCTATTTTGTTTTCCTTACCTCCAAATTTTAAGTTTTCTTTTTTACTTTCTGTATGAAGTCATGTGATCATCATGTTATTGTGTCATGTAGTGCCACATGACAGCAAACAACAAAGGCATATTCATCATGTAATAGACTTGAGTCCAATCATATGAAGGAGAGAGAAGCCATACTACAAATCTTCGGTATTTATGTAAAACAAGTAGTGGGCAGAACTGTCATATTCTTTCCAAAGTTTCTTAAAATAATCTAACTCCATGCTCTGACTTTACCACCTTGAACTAGTAAAGATCAGCTCCGAAAACAGACCTTTCTCTATCTCTAAAAGCATTTCTGCCAACATCTGCTTTTAATGGTCTTTTGAGCATCTACTAATTTGGCATTTGTTAGTGGAATTTTTACTTTTTTTTTTTGCTCTATCTGACACCAAAAATAGAAAAATAAGATAAATTCTTCTTCAGAGGAGTCAAAACTGGACAACAGCCTGTTAACTTGTTTATCTGGAAGCCGAGGATTACAGTTACAAATTAAGTTCCTTCTTTTAGCAAAGCAATTGTGCTGTGTATTCCTTTTGATGCAGCATTGCCATTCTGGCCTGGACCTTGTTTTGGTTTATCTCCA
Source organism: Streptopelia decaocto (assembly GCF_964273445.1). Classification (NCBI taxonomy): domain Eukaryota; kingdom Metazoa; phylum Chordata; class Aves; order Columbiformes; family Columbidae; genus Streptopelia; species Streptopelia decaocto. Next base: position 159,344,443 of record NC_138663.1, read on the forward strand.
ACTGTAGTGGTATAACAACCAGGTTGCTGTAACTTAACTTGTTTTAGCTTTAGCTCTCTACAGTTCTGTGGTGGCACAGAAATACTTATAGTAATTTTGACTTGTACGTACACACACACACATATGTGGATAGTAACAATAAGCAGTAATTCTGTATTGAATGAACATCATCCATGGCTTTAAAACAAAAATGGCACAGAAGGAAGTACCTCTGGTAGTAGAACAAAAATGTCATGTAGAGCAGTGCAAGGGTTGGATGGAAGCAGAGACTGTGGAAGTGCTGACATAGGAGAAAAAGAGAGGCATCAACACTACAAATAAATCACCCATGCTCAGTTCCTGGTCACTACAGCAATGCAGTCTTGGGAGCTGGGTAAAGCTGGGTTTAGTTCAAGGTCAACAAAGTGCAAAGATCAAGCATACCTACGTAGAACCTCATATACAGCTGTGCTTTGGAAACTGATGAAGGAAGACCAAGCAAGAAGACTCAATAGAAGATTTAGAAAAATTCAAAAGCAAATGCTCCCAAGCAAAGCCAGGAGCAGGGAGGAAGAATTGCCCAGCATTAGCAGCGGTCTGCTACTACAGAGCTGAAATGCTGAGACCTCACCACAGCGCCCCCTCCACTACCTCCCTTTTGAGGAAGGTGAGTGCTGACCCAGAGGAGAAGAGGAGGAATGATCATAACCCCAGAGAAAAGGGGCACAGTTACACGTCTAGCGTGAGTGTAACATTTTAAATTGTATTACTATTGTGGCATTTTTTCAATGATTGTGTTCTTTTCTGAAATTAGACCTGAACTAGCCATAATTATTTGGCTAGACTGGTAAGATTTGTACTAGACTCAGAATATATTGTTGGCTCTGTATAACATGTGTGTTCCTTTTTTGACCGTAGCAAAATTTTGCATTTAACTCTGCATGTGTTTAAAGGTAATAACAGCCCTGAGCTGCCATTCTGTGAAAGGCTGTAAGTTCACTTTCATGAATAATGTTGTTCGCATAGGGTTAGGATAGACAGGGTATTTTTCCATAAGCTTTTTTTTCAAACACCACTAAGGTGTTGCCCTACCAAAGCAAACTGAAATAAATCCTTAACTATGATCTTTTTTGGAAGGGGTTCCTACCTTTAATTATTTTTATAATTACAATGTATTCCTAATAGTATATTCCAAAGATGAATTAATATTATATTATTTCAACACCTATATTAATTTCCATATAAATATTAAGATATCTGTATATTGGGTACAACAATTTTTGCTGTTAAAATTGTACTTCACTATTTTATGTCTTTCTTTCCAGCCAGTCTTTCTGATGCCTCATTTATCTTCAAATGAAAAATCATATCAAATAAACCATATATGACTGGACAAGTTGCCTATACAATTACTGTTATTCTCTTGCTTTAAACCTCTTTCTACTATGATTTTCTACACCAACTTGTTCTGGTGCTTATCTGTTTTCTATTTCAACTTTTGGAAATATTTTACATCCACTGAAAACACTAATTTTAACTTTGTATTTTCTTTTCCAGTGAAACTCAGAATTTACTTCACAATATCTTATTGTTCAAATATCTGGAAAATTGACTTTGGGATTCAATATCTGAGATATTTGAAACATTGACCCATCAAGTCAGCAAACCAGTTCAACATGTGCTTACTTGATACCCCTGCCTAAAAGTGGCAAAATGTAAACACGGGATTCAGTTTTTCTTCATTAAAAATAAAAAGAGTTCACAAAAAAACACAAAACAAAACAAAACAAAAAAGCCCCAACATTTTTAAATTCCCACATTCTTAAAAAATGTTTCATTTTAGTTGAAATTTTCATTCTAAAGTTAAAAGTTCTCAGATTCATTAAAAATTTGCAGAAAACATACTGTGTATTCAATTACTACCTCCTTCCCTCACCCATTTTGATTTGTCTAAGCAACTTTCAAATAAAAGGAAAAACAAAAACTTGATTAGAATAGGACAGGACAAGATCAGAGTTGTATCTTCCATCTTCAAGGAATGCATGCAAGCAATACTTTAATCACTTTTCTATGTCCCACTAATTCCAATGAGGTAAAAGTGCATTAAAGATACAAACACAGATGCATTCTGTCCTAGATCATTTTGTCTCTGAGTAAACCAAACTATCTTTAAGCATTCTAATTTTCCCAACTCTGAAAGCTATCTGTGGATGTTGATATAAAATGTTCTACATCTATGGATTTTAAATAGATTTAAAAAAGGAAAGATCATAATATCATGACCACCTTTATGACAATATTAAAAATAATTTCCACCATGGTAACATATGAGATTTCTTTTAATTTCCATTCTACTCTTCATAGAGTGGAATAACATCTTCTCCTAGCGATGAAAAAAAAAAAAAAGGCCATCAAAATGTTAAAGTCTTCTAATTTTCTGTGAGAATGTTATTTAATGCACCTATTTATAACAATTTCATAGCCAGTGGTTTACTCAGGGGAAAGATTTTAATTTGGCAATATTTGATTATGCTTTTATGCAAGTAATACACAGGCAAGTTTATAAAAATGAACATATAATCTCTCAATTCTTGCTCTTCCTAACAAGAATGTAAACCTCTGTGCCGGCATTTGGTGCAATCTTCCCAGCCTTTTCTTTCAACAGACAAAGCAGTGTTCTCCCCTTCCCGGAAAAAAAATCTGTATAGATATTTCAGGGACAGTTAGAGTAATGTGGGCTATGTGAAACATGAGTTACATGTTGAAAATAGTGCTTCTAACATTATCTGTGCATTTATGTGCCACAGAAGTATTTCCATTTTCTTCTCTGTCACTGTTTCTCACTGTGATACACCTTTGTTTCAAAATACACATAGTGTTCTTCAGAAAAATGAAAAAAAGTAATCTTCTTGTATTCATTCCTGAACTATTTTCACTAAGTGTGATTGCACAATTAATTTATCAATGTCTTGTAAAATTAGGATTTCTAGGCACAATTTGTCAGAATTTCAGTTTTGGCCTGGACAAAATTCTGGTGACTTCACTAGGCCTGTACTTAACAAGCAGCTAGCATATGGAGGAACATTGACCAGTGAAGGGCTTAGTTGCTCAAACTCAGTACCATTTCAGGCAGTGTAGTTTCCTTCCTGGCCTCCAGCTACCTTCCCAGAAGAATGCAAGTCTTCTGGAGACCTTGTGCTCAGTTCTGTAACCCTCAGTCCAGGCAGTCTGTTCTCTGTGAGCCAAGCCAGTATGGCTTAGCCCAAAAGAGAAAATTGTTTATGATTGTGTGAGAAAGTCCATTAACTACATCACGCAATATAATGAAAGCAAAATCAGAGACAGCTGAGCAATTGCTTAGCAGATCAAGAATTCAAGAAGAAGAACTCTGAAGGTGTAAAATCCAAAGGAAAAAAAGAAGAAATGGAAACCGAGCTATATTGAGCCTGTTCCTCTCCTGATGGTTGAGTGGACCTCCAGCTGAGATATTTTGGGTATTTTATTGAAGGATCATACTAATGCTTAGCCTAGTAGCTAATTAGTCTCAGTTACCTGTTGTATGTATTAGCCAGCAAACAATTACTTTGCACTCGTAAGTTGCTTATATAATCCTTTGCTGAGTCTCTCTATGCACAATAGAATTTGCCCATACAAGAAGAAACAATATCTGGACATAGAGTCTAGAGTACCTTGAGATGCCTCAAAATATTAGATCTGGCTTCCAGCTGCCATGTCAGAATGCTATGGATATCCAGTGTATCTGAGATTTATCTGCCAGTCCCATGATGATGCGACAGGTAATCTAGGGAATCTCAAATGGTTGGCCCAAATGGACAAGCGAATAGTGCCCATCCTAGTTGTACTTTACCTGCATAACACAGAGGCAGAAAATACCCATTTACTGCTTCTACTTTGAAATTCCCTTTGGAAGATCCTACTTTCCTTGACAACATTCTTGAATTTTACAGAACATTAAGTCCTGCATTAAATTCCCAGATTAGGTCACCAAATGCATCTCTTGGTGCTCACACTAAGCACTAACTTCAGACAGGAAAAAACTAAATGTAGGTGCCTCCACAGCAAATGTCTAACAATGTCTAATTCAAAACATCTGAGACATCTTCTATGAATAGGAAAGCCTCCTGTTATATTGATGGAAGATCTGGGAAGCTGATGGGTCTCAATTTAATTGCTGAAAATCAGTTGCAAAAAACTAAAGCTATTGAGATAATGGAAGATATATCTTGAATAATACAGGACATCTCACATAGAATTTGACACAAGCAACTAGATAAGTGTCTAATGTTTGTATGTATGTTTAGATAACTCCATTCAGGCAAACAAATCAGTGGATCTGGAGAGCTACTCAGTTTTTCCTACTGGATAGCTGAAGAAATGCCAGCTTCCACTGATGTCTTTGGGTAGATAGCAATCATTCAGTTCAGCTTCTTTATCACAGGCATCTAGTATCATTTGAAATGCATTACTGTAATCTCCCTGGCCTCAAACTTGCATACCAGAAGAATGTGGGTCTCCAAAATGTCCTGTCATATCCTGTTGACTGTAACATGCCTGGATCACAGTTCTTATGAAAAAGACCAACATAAACCAAAGCAGACTCATCAATGTCTCTAACAAGTGTTGTGTCATACCTACTACTCCAGTAGACAAATTTGGGGCATTCTGGGTTTTCTCCAATGAAACTAGGCACTGATGCTTACATAACTTATTTGTGTCCCTTTTGACTTTAAGAGAAGTTCAGATAGCTAAAGTACTACTGGTTGTGTTGTTGAATAAGATGTTTTTTAACAACTAATGTAGTTTCCTCAAAGTACAGGGTAAAAGGTGTTTTCTACTGGAGGGGCAGGAGTCAAACAAACAAAAAACCCCACCAAAACCCAACTGGCTCAGATAAAGAGCAAACTAGCATTGCATGTTCCTAGATACACCTTCTTTTGCATGCTTTCCAGAAGAAAGTTGGCACCACTTCTTTGTGAATTAGCCTCTAAAAGAAGTCTAGCCTACACACTGACTTATGGAAAAGAAAACTTCTGAGAACAGGGAGAAGGTTGGTACATTCTGTCTTTGAACTTAGAATCGCAACACCAGCAACTAGAGAAAGGAGATTCCCTCACACTCTAAAGTAGACTTGCAAGGCTTGGTTACGAAACTGGACAATTTTGTTTTACATGAATTGTTCTGCTCTGTTTCCCCTACTTCTCATAGACTTGTATATGTTTCTATTGCATTTCTGATGTAGAAACTGCCTACATAAAATTAATCTTGATGACATCATGTGGAGCTAGTTAGTCAGAGCATTTAAGGAGGATAAAGCACTTTAGCCTTAAGGACTCTTAAAATGAGAATCATTTATTCTCTGTTGTCTTCCGTGAAATGGATTCTTGCTGTTACTAATGTAAAAACCTGCTGCTAAATGTTTTGACTCTACATATTAGCCAGCTGGTGGTTCAATTCTTACTATTGAGTTGCCCAGAACCGAAATAATTAATTTAGCTAAGAAAAGTATATTTTGTTCTACCTTTTGGATTTGTGACTGTAATCTGTAATCATCAGGGAGTTTATTTGTATTTGCAATAATACTGGAGTTGGTAATTTATAAGAGGAGAACTGGAGCTCACCAAATAGAGCTCATGAAGCTTTGAGATTTTCAAGAACAAGTTGCAGAACTTTTTGTGACATGGATGCTGTTAGCAGCTTACAATTGGCTAAAGTCTGTGTTATTTCAACAACCTGAAAGCAAAACCTGTGGATTTAAAAGGTCCTTTCTAAGCACAGGTATCCTTAATATTGTCTCTTCATATCTGTATTGCAAGAAATAAAACAAAGTTCACTGCAGACTGTGGAAAGGCTCTGATGGCTGTAAAAAGATTTGACTGGAGTTCTCAACAAAAACACTACTTAAACGCAATGAGATTCATTAATGCCAATTTATATGATTTTTCACTGCATATTTGTTATTTACGTTAACTTCTGGTCACTTCTTGTGTTATAATATGCTTATAGGAAATGTAATATGTCAAAACTACCTGATACTTGAAAACTGTAGTCAGGCAAATACTGCTATTCAAATATATTCATTTGTTACAACTAGCTTTTTTTCCCTAGTTTTGCACTTTTATAGCCTATTTTTTGAAGATGAATTCACTTGGAAAATGGTTGATCTATTTTTCTGCATGATCTTTCAATGAGTCTTATAGAATGCATGCTGTAACTATCATCTGTGTACCTTACAGGGTTCTCTGATTAAAATGTACGGGGCTTATTTTTAAGATTTTTTTTTTTTTTTTTTTTTTTTTTTAGGTGGGGGGGGCAGGCAAACAGACCTAAAACTTGTTTTTAATCTCCCTTCATGCTGGTACAGTTTCCCTCAAGGCCTTTTTTGGTAGGTAGCTTGGGGTTGGAATGAAAAAGTGGACATGAAGTCTATTTCATGGCAGCACAGCCCTGTACTTCAGAATACACTTTGCCCATCAGTATTAGCTATTGGGATACTACTGGTTTTGTATGTCTTTGTATGTGGTCCAAACATCGCTTTAGATTTTTAAAAGGAGAAAAAAAAAAAAAAAGAGAGAGAACCAGATACTGCAATTCTCTACAAGATTGCTAGTAGGAAGACAAATATTTGTCATACAATATTCATCATTGTGTTTGTCTAAATTTATTCTTATAGTTTTGCAAAACCTCCCTCCATGGTCCAAAGAGACATTTATTTATCTTTCTTGCATAACGACTCCCTAGAGAATGGACCTTTACAGGTAACTAATGAAGGCACATGTTGATCCATCCATCCCTGAAAACTATGAAGAACCTGAAGATAGTATCAGACTCTAAGGCCCTCAAAGCCATCTATTTAAGGCTCTGTTTCCTAAATAAGATGGCTCTACTTGCAGGAATGTGTGGTTGATCTGGTGACTTATTGATTTGACATTAAAAGGACTTACATTAGCCAGGTTTGGCATATGATAGATTCCAGTACTGCAGATATAGATGAAGAGTTAGCAAGAGTAGACCATCATATGTCACTGCAAAACAGATAAAGCAAGAAAGCTATAATGTCATCAGCACTAATCCCTCTGAAAGGCTGCTGGTTTTTGATATTGTTATTTTACAACAGTGATGAATTTTATAACTTCATATTGCTACAGTTTGTGTTTTAGTGACACTTTTCAATTATTTTTATTTTAACGCTAGTTTATTAATGTACAATTATTCACAGATATTTAATTACTGTTCACAGATTTAAAACAACACTTCAGCAACTTGGTTCTCAGCTTTGACCAAAAAACATGGGTTTTGAGTTGTTAAAACTAGGAAAAAGGTATCAGCAATTCTTAGCATTCTCTTTCAGTCAATGTGCAGTCCTAAGTTTAATTTGGAAAAGACCTTTCAAGTCCAGACATTGACATAACACAGCCAAGTCCACCACTAAACCATGTCCCTAAGCACCACATCTACATGGGTTTTAAACACCTCCAGGGATGGTGACTCAACCACTTCCCTGGGCAGCCTGTTCCAATGCCTGACAACCCTTTTGGTGAAAAGTTTTTTTCCTAACATCCAATATGAACCTCCCCTGGTGCAACTTGAGACAATGTCTTCTTGTCCTGTCACTTGCTACTTGGGAGAAGAGACCAACGCCCTCCATGCTACAACCTCCTTTCAGGTAGTTGTAGAGAGTGATAAGGTCTCCCCTTGGCCTCCTTTTCTCCAGGCTAAACAGCCCCAGTTCCTCAGCCGCTCCTTATCAGACTTGTGCTCCAGATGCTTCACCAGCTTTGTTGCCCTTCTTTGGATGCAAGAAAAGGGAGTTCAGAAAACAATACAAAACCAAAAAACAAACCAAACAAAAAAAACCCAAAAGCCCATAAAACAAACCAAACCAAACCCAAACAGGCAAACAAACAAAAACCCACAACAAACAAACAAACAAACAAACAAAACAATACAAAACCCCACAAAAGTACAAAACCAACCAAACAAATAAACAAAAGAAAATCAACATAAACCACACCAAACAATGAAGAAAGTTTGTTCAACTTATTGTCTCCAACAGCAAGTATACAATAGCAGACGTCTAAAACATGGAAAATATATAGTAATACTTAATTTGAGAGTAATTAGGATTAAGACAAGCAGAATCCTTTACCATACTGGTCACCACACCAATAGCAATTTCCTTGATAAATATCTTACCTGACAAGGACACTGAAAGTTCTTTCCTTTTTTTTTCAAACAGAAACCAGAAGCAAATTAAAGAGTTACAGACTTATGTCCTACCTGTCAAAAATCACTTTTCATAAACAAAAATGTCTTGAGTAGCATTCCTTTTAGAGTCATTAAAAAATTTATACTAAAGGTTATACATAAAGTAGATGAAGTATAGTTTATTCATTTTACCCAATAACAGAATTTTTATGCTGAATGGACTTGTTACCCTTGCATTCATTTAAAAAAAATATTTAAATAAAATATTCTGTTTTACACTTCATTCAGTATTAGCAATTGTATGTAATAATATTATCCTTGCGCAAGAAAATGAATTTTTCCTATGATGTTGTTGAAGGATTTCCATTTATATGCAGATTCTGACTTTTACCTCAGTGAAAATGTATTCCTTGAAATAAGAGCAGTAAAATAAACATTGCTTCTAAAAAAAATCTCAGAAAGAAAAAATGTCAGCTCTAATCAAGCATGAATTAGCTTCCTACTGATGAGCAATTCCAGCTTCCCAAGAGAATCTTTTTATTGCTATTTTTTTTAGTGACAGGCGAAAGGACTCAAAATATCCAAATTGTTTTCTTCTCATTACTTTCCCTCTGCCTTGTAACTATCGCTCATTGCTCTAAGCCACGTATCTTCCTGACCTCTAAGACTTGTGACTTTGAGATCATTCTTTATTCACTCCATATTTAAAAGTGGTATCTAATTTCCCCTTCACCATCCTCCACAATATAGCAGGAAGCAAAATGTCCCTGGCTGCTCTAGTTCTTGACTGCAGCCCAGAAAGCTCCAGCTTTGATTCACTGTAACACCTTCATCAAGGGACTCTTTGGTATTCACGTAATTATTCCGCAGACATCAGCTGCAACCATCACATCTTTTGCCCTCACCAATTTAAAATATAAATGTCAATCAGCTTCTACTGTGCTGTGTCTGCCATGCACTGGTAAAGCGACCTGACACACCTGATTGCTCTATGGATGACTCACAAACTCTTTCTACTCTTTTTTGAGCTGCTGTGTCTTTTCTTTTGTCATTTGATCACAGAAACTCCCTTTTCCATTTCTCTTAAAGAAAACCATTGTTCCTAGGTTTCCAGGCCATACCGCCTTGCCTTAGCCTTATTCTGCACTTGGAAAAGCTGACAGCTCACTTCAGTTATCCATGTAGGGGTGTCTGGTGTCATTTGAGGTATTTTGGGTTACACAAGACATTCTCACAGAGCTAACCACGCAACACCTGGGTCAACCATGCCCTTTTGAAGTGGTAACTGAAGGCCATGTAGGACACCTGGGAGCATTTCATAGGGCATTAAGTGTATTTAGGAGGAAACATTGTTTATAAGCAGACATTCAGCATATGAATCAGTTGCTGAAATAAAAGGGTATGGTATTATCTTGAACACTGGGAGATGGGTCTTTCTGGTGTCCAGCTGCCCCTCCCACAAATACTGTATCATATTTGCTAAACCTCTGCATGTGTCTTGGGGACCCTGAGACAGCTCAAATGCCAAAAACACATTTTTAGGTGAGTGAATCTTCCCCCTTGTAATTCAGTGTGTGCAGTCTGGAGGTGAAATGCCACCCTGAGAGTCTGAAAGAAAAAAAGCTAAGCACAGGCACATTCTTAACAACAGAATAACTTAAACATTATTTTATTAACTTTGATAACCATTTAGAATAACAGAAAACAACAGATAACAAGACAATGTAATTACAACTTATTGTTTCTAAATCCACGTTTTCTTTAAAAAATCCAATAATTTTGGTTTAAGGCCAAATAACTTAGATTTCTAATGTATTCATAACAATTTTTGGAAACAAAAGAAGGATTTTGAGGCTCAAATGACTTAAAATAGCATACTCTTGCTTTCAATTTTATTATGACAAAAACCTGTTATGTTAATTTTGGAGAAGAGAGGTAATCAATAAACTTCTCTAACCATATAATCACAAAGGAATTAATGGTGAATATAATCGTAGGTAAACATATTTTCTTTGCCCTTAAACAAATTTCACTTCCTTATAAATTTAAGTCATTCTTCATCAGCATATAATTCTCCTTGAAGGAGAACATTTACATGTGATGCCATGAGCCATGAAAAGCAGCCTAAGACTGGCTGTAGAGAGATGTTACTGGGATATGTTCACAACAAAGTCTAATCTATCTAATACCTGATATTTGTCATGCAAGTACACATTTCTGAAAGACCAGACTCATCTTTACCCATGGTAAATATGCTAGAAAGGCATTTTGGCTGAAGGCAGAAATAATGAAGTGATTTCCATTTAATTACATTTTTATATATTGGAAAGAAGAAACTGACAGCTAAGAGACCAGGGTCAAGAAAGCTTTCACTCTCTGTTTCAAGGGGAAAGAGACAAAAGTACCATTTAAAAAAATATATTAAATATATTAAAATCCCCACTTGTGTGTGCTGCAAACTGTTAAACGATAACTTATAGTAAAACTACCTAAAACAGCATGTAAGAGTCGGGAAGGGAAGGGAAGGGAAGGGAAGGGAAGGGAAGGGAAGGGAAGGGAAGGGAAGGGAAGGGAAGGGAAGGGAAGGGAAGGGAAGGGAAGGGAAGGGAAGGGAAGGGAAGGGAAGGGAAGGGAAGGGAAGGGAAGGGAAGGGAAGGGAAGGGAAGGGAAGGGAAGGGAAGGGAAAATGGGCTTTAAACTGGGGTGTTAGTCATATGTAGCACCCTGGCTATTTAAGAAGTGGTAGGAAACAGCATCTCAGTTAACTCTCTTTGTAACGTCTTTGTTATAAATACTGACTTATCACTTTGTCTATTATAAAATACTCAACCACTTTGTCTATTATAGTGTGAACTTTGAAATATTCAGTGTCTGTTTTGGAGCACAAAGTTTGTGCAACATTGTTCTGCTTTATCACAATGTAGATCATCCTTATAATGAACGAGGAAGCCCTCCTAGACAGAATGGGCTGGAGAAACCACAAAAATTAACTTTTAAACTCTGCAACATTTGCCACCACCGCTGCTTGGGGATATCACATTTAAATGAAAGCAGAAATGTTAAATTACCATGGAATAGGCTTATTCTGTGCATTTTACAGAACCAGTTGTACATGAAAAAAAATTACAAATCTATTAGTCTAGGCAACACTACCATGCAGGAGAGAGGTGTACATGTATTCATGTATGCATGCTGCAGATAGGGACCTAGTGTAGAAGGATTTTTCTCTGCAGTAAAAATCAAAGACAATATGAACGGATCCAAAACCAAAATATGGGGCTAACCCAAAGATGCCACTGAATCTTTGTTCCTGAGAAAGATACAGATCAAATATCTCCAGTATGGTTCATCCAGCATTATGCTATAACAGCATTACATTCTTTCTACTGTCTCACACAAACTTTTTGATTAAGTAACCAAATGAAAATAGGAAGGCTCATGGTATTATAAGCAACTTCAGACTCTTTAGCCCTAAGGTCTCAGTGAGATAAACAGGAACGGGACACTGAGAATGATGTCATCTCAGAGGAAAAGTTGTTACCATTTACTAAAAAAGGTGAGAAGTTTTCCATTATGGGAGATTGTCCTGTATTTACTGTGACTTGTAATTGTCTCTGAGTGTTCTGCTTGCATGAAATTAATAAAAGGCAGAAAAAAACTGCTTTTATCAGACTGTTTTCTAAAATGCAGTGTGAAGAGAGCTAAAAATTGCTCTTTCACATTTAACTTCACATTTAACTTTGTTTACACTGTCATTGAAAGTGACTTTAATTTCAGTCATCTCAAACATCCAATAACTTGCAGGCCAAGAATTGCTCCAAGTTTACTTTTTCAATTCTGTAATTTTCAATACAAATAAAAGACAAATGTGTCCATATTTGTGCAATATTACTTAATAATATACATATATTTATGCTCACATATGCATGCAAATTGCTGGGGCTGTATTTTGTCCTACAAGAATCATTTTCAAAGGATGAAAACAAGACTGTAATAGAAAGGAGAAAAAAAGTCAGTCATCAAATTAATAAACACATTTTGGGTCGACCTTTCCTCTTTTGAATCAAAGTTTTAGAGAAATCTGAAGAGTAGAAAAGCTAATCCCTGATCTTACACCTGTAAAGCAGATGGCTTCATTATGGTGTGTGATTGGAAAAACTCATCCTCTAAGAGTCACCAGGGATTTTATGAATATCTGGAAATAAAAAAAAAAAAAAAAAATTGGAGGTTTGCTGCTATGTTTATAAAATTAGCTTAATATTGATTTTCTGCTGCATTAAAATCTGAAGTGAGCAAAGTTTAAACCAGAGGAGACTGAAAATAATGCTACAGCATTGGCTGCTTTATTGTAAATCAAAAAATTCTAATAAGATTTCCTATGCATTTGAATTCCTCAATGTCCTCAATCACATATAAGGAGAACATAAGTGTTTGAAGTCTTGATGCATTTATTACTATAGTCCAGCTGTGATAAAGAGCCATTAAAATCTCATTGGCTGTATATTGCTATACTTAAAACACAGCAGAACCATTTTGTACCAGCCAGTAACATTATAATATTTCTCAGATTGGGGAACATTGATGGTATTCAACATAACAGAGGCCAATAACTTAACTGGAATGTAAAAGATGAAAAGGAAGTAGACAGAAGAAAAAAAAAAATCTATTCTGTTTCTGTTGTGAGAAATTTGCATCTACAGATCCAACAGTGATGTACCTAATACTGTGACCCTTCAGTCATTTTTGTTAGTGTGAAAAGTTATTTCAGTGCCTAAAACCTGTTCTATGTACACAGAAGATGCTGCACAAAAAAGAGAGGAGTATGTCTCCATACACTGTGTCTGTCAATAAAAGGCTTAAAAATAGGGGGAAACACAAGACCTAACACAGAAATTTAGGTAGCGGAAACTGAAAATGGAAGGAATGTCAAGTCCTTAAGACATAAAGAAAGAATAGCTCCTATTACCGTGGGGTAGTGGCAGCATCGTTCTTTCTGGCTCTGATCACTTCGATTTATTGTGATATCAACTTACCTAACTTTAGATACCTGTGACATGCATTTGAGAGGGTTAATCTTCATTTCTCATGTAGTCAATAGAGAAAAGGAGCCACATATAAGATGTATTCATCTAATCTATTCTAAAGTAGGAAATATGTTGTGTTCTGAGAGTTCTTATTTCTTTCCACTGACTATCAAGGGAGTTGAGACAATTTGCTCAGATGAAGATATCCTTTCAAAAAAGAGAGAGAAGGAGAGAGAAAGGAAGGGAGACAGGGAGGCAGAAGGAGAGGTGCCAAACATGCAGAGCATGAGGAACTAAGCTAAATGGAAATGGTCAAGTATCAGGTGAATGACTAACCTTTAAAATTAAAGTCCTGGGTAAAGAAGAAGGAGAATCAACAGGAACTGGGAACAATAGCAAACAACATAAATACCTCAATTAATAGAAAATGAGAGGCCAGTGTTTGAAATGCTAGTGGAAAAAGTACAGACAGATTGACATTGGGACATAATTCAGATCAGAACAAGTTGATTAATACATTTGATTGCCAAAGGCAAAAACTCTGAACAACTATGTTACCAAGTCTGAGGAAAACAAGAAAAGGGAGTGTAAATGTTCACAGAGCAGTGAAATTGGAACACAACAAGAAAGGAAACTTCCGCAGTTTTCTTCATAAGGGTAACTCTTCTGGGCCTACACAGCTCTACCACATATTCGGGCAAGAATATCCTGCTTCCTTTTCAATATATACACCATTTGCTTATAATTCCCGTTTAAGATTTTTAAAACTCTAAAATATCTGAAGTTTTTGGTGTTCTGGCTATTGCAACCAGACAAAAACAGAGAATCTCAGAAATACCTGTTGGAAGAGACCTTTAGAGGTCATTTAACCCAACCTCTCACTAAACGCATGGCCAACTGGGGCATTATCTATCCCAACCAGGAAAACCTTCATGGATGGAGATCCCACAGCCCCTCTGGGCAACCTGCACCAGGGCTGTGCTGCCTCCTAGAGATTTTTCTTTTTAACTTGAAGCTTTCAAACTGCAGTTTGTGGCCATTGTCCTTTGTTATATCATCTGGAACTTCTGAAGAGAGTTTGGTTCTGGCACTAGATGTCCTTTAAGGAATTATGAGGAGCTATTTTAGTTTCATTTTTCCTCCTCTTTGTCAGCCTAAACAAACCAAATTCTCTCTGTTTTTCTTTGTATAGCATATTGCTATAGGTTCCTGACCACTCTATAACCCTCTACTGGACTCTGTCCCATTATCTTCACACCTCTTTTGAAGTGAGAGCCTAAAATGGATGAAGTATTCTAGATGTGGCCTCAGCAGTATCAAATAAAGGGGGGTTATAATTACTCTCCACTGTCTATATTTCTCCTTGTATATCCCAGTATATGTGTTTGTTGCAATAATGCAAAAAGAAAATTATTGATATTCATCCTGACATCCACGTTCACCCCTAGGTCGCTACCAGTAGGGCTACTTCTCAGGCAATTCCTTTCCAGCCTGCACATTGCTTGTCATCCTTAGGTGTAGAGCTTTTGCCTTCTCCTCATTGAACTTCATGAGGTTCCTGTTGATTCAGTCCTCAAACTGGCTGAATTGAATGAAGCTGGTGAGGAGCCTGGAGCATAAGTCTGATGAGGAGCGGCTGAGGAACTGGGGCTGTTTAGCCTGGAGAAAAGGAGGCTGAGGGGAGAGCTTATCGCTCTCTACAACTACCTGAAAAGAGGTTGTAGCGTGGAGGGTGTTGGTCTCTTCTCCCAACTAGCAAATGACAGAACAAGAGGAAATGACCTCAAGTTGTACCAGGGGAGGTTTAGATTGGATGTTAGGAAAAAATTCCTCATAGAAAGGGTTGTCAGGCATTGGAACAGGTTGCCCAGGGAAATGGTGGAGTCACCATCCCTGTCACTGTCCCTGGAAGTGTTTAAAAGGCATTTAGACAAGGTTCTTAAGGACATGGTTTAGTGCTGGAGTTAGGTTAGGTTATGGTTGGACTTGATGGTCCTGAGGGTCTCTTCCAAACAAAATGATTCTATGAAATTAGTGTAGGCTTGCCTTGATAAGGCCCTGGACTAAAGTTCAGATTCCTCACGTCAGCTATTTCCTCTAACTTTGTGCCAAGTAAGAAGCTTAATCTGTGTCTACCATCGAGGTCACAGATGATGATGCTGAACACTATGGGCCCCAGCACTAGTATTTTAGTGTACTGGGTACCCTCTCTTCAGCAGCTGCCTGCTGGGCATCTACCCACCGATCACTGCCTGACAGCCCAGACAATTTTCTACCCATGTAGCAGTCAGATTAGGCAGCCAGGGTGTCCTCAGCTACCAAATGAGAACACTGTGGGAGACAGTGTCAAAAGCCTTACCAAAGTCAAGGTATATTACCTCCATGGCTCTTCCCTCATCTGCAGAGCCAGTTACTTTGTCGGAGAGGCAATCAGGTTGTTCAAGCATGATTTGCCCTTGAATGCCTGCCGTGAGCACTTGCAGTGCCTGAATGCAGCTGGCCTCACAGTCTTTTAATTTTAACACCTGCAAACTGACAATCTCAGTCCTGCGAGGCTGTTGAACCCCAAACTGATGTTGAAATGACACAGCCAGCACCTGCTGCAGTTCAGGGCATCATAGATTTGTATTCATTTTTTCAGACCACTGTTTCTAGGAATGGCAATAGACTCTGTAAAATCATACTTGCAGATTAAGAAGCAATAATAGACCTATTAAATTCCTAAATATCTCCACTTCTCATTCTTTGGAGCTGTCTATTATTTCCCAAATCAAGACTTAAAACTAAATCAAATTAACTTGAAACTACTGAGCAATAAACAGATGAAGGTTTTTCAGAGTCATTCAGATGTTCTAAACATGAGTTATGAGACATCTGACTAAAAGGATTCCTTTCTGCAACCTTCTGTGAATAAACACTAACATCTATTCGTGTTTCCAAGGGTATACAGCTATACACAATGCATGTACATCTTAGACAGGTTTCCAAGTCACATAAAGGTATATTCACAGTAACTACTGTTAGCATTTTTGTCACTACCATCCTCTCTACTAAAATATTCCACATGTAGCATTTTCAAATACCAGGTTTAATTGTTTCCATTTAAAATAACATGTTTGGAAGTCATCCAGGGCTATCTCATAAGACATGCATTTCTGTCTTTCCAAGGTAAAGACAAACAGATCACTTACTGAACAGTAAAGGTCAAAGCATAAATCAATCATTTCACTAATAAGCTATCTTCAAGCAATAGCTGTATAAGGAACAGGAGAACTTTAACTTGGCATTCTCTGCACAAATATTTCAAGAGGAAGGCTCAAGATGACATCCTGATTCCCATCAATCTTCTGAGAACAGAGCTTTAAGATGCTGGATAGCTCAAAGCTAAGTGCTGTAACAGGCAGGTGCTAGGTCAGCCAGCAAACCAATTACATGTATTGTACATTGTCAGTTGAAGGAACAGACATTTAATTTTATTTGTAGCATTTGCAAACAAGAATCCTATCATCTTATCATCTGTTAAGACATAGAATACATAACTCTTTCCAGCTTTCTGGTTGTTTCTATTTTTTCTTCCTACACATTTCTGACCATAGGGCTCTGCTGAGTACACATGTGCTTTAGCCTCTGGACTCACTTTTGGTCCTGAAGAGACAAAATAGTTAGAGGGGTTTTTTGTTGTTTTGTTTTTGTTTGTTTTGTTTTTTGTTTTGTTTTGTGGGTTTTTATGTTTGTTGTTTAATTTGTTTGTTTGTTTTTACCTGTACATATTTTTGTTTGCATGTTTGTTTTTTTTTATACAGGTATGCTGACATTCTGGGTATGCAGGCACAACTACTTATATAGTTAATTCCACCTGAGAGTATCCTATCATTCAAACACCATTATTTAGCAACAGCTGCCACTTTCCAGTACCAATGACATAAGAACACATTCTTAGAGGACAAATAATGTGGCATAGCTGGACAGGAGGCTGAAAGAGTAAAAGCCAGAAGCTGCTATAAAATGAATTTGCACTTTACTAAGTGCATATGTTGCTAAGCAATACCCTTCTTTCTCTTCCTAAAGTTATGAGCAAAGCTGGCTCTTGGAAATCAAGCACGTGCCAGAAGAAAGCAGCATAAAATTTCTCTCCAGCCTTAAAGACAGTGTTGCCCTGTCTTTATGAAGAAGACATAGTCTTAAGAGGAGGAATAAGTAGGTATCACTGAACTGAACTGTTGTTCACTGTTGTTAGGTATGACATGAAGATAACATTGTTTTTCCAGTTCTGTATAGAAATAGGGCTGATAGAAAGTATTTGGCAACTTAAACAAAATTTCTGATAGAGAGACTGTTTTTGAAGTTCTTACCTACAGAGCCTATAGGCATGAAGTTCTGCTAAGTAGTGCTGCAAAATGTGCTGAAGTTTGATATTAATGATTTATTTTTAGCTCACTACAGAATGGTGCCTTGGTGTCTTGGACAGAATTTACTGGCTAAAACAAAAACCCAGCCAGGCCTAGTGAAAAAACATATTTATTTGTTCACTTTGGAGAAAATTTGAGAAAAACAAATATGAGTAGTTATTTAACATTTCAGAGATATATTAGACACAATAATACCGAGATAACAGAAAACTGAGTGGTTGATGCAGTAACAGTACTCACAGAACCAATTTTAGTGTCTGCCAACCGTAAATGTTTTTATGAACACTGAATCTAAGAAGGCTGCAAGTCTACTGCAATTTGGTTAACAGATCTGAAGAAAAAGGCTCACTTTGATAAATAACTGGGGTTCAATGATCTACTCTAACTGTGGGAAACTGGTATGAAGTAGCACAGCAGAAATTTGATACAACAAGAGCATTGTTGTTTTGAAAGATCAATGATGAGAGGAAGTTATGGCAGAATTTCAGCAATTTAATTAGTTATGTTAGTAGTATATCCCAAAGAGCTTGTGTCAGATAATGAATGGGTGTTATTTTCAAATGAATCATCTATTAATCACCTGGAAGAAGGAGTAAACACCACATTAATTAAATTTGTGGTTTATTCCAAAATGGGAGGTGTTGCAGCAACTAATATAGAGGTAAGACAAAGACCCTGTAGCAACTGAAAGTAAAAATTGGCAGTCAGTAGTGAACAGGTTCTATCTAGAAAATTACAAGCGAATGTGTTTAAGACAAATAAGAAAAAATTCAACAGGAATACCTGGGGAAAAATTACATGAGGGTAATCAAAATAATGTGAATGTGTAACACAGTGTTGTAGCAAGGAAAAAAATCAGTTTCCTTTCATAAGGCAAAGGAATGTGACATTGTAAAACAGAAGCCCCTTCTACAGCAACATGGTGCACTCACTGAATGTTATATGTGCGGGTCTAGACGGCTGGACACAGTTCTACCCAAACTGAAAAGAATTTACAGAAAAAAAAAAAGTAAAAAGTGATTATGAGAGAAAATTAAACTATGAGAGAAAACAAAAGAATTCTTGCTTACAGAAGAAGCTTGAATCAATGAAGATCAAGAACAACTAAGACTTTCGCTAAAAAGTTCATGGCATTAACATCAAGAAAGGTGAGCTTATATCTAAGGGTTCAAAACAATGTAGATGAAAAGCAGTCCTTTTTGCATTTGCAATTCCATTGCTACCAAATTGTGTGACCTCAGAAAAGTCAAACTGCTTTTATGCACCTTCATTTCTTCATCATCTTTATAGTTATTTGAGTATTATAAGAATACTTACTTATACAGAAAATTTGCAAGACTTTAATTAGCAATTGATTTAAATTACTAAAATGTTTAAGAGAATATATAAATAGTAGAATGAAAATACATGAAGTGAAAAACAAAAGACATCTGAGACTCCTTCACATACAGAAGAATTTTGAAGAACTGGACAGGTTAAACTGGTTGAAAAAATGAGATAATATCCTTGCAGTTCAAAGGTTTAGGATTATGTGACTTACATTCTCATTTAACACCTACGATTTCCATCTCTGTCATTCTAGGACAACAATCCTTTGCATATTCATCCCCTTGTGAATAATATGTCTTTGTGGCTGGGAAGAATTATGTATTTGATTAAAGTATAACAATGCAGAACAACTCTGCAAAATCTGACTACAAATTTTCTTTTCAGCAAAGTGTCTTCAGTCTAATTTCAGAAATGTTTGAAGCAGATGCAGATCTAAAAACAAGCCCTGTCATTTGGAGAATGAATATGCAACTCATAATTGTCTTTTTTGGTAGTTCATGGGGTAGAGGATTGTATTTTTCAGACCATGTTAATTCATCTACTTAATTCTAATTGCTGAATCTGTTTCCAGCCTTTCTTCATATATCTTACTGAAGAAGAGATAACAACTTTAACAGCCTGATAATCAATAAACATGTTCTATGTTCAACAGTTAAAATATAACAGACAGATTGCTACCAGCATCAGAAAAAGTGCTATATATTAATTATCTGTGTGACTAATCTCAGAATCATGCTTTGACATGGAATGTGGCCTTAGAAGTGCCCTACTCTCTAGGCATTTCTAAACAATTCCCCAAATTCCTTACCAAATGGCACTGAACTACTTGGAAACAAAACCAGATTATTCTCTTTACCCTAGTCATACAAACTGTGATTGTTACTGTAAAATTTCTCTGCCCTGGTTTACTCAATTAAGTTGGTAAACACAAAGAAATTAGACTTATTTGGAAGATAGCTTCCCTCCAAGAAAGAACATCAGAGTAACGTATAGACGGTAAAGATTCGGGGTTAGGAAAGTTGTCATCCACATTTATTATTTAATAAACAAATAACACAATTGTCCTATTAGAATATGTGGGCTGCTTCTATTGTAAAGCACAGTATATCTCAGTAAAACCTAGATCTATTTCCTGACAAGACTTCAGGTCAATGCCCCAGCACTATATAAATGTGATACTCCATTAACTCACACATGTTTTGCAAACAGAAGCTGAGAAGAAACCTTTTAGCTGTTGCAGAACTTGCTGCACTTGTTCATAGATGGTCTATTAGTGAATTTGATAGTGTGCTGTTTCACTGGGTAGTCCAATAAAGTCTTTTAAATAGACTAAGTTGTAAGGCACTGGTGGGAGCACAGGGTCTATCGCTTTCCTAGGAGTCTGAAATCTGCATTGCTACTTCGGTGTTTATATGTTACAGCTGAACAGAAGCAGAGAGCCAAGCAATAGTTTATCAAGTTTATCCTTCTCCAAATTTCCAACTCCTAATTTTGTTGCTCTTTTGACAGTTTTCTTGTTCTTATCTCCAAGAGTTACTTGCCATACTACATGTCCACACTATTTCACTTCTCTCTCTCTATCTATCCCTTTCACTCCTTTCTTTCATCTGGAGAAACAACAGCACATTTTTGCTGATTTAACAATCTAAACCAGCTTAGCTGTTTTAAAGTCAGCTGATGGTATGCAAGACCATCATAGTAAGGTGACCTTGTGGTTGATCCTTAACTTTGATACCTAAAATTCTTGAACAATATGAGTTTAATTATAAAAAGCCTTCATATTAATGAAGGAAATTTCAAGTGAGAGGGTATGTAAGGTCTGAGTAGCAAAATAAGACTTTAAAAAAGACAGAAGAACTCAGGAATGTTGAAGTCCTATACATAAGTTGTATGCAATGAAAACAAAGGTCATTCATTCAAACAAGTGTAACTTCAGGCAGTATCTTTTAAATCTTTGCAAGCAGAAGTAGTTCAATGTTTTCCTTTTTCATTGGCCATTTATTCTTTTACATGACTTTTAATATTTTCATATAAAAATGTGTTTGTTACAAAGGTTCCTTGTTTTGTCCTTTCATATGTGCACCCTATAGACATGAGAAAATTATCTTGCTACCACCATGTCCAGTAATGGTACAACACTTAAAACACAAGATCAGGATTGATATTCATCTCTTTATGTAGAAAAAAAAAAGCAGCTACAAGTAAAAATATTGAGCAAGCAAAAAACAAGCAACACAAGGCCACAGCACAAACATTTTAAGTTCCCATGGGCATGAACAGCACCATACAAACTCATAAGCAATATTATCACTTGAGTTTCAGTTTGAGACCTTTCAATAGAATGGCCAGGGATACCTTTTGCACACTTATAGTGTTGCATTAGGGATGCACAAAACATGTTCTTAAATGGTCACTGTGTCTGTGCTTTTTCCCCATAATGCTATATTTGTTTTTATTCCAGAACTTACGTAAAAAGCCTCTCACTTCACTGCTACTTCTAACATAAATATGGATTATAGCTTTCCCGGATATGCTTGAAGCAACAAAATTAAATAAATACAACATAGATTATAGATAGGGGCATTACCATTCTGCACGGTAACACGTTTTCTAGTTAGAGAATTTGTAAAAAAAAGTGTTAGAAAGCAAATTAAAGAAATTAGGACATTTAGAAATTTTAGTCAAACCAGGAAACTGCTATTGTTTTTATGCTGTGCTAAGATTGTCTCCTTTCCTGCTGTGCATTTGAAGGCCTAATTACAGATACTCCTTGCATTCTGAAGCCTCTTTGGAGTTGAAGAGGAAAAGCAGGTGCCAGGAGGAGCAGATTGACATGCTACATAATACTCCACAACAAAAAATTCCTGCTGATAAACAATCTTCAGATAACAGCCACCTTCTCCTGCTCACACTTTTAGATGATTCCCCAGAACCCGCAACCTTTGACAAATAAACCCATTGGCTGCAATAGCAATAAAGCCCTGCAGGTTGTCCAGTGAGATGTCCTTGCTGAGGTGACCTTCCTCTGGCTACCAGGTTTCAACACTTATCTATGGGACTAAGGCCACCGTAACAATACAGTCAGTTCTCATCTGTCCTTCTCTCACCTCTAATTCTCCCTTCCTCTCCTGCACTAGTCATCTGCCATGCACCTCTTTAGAAACAGATGAATAAAACCATTTCCTCCTGGGCACACGACTACAAGAGTGATAAAGTTTTAGTGAGCGACCTACTGATGCGTAAGTAGAAAACCAGCTCATGTTAGAGAAACACCTCTCTCAGCAATGTAACTGCATAAAACACAAGCTTAGCACTGGTGAAGGTGAGGATAAGGAGTTTTATTTCAAAGTGCTTTTTTAAAACTGGTGGGCGCAACATTGCTTTGGCTTGCTGCATTTTATTTTATACATTAGCTGAAAATGCAATTGATCCCCATGCAAATGTCTGGCATTATACCTGTATATGTTTAGGTCCAGCACAGACTTATCCTTGGGCTAAGAAATGAATAGGGATTTTTCTAGTTTTATGTACCATCATGAGTTTCAGAGCATTTGAAAGAACCCAATTCGAAAAAAACAGCCACATAAAGGAAGAGAACACAGAAATGTAAGGTATCAGAAAATCCAAATAAATCCCTATGCTTTTAGGCTTCTCTGTGAACAGTTAAGCATGATATTATCCTGGCAAGAACAGTATTGTGTCTCTGTCTCTGATGTTAGAACTGGTCAATTATTACTTTGAACTTATAACTTATTTATTAATTCATTCATTCGTTTGTTTGTTTGTTTGTTTGTTTATTTTCCAGGACTGTGCAAAATCAGAGAAAAGTAGAATTCAGATACGCTCAGATTCCTCAGACCAGCAAGCAGTGCCTTCCTTCCATAAGGAGCCATTTGAAAACTTATTCCTGTTTCTTTTTCACTTTCCAAAGGCTTTTCTACTTTAATGATATTTTGTGTTGGAATAGGAAGGGTATGCAGATTTAATAAGACAGGTCCAGATTCAGTTATTACATCTATCCAGAGACTGCTGAAAATAACAAAGATATGCCCATATTTATTGAAGGAGTGAGATATGACAATAAAATGTTGGGCAAAACCCAAGTTTGTTGTAGGGTACTTTCCAGTAAAATAGCTGTATGACTTCTTAATTTAAATTTCCTTACTGATCACTTGATATTTAACATCTCATTTTTATTTAACAACGAAGCTGTCACATAGGGATCCCTGTCATGCAAGGCATTTTATTTTATCCCTGTCTTTAATTATATGACCATTCAGGCTGCTTGAGAAGCTAGTCACTGTCAGCGAACTGCTGAAAAAAATATAACACACTAAAATATCTTCAGCTTAGACACAAGCTTCCACAGAATACTGATTTATTTGTTTCAATCCACTTATTGGCATTTGGAATTGTATCTATGCCCAGTGTAAAGAGTGCGACATAGACAAGGGTTGATTGATATTTAAATAGTACAACTGTGTATCTGCTAAATAATATCTTTAAGTCAATAGAATGGACACAACAAAATTGAATCTTTATAATGTCTTAATAATTATTGTTGATAAAATGACGGCTATGCCAAAACATTAGAAGAGCATTTAAGCAGGAATGTGTTGGAGGACTTCTGTTTATTAATGACATTTTGAGAACAAATCCCAGGAAGCAGCCTAGAGACAGGAACGTGTGATAGCAGGAATTCCTCATGAGCCTGTTTGGAAAACTGTTACTAGCACTCAGATCTCCATTTCTTCTCCTTATCTCCAAACTGTTCTCAAGCCACTCTGATTTTTCAGACAAGGCACTTCAAGATCCACATCTGTGGTACAGGGTGCACAATACAGCTGAGGAGTAGTTAAGGTTGTTTGATTCAACAGCATCTTACCGTCATCTGAAGTGTCACCATTCCCATTGACTGTCTTGTTAGAAGAAGAGTCTAAAAAGTAAACTCCAAAAATTATCAGATTCTGGGTTCATTTGGCAAAACTGAACCAAGTAGGATGTGGTACTGTAAGGTACATCACTAAACATGGAATTTTCATTGGTTCAAGCTTTCAGCTAATAGAAACAAACAAAAAGAATCTTCTATTGATATACAATTAGATGAGAATGATCAAGCCTGTATACCTTTACTTAGACTTAAAATCCAATGTGTGAATAAATAAATCATAACTGTTAGAAGCTGAATACCAACATGCTTATAAGTGTGCAGTGGCCTTTTAAAATATCAGATCATGTATGTTTTGGTATCAAAAGAGGAAGCTGAATCTCAAAGATAGCATACATACAGGAAAAGGATGGTTTCTGGGCAACACACTGTAAAGCAGACTAATTTCACAGCTGTAGCTTTACACTAACCGTAGCTCTTTCCTCTAGGCAGCAGATCCCAGCTAGCTGGGTTTGAGTAGAGTCCAAAAATGATCCTGAGATATCTGAGACTCTGGGATCCATTTCACATAGCCTAGAAGCATCTTCAGCTCACGGTCAGTACTGAAACTTCATTAGGCACTAGAGAAGGTGAGGCAAGTTCCCCTTGCAAGTTATTTAATGAAAGCTTAAAATAATATGCTATTTACCTATAGGAGTATCAGGAATGTTACTAAGACAAATGTAACATTAGACACCAAAAAACCCACTAATTTCCTGGGAGGCTTTGAGAATTTTTTTTTAAAGTTGATCAAAGTGTTAATATCAGAAACTTGTAAAAATAAGAAATGCAGTGCTGATGCATTTCACAAATTCACTGTGCCATAAAACATACTATTGGAAGACAGTTTATAATAATTTGTTTCCTCATTTTTAAATACAAATGTTGGATTTTTCAGTTGAAAATAACATTTTGCATTCATTTAAAATCCTTCAAAATATGTGAATTTACTGACATTCAAAACCGAATGTGTATAGCACTTTGTTAACAAGAAATACATATTTCAACTTCAAATCTTACTTCTTGATTTGTGTGGTGATTGAAACAAAGTGTTTTCTTTAAGCAATTGCTTCCAGCTTTTGAAAATTAAAAAATGTAAACAGTAATTATTTCCTTAGTCTTAATAGTTAATCGCTCTGGGAAAACAGGAAATTTCCTAGTCTATATTCTTTCGTATACATCCATTTCTTGTTGTTCTTTAAAAGCTTGTCATATTTTTTCCCCTCTAGAGATTTTACATGCTGCAAAAAACAGTTCACATCAAGCAGAGATCACCCAGTCTTCCAGCAGCTACTTGATGACACTACCAAATTTTGGTTCAACTTTTGTACAAGTATTCATAAATTTATTCCTTTTTAAGCTGCACACCCATATGAAAATGCTTCAAAGTCAGAAGAATTAAAAAGTAGAAAACAACAGAATTTATTTCCTCAGTGCAGTTTTAGTACCTACATAGTAAAGTTGCTCTTACCATGGTAAAAATTAAATCACATATATTGTACCCACTCACTGAAGTTAGTACTCAACAACTATCTCCTGTTGCCTTTTTTTTGGCCATGATGTTGCTGAGATTTCCTTGACAGAAAATGCCCTATGTTACCAAAATGAGCTGTTTTCACCTCCTTGATGCTTCACATATTTTGGAGCGAATAAAGGACTCAGCATTCTGATTCAATGTGAATCACGCAAAGCCATTTATTACAGAAACAAACCTCCTTATAGATGCAGTTATTTCCTGACCACGTGTCCATGCTCCAAGCATGCATTAACTGATTGGATATCACCTATGTTCACGAGCTGTCCATGTGCCTGAGTCTCACTGCTGATAGGTCTGTTGATTTACGTCGTATTGCTGCTGAACAGTTTTACTTCCACAGCAGGTCCTGTTTTCAGCTTTCCGAGGTGGCCTTGAAATTTCTTTGGGCCTGGCTAGTTCAACAACAAATCTCCATCTAATAGAAACCATCCACACACATACGTTTTCACTTCAAGCATAGCTATTCAAGAGCAAGAACAGCCTTTCAGCTGTATGTTGATGAATTTCCTAATTTAAATATAGGGAATGGCTTCTAGATGCTCCTATAATACCACAAAAAAGTATCCATTCACGGGATATAATTTCACCTAAGAATGCTAAATTCATAACCTGCCATATATTAAAGAAGATATATTTAAGGCCTTAAGTTTTGTTGTTCATTTTATTAAAGTTCCTGGTACAGCTACAAAGAACAGTTCAAGTAGCAATGGTGTCTGCCATCAGTTTCTCCACTAATATGAAGAGTTCCACAAAAGCTGCATTGTTACCCATCTAAGATTACTCCTGTAGGACATATACTGTCCTTTACATTATTGTAGTCACAATACATAATATCTTGGGTCCTACCTCTGTCTCTCTCTTTCCCCCTTTCCCAGCTAATCCCCTGCTCTATGCAATATCACTGCTGTTAATGACAGGTAACTGACCTGCACATTGCTGAAACATTCTGCTGACTTTTCAGTGATATATCATTCTGAATGCATAAAGCACACAGATTACAAGCAGAAGAAACTGAGAGAGTTTATTTCTGATAAAGCTTGTAGATGAATCTATACATACCCCAGAGTAAATTCAGCATATGATGCATCCAATAAACACACTAAGCAAAAACCATTTCAGTATAACTTGGAAAACACAGCGAAGCTGAAAATGAAGATCCTAATTTATGTAAGCATCTCAAGAAGTGAGTGGGAACTGTATCAGTAATATTTAGAAAAGGAATCCGTAAAAAAAAAAATATGGAGAATCAGTGAAAGTTAGTTTTCCAATATATTTCAGAAAATTGGAACACTTCAGTAATCTAAGTGCCTCTGTCTATTGAGTCCTGCATTTTTTTAAGTCCCAAGATTTCAGAAACAACACCTGAATGTCCACATGAAGTACCAACAAGTAAGAAATAGTGCAGTATGGATAATCTAGTAGTTTAGATCTTGGTGATCTCTTTTATTTTGTCTGTAGCAGTTTGGCCAGCCGCAACTGTGCTACTTGTGGTGGCATCACACCTAACAGTTGGGTTGCAAACACGGTGTTAGGCTAACCAGCATTTGTGAGCCCTCACCAGCACCGAGCAGGGCTGCCCACACAGACACCGACTGCTGCTCCTTTCGACCAGCACTATGGCAATGTAGGCAGTATGTGTTTATTTTTTACCTCTCAGCTATTGATATAGAATGAGAGCTAATGTATAGTAAGCAGGGAAGACATCAGAAGCAATACCCCTGTGCTACTTCTTTCCTGTCTTCTTCCTGAAGATCTGGTAGCTCTGATTTATATATGCGATTTTTGTATTTACCATTAAGTACAGCACAGTGTACCTTAATGTGCCTGTTTTTAAACTATCTCTGAAAGTATTCTTATCGCACATAGACATATTGTTCCCTTTCTTTCTAAAGGATCTCTCTTACTGCTAAAAGTGACATTCCTATGACATTCCTCACAGAAAAAGAGCCATTTCCATATTTTTCTGGTAAACGACAGAGCAGAGGTAAAAGGAAAAAAGGAAACTTTAATTTAAAATAAGCTCTAAAAAGTCTTTTAGACAAGCAGAGATACAGGGACAGAGATTCACTAGATCATTTTTCAAAGATTCCAAGATCCTTTCCTGATACATTACTTTAAGTTTGCTTTTAATTTCCCAGTTGTTTGGACACACAGGCAAAAGAATTAAGAAAAGAAGGGCAGCAAAAAGACAACAATGCCTATGCATTACAGTCAAGAGATTAATCTAAAAAATAGTATTTCTGCATTTAACAAGTGTTGAGGACAACAAATGAGAAATGATAAGGCTACAGCTCCTATTATCCAGGGTATGAAACCATGGGTGAATACTCTTCTTTTGTAGCTTGTTTTTTATATACAGTCCTTATTATTGGATTCTTATAGCATGGTTTTGTCCTTGCTGTGTGTTAGGTGAGCACCTACCATCAGGGTAAGAATTAGGTATGGGTAACAGAGCTTCTGATGGTTGATTGTCAGAAGACTGATGTCTTTCATCAGTGTTATGGATTTGAGGCTGAGTCCTTCCTGAATCCTATTCTTGTCCATATTCATAGAAAGCATCTTTAATCTCAGGATTTTTAGTATTTGTAAATCAGTAATTTTACTTATGGGTTAGTATTTTTAAGGCTTGAACACGAAGTTCAGAAAACAATTTCTATCATAAAATATTAAAAACATACACTATGCAGAACTTCAGCGAAGATTAAATGTCATTTGAATTCAAGAGCACAGGTTTTTTTCAACAAGCATAAGATAGTAACTGACTGCCATAGTGCTTACTTGCCTCAATATTTTTAATGTCCTTTTCCCAACAAAATACTACAGAAAAAAAAAAAAAAAAAAGGATTACTTTTGTAAAAGAGGCAAATAAAGCACAAGGAGGGCATCAAAAGAGTTTTAGATGTTTCACTCCTTTATTCTGTTCCTTGGGGTGGAATTTATCTGAACAAAACTGTAAGTCCACAGTATCTATGTCTGAACTAAATGCTCTCTCTAATCAATACAGAGAAATAAGCACTTCAGGGAGAGATTTTCCCTGACCTACTTGAGATGTAAACTTCAGACCACCATGACTTGCATCTACCATTCCCTATTGACTATTGAGGGAACCTACAGGAGTTCCCTACACTGTGGACATCCAATATTCAGCAAGGCAAATTTTGCTTTCTGTTTAACAGGAAAAGCACTGGATCTCTGCCCTTTCAAACCCTGTTTGGATTTGGCTGTACCTGGACAACATCCTTTCTAAAGAGATTCATTTGAGTGGGGATCATGTCCACCTCTTCCAGTACAGGGTAGCAGCTCGTCCTTCACTTTGTAGCTTCATAAACCTGATGCAGCTGGTTAGAAGACTACATGCTCCACTGACCAGTTGCACTCAGCAAATGAAGCTGTGGAAGAACAGAGAGAACAAGCCATCCAACTGCATGAAGTGCATTTTCAGCTGCAGGGAGCACGCAGAAGACACAAGTTCCTGCACAAGTTCCTTGACTGGGTTACAGGAATTTTCACCCCTGGCTGTAAACTGTTCTTACTACAGGGCCAATCCTTCCTTTCCAAGTTTTGTAGGCTTGCCATTCTCCTCTTTTGGTAATTACAAATGGAAAAAAAAAAAATCTTATGTAATTTACAAACAAATTTTGACATAATATATGAAACAATCATCAACAGTAATCTCAGTGCAAATCTTAGAGGATTAGACCCTGAAATTGTAGGCAATAGAGATTCCTCTTAGGCTGTTATCACCTCTTATAGGATTTGGATCATGTATAGAATCTTTTATTTTCAAATTAATGCTTCCAGTCAAAAATAAGATAAGAGATCTTTTATTGAGAATCTCTTTAAAGTTTAAAAACTTGCACCAGATGTCCAGTAAAGGCTTGCAAGCAGTGACATACTACAAGCCAGCAGATGTTACCTTTTCTTAAGGCTTCTGTCTGCTCTAAGGCCTGTATGTTGGCAAGTGCAGAAGTTATGTACTGTGTTAAAACAGTAGATGAATTATACATAAACCATGGCCCTGCAAGCACTGTTACAGCCAAACAGTTGTGGAGTTTTAAAAATCCACCTGTTCTGCAATGGATTTTGCATTTGATGGGAAACATATTGCAAAGCAACACTGAGATCTTGTAAAAAACCAAAAAAACCCGAAACAAAATACCACCACTTTGCTCAGAACTAAACCCAAAAATATCAAGTGTGAAAAAAAAATATCCTGCTGAAAGTCCATCCTTCACCTGCTGACCGTGACAGCAAGAGTGTGCAAGTGGGGTCCCGTGTCGTTGCACCCCCTCCTCTGTAGAAGTCCACAGAGGTCAGTGCATCTCCAGGTGTGAACTGGGGCTCAAGCTGGGCGGCAAGGGTGGGAGGAAGGAGCAGCAGAGGACAGAAGACTTGCACTGGCCATGCAACTGAACCTCAGTGTATCCTGACTTCCAGCATCTCCTTTATTTTACTCTCCACACTTTTTCACCAAATTTATCGAGACGGTTATACCTGGCTATGGAGAGTTCACCTCATTGAAGAGTTCTTACTTTGTTGGAAAGTAGCTTCACAAAACACATTTTTGCCAGCTCCAATATCAAGGAAAGATTCATAAATACTATTTTTCTCCAAGTTCTTTCATAAAGTGTGTGTCGAGAGTTTTGATTGCGGGGTGACAATAAGACCCTGGCAGATTTATTGTTAACCTCCTCTCCCCCCCCTTTTCCCCCTTTTGCCCCTCCCTCTCCCCCCTTCCCACTAGGGACAGGCGATCGGAAGGACAGAGAGAAGAGAGTTGGAAAAATTTAAAATGTTTTACTAATGCTACTAATAAGAATAGAGAAAATAATACAAAATATACAAAACCAATCTTGAAAGTCTCAGCAACTGCAGGGCCGGCACCCAAAGTCCTGCATTAGACTCTGCAGCCAACCAGAGCTGGATTCAGTCTCTCACTAGGCCTCAGTTCACAGGGACGACTGGCAAGATCCTCTCCTAATGTCGGCCATAAGGAAAAGGGGAAAAAAAGGGCCGAGATCCTCATGATCTCCCACTTTTATATGAAGTATTCACGTGAATGGAATGTTATACATAGTTGGTCAGTTTCTTGGTCACCTGTTTCTTGTTGCCCCTCTCGCGAGATGTCCATCCATGCTTATCAATAACTTTGCATTCCATTGCTATGTTTACCAAAACATGTGTCTGGTTCCCCAGGAAAATGCAGCTAATATGAAGGCTTTAGCTGACAGGCAAATTCACTAAAAGACAAACTTGTTTTTTAATAAAACCAGGACAGTGTGCAAGGAAAGAAAATGGGATACAGGGTCTCTAGGATGCTAGCTACTCTTGCAGGTATTGTTTTGGAGGTTTATCTTTGAAACTTCTTTTTCTGCCCTGTAATTTACATGGCTACTGATGGTAATTACTGTAAGAAATATAAGCAGCACTAATGGGTATGGATCACTTTTCTCCTGGACTGTAAAAAAAAAAAAAGGAGCATGGGGAATGATGACCCTGTAAGACAGATCAATGCAGCTGCAGATTGGTGCTTATGCTATTCAGGTTATTTTCCTTAA
This sequence comes from Streptopelia decaocto, assembly GCF_964273445.1. Taxonomy (NCBI): domain Eukaryota; kingdom Metazoa; phylum Chordata; class Aves; order Columbiformes; family Columbidae; genus Streptopelia; species Streptopelia decaocto. Next base: position 159,375,432 of record NC_138663.1, read on the forward strand.
ATGGCATCACGCCTCACACATTCTGCTGAAGGCTATCCACATCCGTTCGAGTTCATGACAGCTATTCTTAGACACTCTTTCATTTTAAACACCATTACCAGGACTATTACTGTACTTTTTTTTTTTTTTTTAATGAGAATGAGGAAATAGAGTTTCTTTTATCAGGTTCAGATCTATTTAGCCTAAATTAAAATTATTTGCTATAATTTTCCTGTAGTTATTCAAAGGATTAGTGAGAAAATGTCACTGAACAGCTACTTGTCTCCTCGTTAACATTCACGACAAAACCTTCCAGTAAGGCTGGTTCCAGCTGCTGATGGAGCAATACTTAAAAGAAATTGGCTTGTCTGTGAAACAGCTGCTCAGCAATGCCACTAGGCAAGGGAATTGGTGATAATAAGATGATACTATTACAGCTACACTATGAGCATAATATATTTTAAGCTGCTTTGAGGTATGCAGTGGAGGTCCAAGAACTGGAGCAAGATTGCTTGTCTATTTCTAGGAATAGGAAACAGCTGATCATTACAAGTCTGCTTATTTGGATTAGTCCTACCCAAAGCCTTGGCGTAAAAGAAAAAACTGCTTCTGTTGGATCTCCTATCTTCCTGCGTGTTTCCTGTCTGCTGGAAGGGTGTTTTTTTCCTTTTCCTAGTTTTTAGAAGGGTTTGTGAGTCTCATTGCTGAAACAGATATTGCATTTTTTACTAGGAAAATGGAGCACCTACTGTTTCAAACAATTTTTTTCTCATTTCAAGACTTTCTTTGGCAAGATTCTCGGGAGAAGATTCCTTGGACCTTCATGCACCCATTAGTGAAATTGTATAATAGATATTGATTAATTTGAAATGGCCATTGAGTATAGCAGTGCAATGGCAAATATACAGATCTAGAAAATACAGATGTAAACATCTGCACATAAGCCTCAGCCAAGAAAAAATTGGCAGCTGGTACTACATTGTGTAGTGACTCATGCTAATTCACACCGATTGTCTAGAACATGGAAAACAAATGAAAATTACTGTTGTCAGACCTTTCTCTCTGACACATCTTAGAACCTCACATGCTATAAGGAATAAAATTCTTCAGAGAAAAAGAATCTAGAAGGAGGGAGCAGTTAAAAGTTCCAACACAGTGACAGCCCCTCAGAAATAAGGAGGGCAAATGAATAAAGAATTAGTAAGATTGTACAGGGCTTTAGGATGCAAGAACTGATTGCCAGTTAAAAGGAAGACATAATTTCTCCTGATCATAGCTGGTTCCAAAACAAGAGTTTCTCAAGTTCTCTGTTACAAATTTCATATTTAGCTTCTCCTCTTGTAGTTTTTAGAGACATTAATTCTTGTAGATTTGGAAAGTACTGCACTTCAGGTATCACAGTATCACAGTATGTTTGGGATTGGAAGGGATCTCAAAAGATCATCTAGTCCAATCCCCCTGCTGGAGCAGGAATGCCTAGGTGAGGTCGCACAGGAACATGTCCAGGTGGGTTTTGAATGTCTCCAGGGAAGGAGACTCCACAACCCCCCTGGGCAGCCTGTTCCAGTGCTCTGTCATCCTCACTGAGAAGAAGTTTCTTCTCAATTTTAAGTGGAACCTCTTGTGTTCCAGCTTGATCCCATTACCCCTTGCCCTATCATTGTTTGCCACCGAGAAGAGCCTGGCTCCATCCTCGTGGCACTCACCCTTTATATATTTATAAACATTAATAAGGTCACCCCTCTGTCTCCTCCAAACTAAAGAGACCCAGCTTCCTCAGCCTTTCTTCATAAGGGAGATGCTCCGCTCCCTTAATCATCTTTGTTGCCCTACGCTGGACCCTCTCCATCAGTTCCCTGTCCTTCTTGAACTGAGGGGCCAAGAACTAGACACAATATTCTAGATGGGGTCTCACCAGGGCAGAGTAGAGGGGAAGGAGGACCTCTCTCGATCTACTAACCACTCCCCTTGTAATACACCCCAGGATGCCATTGGCTTTCCTGGCCACAAGGGCACAGTGCTGGCTCGTGGTCATCCTGTTGTCCACCAGGACCCCCAGGTCCCTTTCCCCTACACTGCTCTCTAATACGTAATTTCCCAACCTATAAAATGAAATATAAAACTTGCACAGAAATGATGTAGGAACATTGCCAGCAGGCTGAGGGAGGTGAACTTTCAGCTCAGCACTGGTAAGGCCACATGTGGAGTGCAGGTCTGGGTCTGGCTCCCCAGTACAAGAGAAATACGGACATGCAAGTCTAGCAAAGAGCAGTGAACTAATGAAGGGACTGGACCATCTCTTACATGAGCAGAGGCTGAGAGAGCTGGGAGTGTTCAGCCTGGAGAAGAGAAGGCTCAGGAAGATCTGATTGATGTCTATAAATGTCTGGTGGAAGTAGTAAATAAAATGGAGCCAGGCTCTTCACAATAGAGCCCAGTGACTGGACAAGAAACAATGGGCAGAAACAGAAAATTCTATCTAAACACAGTAAAAACGCTTTTACTGTGAGGATGGTCAAACACTGGCACAAGTTGCCCAAAGAGGCCATGGATTCTCCATCCTTGGATGTATTCAAAACCTGTCTGCACCTGGTCCTGGGTGACCTGCGGTAGCTGACCCCGCTTTGGGCAGCAGGGGTTGACTAGGTCATCCCCAGAGGTGTCTTCACATCTCAGCCATGCTCTGATTCTGTGATTATGTGTAAGAATGTGTGTCTGACCAGAGGTTTAAGAGACAAAGTTTGAATTAGAGCAGATTGATGTTTCTTGTAGATTAGATCATGAATAGGAATCTGGGGCAAAATCCTGAAAAGGAAAACAGATGTCAAATTACCTCTCAGAATGAAAAATCACTCAATCTATCCTGAAATTTATGGTTGTGAGAGAGAAAACAAATAAGAAAGGCAAGGCGTATGAAGGTCAGATAATAATTCAATAAAGAATTCACACACCCCTAGTAAGTCTTATGTTGTGAAGATTAGCATTATCCTAAGACATGCCTGGTACGGCACGAAAAAAAATTGCAAAAATCTACAAGACTTTCCATGTCTCCTTCAAAAGTTTGCAAAATTATATAAATCTCTGCACAAACAAAGAGGCTGGCAGCAATACTAGCTCAAATTAACTCCTCACGGGAGCAGTGCTAACATACTCTCTATCTCAACATTACTTAAATGTTCATATATTCTGTTATTGCTTAGATATGCTGCTCTTGATAAACACTGATCCTGTACAGAACTTCTATAAAATCATCACAGCTGGCTGTATTTGTTTTGTTATTTCTGGTGTACTAGCATCAAATGGCAGTCATGTATCTGAACTCCCTTGTGCAACCAAAGTGCCAAATTAAAACAAACAAACAAATGAACAATCAGAAAGATGATTCTTGAATAGTTAAAACATAGACATTATCTAACAATCCAGTATTTGCTTTACACTGAAAAGCATAATCCTATTTTAAACTGCAACAAACCTAGCTGGTTTTAGACTGAAAGACAGCTTATTAGATGAATATATTTTTTTCCATTAACGCATTTGCCATTCTAGAAAGACTAAGCAGTTTTCCCACGTAAGTGAACAACTTTTTAATAGTTTTTGAATAGCATTAAAATACTGAAAGTATACAAATATTTCAATTGTTCTTTGAAAAGATTTCATATTGCAAATTCCCTTTAAAACATCAATGATATGCCAGAAGAAACCACTTAGTCTTTTAACCCAACTTTCTGTAGAGCAGATCCGTAAGAACCCCAGAAATCAGTATTTACAACAGGTCAGTAACTTTCATCTATTTACTTTACCATCACTATTAAGATTCAGAATTTCAGGTTACTGAAAAAACTGTAATATGCTTAAGTTCATTGCAATATAAAAAGGCCAAAAAGCTAGCAAGGTACCATCTGAGCTCTGTGGTGAATGAGTTCAGCATTTTCAGTAAATTGCACTGCTCACTGAACACCACTGTTCATAGCTTCCTTCTAGAAAAAGAGAAAAGCCCTGTATGTACCCTAGATGGTTTGAAATGTCTGTTCTGCTTGCATACTCATCTTGTAATGCTGCACACAACTTCTGGATTTTTTATTAGGCCCTTTGAAGCTAAGTAAAATTTTGAATATCCACTACACAAAACATTCCAACTTCACATTAAAAAGGGAAGCCATCACAATGCAGAGCACTGCACAATCATCCACATCACAGTCCATCCAAGGACTAAGGACACTTTCTAAATTATATTCACATCTGATCTGCTGCTGGAGACTTTTCTCCAGCTCATCCTCATATTATACATTTCCCATTCCCTCCTTTTATAATTCTTATTCCCTTCTGTGTCATATTGAGACAATCGATATTATGAAAAAAAAAAAAAAGAATCTTTAATTGGATAAAGAGAATAATACAGAATTACCCTAAGGAGTCAGGGACATCTTCACTTTTTCTCTGAATGCGACCTCAGATCTTCTAAGTCAGCTTCCACCTTCAGAGATAAACTTTCCACTATTCTCCTACCACTACCTGGGGTTAGCCAGCTTTACTGAACATGTCTACAGGCTTTCTACCTACATGCAAAGATGCAGTTCTGTAATCCTCTTTCAAATGATGATTTACACCTTTTAGTGCCAGACCCTTTCCAATTTATGCATATACAGAAGAGCTCAGGGGAACACATTCAACAGACATACAGATTTCATATTTAGATAGAGCCATGACAATATTCTGAAGCTCTTTAGCTCTTTGCTAATCTGTACCTTATAAAACAACTCAATGCAGTGTGACTTGAAAATACAGAGTGACTTGCAAATAGAGACACAACCATAAAACCTGCTTATTAAAAACAAGCATTTAGCAAATTGTGACACTGAACCCCTGATCTTAACAAGGACTGGAGTAGTGATTAGAAACAAACAAAAACCCCAAACTGTCCTTTTCAAGTCCTTCTAGGTATAGAAGATGTGTTTGATACTGCTGAAGTGGTTTGCATGACAATGCCTCTTAAATGCAGCTGAGGCCTGAGTTTTTGGAAGCCAGAAGCCCTCTAAGAGATTCTGTACATCACAAGAAAATCATGCAGGAAAAAACTACGGCCTTTAGGCTACAAAAAAGCAGACTACAAAAAATAAACTGCTTTGCAATAACAAAAATCATGGGATAACCACAGTTCATCTTGCAACAGTGAACATAATTGCAAACCTAAATTTTGCATTTGAAACTAGGAGACAAAAATTATAAACCTCTCTATGCATATCTAATCTCTTTTTTCAACATTAGCCAAGCCTGCAGGCACTTAACAGTCTGATTCTTGATGTTATTGTAATTAAAGGCAATACTCAGAAGGCTGATAAGCACACCAGCTGCAACTTAACCCTTATCTTAGCCAAACTGCAAACTGCAAATGTGATATCTAATTGTAAAGAAAAGAACACTGGAATTCATTCTGGATAACTGACTTTTAAATCCCATAACCTTGAAAATAAGTAAATTATAACCAGCCTACCGTCAAACTTCTTGTGCCGGGATACAAAAGTGGTGCGTACAAAATGACTTGTCTCCTCCACCAAGTTTTCAAACTCCAGCTTGCTCTGTTGGCTTAACTTGTCCTCCATTTCTGAGGTGCAACATGTATATTCCTGAGGGCAGATTCTCAAATGTTCCCCTAGAATCATAAGAAAAAAGGAATTAGAAATATTTGAGTACAGACAGAAATGTGTCAGAACAAAATGTCCATGATATCTTTTCAGTTAAGGGAGGCAGGCTACCCAAAGAGCTTTTTCAGCCTTGACTGCTTGATTGGGAAGACTTTGAATTGGCATCAACAACTTTGCCATAGTTGGGCATTCTTCACACAAGAGGGGAGACACACTTTCCAGAGTTGTTTTGCTACTTCAAAAGGTAGAACTGTCTTATGCCAAAAGTGACTCCTCACACCAAAGAAGCCTTCCTCATAAGCACACATATACTGAAAAATCCAAAGACAATTACTTCCTTTCTGTTTGTATTCAAAATTCCTGGAGAAATACCTAGTGAGATGACCTGTTACAAGTCATTGGAGCTGCCTTGCTGTGAGAACATGAAAAAACAAATTACGTGTTTGGTCCCACTTGCCCAAATGCACCAAAACATTCTCCCCTTCTACTCTTCCCTTCTGCTTGAGTAAGTGTATTTAATGGCTGTTTGTGTACCACATATTTTCTTGGGCAGCATTTCTTGTCAGACTGAGCAAGTACTCTGCTGAATAGGAGAAAGCAATGAAGAGTTTAATTAATGCTTATGTTATACGGAAATGTAATGTAAAAGGTAATGAAAGCCTCTTATTTAATTCAATAGATTTATCTTTTGAAGCACTGTGCCAGTTCTTCTGACAATATTGCTTTCTTCGCTACAATTTGCAAGTGGAAACCAATTCTTTAGCTCATGAAATTAAAATGGTCTGTTATTACATGAAATGTGAATTTCCAATTGACACTGTACTATGGGTGTCAGAAACATTTAGCTCGGTTTTCACAAAGGCAGGAAATTCTACCATTCCCTCTCGAGAAATAAAGAGAATGATCTGCTTCTATGATTAAAGTTACTTGTAAGGCAATGAAAACATTTAGCTTTCTGTACACCGAATCCTGATTAAAAATCCCGCTGCAAATCTCTTAAAGGTGCAAATAAAATGATATACAAAGCCCAAGGGTTAAATAAATACTGGGGACCTGATTCTCATTTATATTGAAGCTCCTTTCTACCACTGCTGAGCTGTAAAGAAGATTTAAATGCAATTTATACCTACTTTAAGGCCACTTTTCACCATTCTTATTATGTAGTGAGAAGAATCAGGCCCCAAGGTTTATGCTTCCCAGGGGTAAAATAAATATAGCTGCTGCATCGTTTTGAAAACAGCGTCAAAAAGAGGTTTGCGCATGCTTAGAATAAACATTGTCTGGAGTTCACCCTCTCACCTTATTCCAATTTTTGTTTCAGTTTTTGAAGGAAGTCCTTTGATTTGAAATTTTAATCATTCCTCAACCCTGACCCGTCACCCCCATCTTAATTAGTTTTTTCCTGCAATAGTTCGTAAGACATGAACTATAATGCCATGAGATTTCTTTTAGCAGTCTCAAGACTTTTTAAAAACTCACAGCTACACATCTTCAGAAAGGAGCATTTCATTATCATCTGTTACTGTTCTGCAGTAACACCTACAAGTCCCAATCATGTTCAAAAGCACCATAACATAAAACACTATAAACCTGGAAAAAGGGATATCCCATGACCATCAAAATATTGTAAGGATTGTTTCCCATGTCTACTACACCCTCCCAACACAATAAATTAATTCCGCTCCATTCTCAAAATTGTGCATCTAAGCCATAAACAACACATACAGGGACTGGCGAGCCAGCTGCTGTCAAACATAAATGATAGTGGTAAAATAATAGTTGCTTTATCCTCTACATCACTGTAGAAATTATTCAATAGGTTATATTATATGTGACTGCAGAGGTACCATAAGATGACACAATTTGAATTCCTTTAGTAACAGTAATATTCTGAGTTTTTATTAGATGTCAGAAAGACAAGGAAAGTTGAAATATTGTGTCATTAGAAGCAGTGCTGTGTGCTTGATTAAATTAAAAAATATACTCCATCTATAATGTCTGTAACCCCCTTCCTTGGTAAACCCAGAGGCTTTTGCTACTTGGAAAGCACTGGATAGACCTATTATTCCAGCCAGTTCCAGCCATAGTGGTGGTTTATGCTTTCTATAATGATAATGCCCTTTAGTGCTGTTGCAGTCAATTTTTTTAATAAAATTCTGGTTTATTTTCTCTGTTCATTTCAAGTGTTTTTTCTCATCCTTCTGACTCAGTTTGTTTTTCAGAATTGCCAGACCATCAACTGACCTAATGTGAATCATCAAGGCACTGTGCTTAGTGAATAACAGCCATGGGCCTAGATTTTTAAGACATGTTATGCTGAGTATTATGACAAATTAAAGCATATTTAACTCAGTAGAGCAGTCACTTTTGTAGCAATATTAATTTTACTTCACTTATTTATTTATGCTCCTGCATCCTCTTTACTACAAAAATTACTTCCTACCTTGGCTTCTACAAACTCATTCAGATTCCTACTGCACTTAATTCTTATACCTGTATTTTCAATAAGTTTATTTTAAAAAAAAAAATCACTGGATCTTCATTCATTTATGAGGTTATTGACTGGTAAAATATGAAACTCACATGTGTCAGAAATGTTCACAACTTCTACACCACCTCATTGTTTTCCTCTCCTAACTATGTATCTTGTTAAATCATCTATACTAACCACCTGCCTGCATCACAAAAACTTTGCTACACTATAATCAGCTCTTTTAAAACAACATTTCTCGTTCTTCTCTCCTCCTCTGCCATATACTCCCTGCATTTTGGTAGAAAGAAATAGTAATGTAAATATTGTGCTACTCTTCATATTCTGCTTCAAGATTTTTTACCTTTTCCTCTTTCCTGCATTGGAGGCTCAAGTCAGATTATAGATAAAGCAAAAGCATTTTCCATTGCTCCGTGCCAATGAAGTGCTTGTAGGCTTAGTATACTTGGCAAAGACGAAGTCTATAGAAATTGTGGCTTAAAAACCCCAACATGTTTGTATTTGACCATGACTGGCTGCAATCTCCAAAGGCTCAGAACTTGGAAATAAACTTGGGCCCTTTCCTGGGAATGGTGAACAGCAAATCTCTGACAAACAGTCCTTTCTGTATTGTTAATCTTAATTTCTTTATTAAAGGAATGTTTATCAATTTGGGTTTGTTCTTATTAAACCTCCAACTCATGTTAATACCACTAGGTCATTAGTTCACTCCTTGGACGAAAAATGAGGACATGATTTTCTCAAAAGAGATATAAGGTGTTTGTTTGTGTGTTTCTTTGTGGATTTTTGGTTTTTATTGTTGTTTGCTTTTGTTTTTCTGCTTGTGGTTTTTTTTTTGTTTGTTTTTGTTTTTTAATTAAGACATATGTGCTTTATTTTGTATATTTTGCTTCTTTTCTGCAAATCTGTGATGTAACAGACTAATTGGATTAGAAAATAACACTGCAGGCTATATTAAATTGTGCTTCCTCTATTTCCCTGAACAAGGATCATTTACCATTTGCGTTTTGTAATATATTGTTCTATTACTCTAAAAGAAGTTTAATCACTGATTTGTGCATTTACACACCTTCAGTATTTTGCAGGCTGAATATATGCTCACAGCTAATGTACCAATTCTTGCTTTGGGAAACTCCATATTGTCTACATTCTTATGCTAATTTTAGCTAAGATCTTTTATGGCACAAGTGGCACTGGTTACAACTGACTAGTTTTTCCTTGTCGCAAATACTGTCTCCCTAGACAAATCTGACCAAATCTAGTTATGCTGCACCAGCATTTTGCCAGACTAAACAAGTATTAACTCAGCAGTTCTCAACAACCTACCACAACTTTTCTAACCACTGTTGCCATCTGAAGATGCTGACCTACATATCCCTCCTCATATGGCTTAAGTTATATAAATCAAATCAATTGCCTGTTAGAAATTCAGCTACCAGTATTCAGTTTCAGTTTTATTACAGCTCTAATCTCACACCTGCCTTCACATGATCCAAACTGGCAAATTTTGTGGTTGAATTTGGTAATCCTGCTAGCATGTTGCTTTGAAGCATGATAAAACAATTTATAAAGCACTTGTTTTATATTCAGGTATATAACAGTTTAGTGTCCCCATAATATGCTACAAACCTCACAAGAGTCTTTAAAAAATGCAGCTTATGACTCTAAAGCTGAAAAAATGCTTCTACTGTGTATCAAAATGCCAGAATTGATTTGAGCATGGTAACTACTTGCAGAAGACACAATCTGAAGGAGCAGTAAACCCTATGGACTATAACATTTCTCTTAACAATTTCATTGCTGGATTATCTGAACATGTGATGCAAGCATTGATTACATTATTAGAACTGGAAGCATGATCACATAAAATATTTTACATTAGCCAGAATTTTTTATGAGTCATGTTGCAAGTTGAACCATTTCAGAAACAATTCCTTCTGAGGCAGTCAGCATTTTATAGTTTCTATCCTATTTTTAAATTTCAAAACCTGATACTGTTCTGTAGGCAGAATCATAGGACAAACCATATTACTGGTACAAATAGAAACATATGGTCACCACACTGCTTCATAAACTCAGCAGTGAATAATTGTTAATAAATGAAATGGGTAAATTCAAGGTGTGCTTTGAAACTGGGTCACCCTGTATGCATCAGCAGTGCCTGAAGAGAAGACAGCTCTGCATCCTTCATTGTGCAGATTAGATTAATATGATTGGGCTTTGTCATTAACTATATTCTTTAAAATTAGAAATACTTACTTCAGACCTGCGCATATTCAGCCATTTGTGGAGACAGCAGTGTAATTTATCACTAGTATGAGGTTTAACAGAGATGAGTGCAAAGTCATGCACCTAGGACAGAAAATAACCAAAGAGCCCAGGACAGGCTAGGATCTACATGGTCAGAGAGCAGCCTTGCTCTAAAGGACCTGGGTTCCTGGTGGACAACAAGCTGAGCACAAGTCAGAAGTGCACCACTGCAGCAACAAAGGCAACTCTGATACTGAGCTGCATCCACAGGGGTATTACTCGCAGATATAGAGGCATGATCATCCCACTCTATTCAGTGTTTTTCTGGCTCGTCCTGGAGTACTGTGTCCTGTTCTAATTCTCACAATGCAAGGAAGATGTGGGCAGACTGGAGAGGGTCCAAAGGAGGGGCATGAAGATGATTAAAGGTCTGGAGAACCTGCCCTGCAAGGAAAGACTGAAGGAGTTAGTCTTTTCTCCCTGGAGAAGGGTCAGGGAGCAATTCATCGCAGTTCTCCAGTAGTTAAAGGGCAGCTACAAAGAGGATAGAGGCGCTCTCTTCCCAAGGAGCACCATGAAGAAGACAAGGGGCAACAGGTATGTGTTGCATGAGGAGAGGTTTCATCTCAACAAAAGAAATAATTTTTTTACAGTGAGAACAATCAATCACTGGAATAACCCCCCCAGGAATGTGGTGGAGACACTGTTGCTGGAGGTTTTCAAGGTGGAATTGGACAGGGTGACAGTTAATCCCATCTAGGCTCCCTTTCCCACAACGCCTTGGACCAGATGACCTGTCATGATCCCTTCCAACCTGGGCTGTTCCATGGTTCTGCAATTAGGCACTTCAGATTCTCCTGCCTCTCAGAATTATAAAGCACTGGAACAGATGGAGTTTTGTTTCTAAATTAACATTTTCCACCTCGTTTCTTGTATTAAAAAAAAAAAAAAAATAAATAAATTTTGAATTATTTAAAAAATATGATGAATGGAATTAAAACAGAAACCTTATTCAGCTTAACCTTTTCACACTGTTTGAAGATCTGGATCTTTTTTCTATGTTGGCGACGATGTTTCTGAACACCTGCTTTTTGAAGTTTTCAATTTAAATGCTCTACTGATGATATCAGGAGTATGGGAGGAGTCTTCATGATCACATTATTAATTTTCTGTTATAGAAAACTGTTCTCCTCCAATACACTTATACCCTTCTGTCACTCATATATATAAAGAGACAACAGTGCGGTGGAACAATTTGACTCACAATCACCTCTACCTTGAAACAAACAAACAAACAGCAGCATCGTGTTTGCTGCATTAACTTATTTAGCAGTTAAAACTAAATTAGAAACGTGAGTTTCATTATTTCAGCCAATAGTGGAAATTAAAATATCATTTTGTTGGACAAAGACTGTTCCCTAGCCAAAAAGTCCTAAGGTTCCTTCTGACTTTGTAATTATCTTCTCTATGGGGTATAACAGCCTTGCAAGTAGCCTCTGTAAAACTGCACCTGACATTCAAGTCACAGAATTGAACTTTCCTACTCAAACTAGAAGGAAACAGATTATGATTTAAATTAATTCCATTATAATATTGGCCTGACAAGTGATGACAGGAGCAATATTTGCACAGAAAACGATAGCTGAAGGAGAGAAGGGAAAGTTGTCTGTAACACACAGATCATGTCATCAGACATATCTCTCCTAATTTTAATTAGTGGCATATTGAACTTGAAGAACTTGTGTGTCCAGTGGACTCCAATAAACCCATGCAACCACCCCATGAAAGAACATTACACATTTGTTTGCCTTGGACCAAAATCATCTTTGCTCAGATTCTTTTTGTTCCTTGAGCACTTTGAGGTCAATTAAAAAATGAATGCCTTCCAAACACACTGATGATTAGTTAACAGTCTCTTCATTACAGATCCCACAGGGAACATTCATTTACAAGAAGGCCTGACCCTGTTGTCCTTGGGAAGCCCTCAGTAATAAGTTACAGAAGCAGAGGCCAAGGCAAACCTGTTCAGACTAGGACTATACAGATGCTAAAGAAAGAGCTGAAGTCCCTAGAGCTTTCCTAACTAAACTAATAGAAGCAGTACCACTACTCCAACGCTCAGGTTCATTTTATTTTCCAAGCATACACAGTCAGACAATTGTTTTTTGATAGCACAGTTTGTGAGAAGAATCTTTAGTTACCTCTTGGGGGGTGTATTACTGGCGTTGTGCTCAGTGCCTTGTGGAAAGCAAATGGTAAAGCTGTGATTCAGCACTGTATAGTTTCATCATATTGCTGGCTACATGGCTGCAATTTTCTGATTTCAAAGCATGTTTCCACCTGGGAATGGCAGCCAACTTCCCCTCCACCCCAATTGATTTTCGCTGTTTATTATGTCCCCTACTATAATAGCAGAAATATCTTATACAACATTATAGCAAGAAGTAGAATACAAGGAGCACATTGCTTTATCATGACCATAAAACACAGTGCAAGCAGGTTTTGTATTTCAGCTGCTTTCAAAACAATTTTATTATTAAGGTAGCAGGATGAGATTGTACACACTCATGCATTTACAAAGATTTTAATCAATATTCGTCACATAAAACTGAAATCCAAATATGTGATTGCAGCACATGATATATCAGAAGCAGATTTACAACACTTAGTTCATGTATGCACAGAAATGCTATCACAGTATGATATAGTGGAGTTAGTTGCCTGGGGATAACTGGGTATGCTGTACTCCCCAAACAAGTCCTTATCATAGTTACACCGTAACTAATATACATGCAGCAAAAGTTAAAGCTGCATGAGCTACAGTCATGGCATTTGTTTGCACTGTTAAATATACTTCAAAAATGCACAGATCCCTTGCTGATCACTGTATTGTCATGTATAAAATCCATGTTTCTAAAATACTAAACATAGCAACAACTGTTTACAAGTCCTTAATCACAGTGGTCTTCTCTTATTCATATGGCTTCAGTCAGTTCAAGGAAAGCTTTTTGTGTTGACATTATACAGAGGAAGCTATCTTCTTGTCTTCTGATTGAAAATTACATGTTTTCCTGCTATGCCAATCATAGAAACAGTTCACAATGACAACCACAACATAGGTCATTATGGTCTTCAGTCAGAGGCTGTAATGGGTACATTCGTGCTTCTGCCATAAGCTTTTTATTGAGATACTCTTCAGCCTAATCTCTTTCCTAGTCACTTAAGAAGGTAAAAAAGAGTCAGGATACAATTCATAAAGACTATGGAGTTCTGTTATCATACTAGCTCAAGGCCTACCCATGAAATTTCAGGGCCAGAAACTGTGGCACTTGTCCTTTCATTTCTGTTTGGAACCAACCACTGTAAAGGACAAACTGCCTCTACAAGCTCCTAAGTATTAACCTGACTGTGACACAAGTCGTAAGGCAAAAAGCAAAGCATTTATAGAAGAGAAAAAACCCACAAGCAAAATAAACAGAGAAATCACTCAGTGCAAAAAATCCAAAATGTGCAAAAAGTAATGTCTGATTACCCCCATGCAGGAATTCCACAATCTGTGAGCCACGTTTGGTGCAAATTTGTTTGTCCTTGGCTTGTTTTTACAGATCCAACTGTTGTTATAGTGTGAGAAAGATCATGCTGAAGCCAATCAAGGTACTGGAAGCAAAACCGCTGACAAGATTATGTGAGTTAAAGGATTCAAGAGAAAAACTACTGACATGGGAAGGTATAAAACCCCACAGATGATGAACTGGGGGTCAGCAACCCACCAACAAGGAAAATCATCCCATTCCCAACTTGACTAATGACTGCATGGCCACCAGAGAACTATTGGATGTCTTATTATTCATGGCAATCATACTATTGCTTAGGCTCATAGCTCATAGTTAGTCCTAGTTATATATCATGTGCAGTAACCAAAAAAGGATTACTTTGTACTCTTGTACATATTCTGCAGTTGTGCATATTCTGGAGTGACTTGCAGAGAGTTCACTCCCAGAGGCCAGGGGGAAAACTTCCCCAGCTGCTGTTGTTCGTTGCTAGTGGCATCTCCTTCAGGTCAGAGGGCCTCAAAACAACAGAAATAAGCATTTAGTTATTTTCTAAAGGTGCACAATGTTCTGTGACTTCCCACAGTAACTCTTAGGCAGTTTAGGAGCTCAGATCTCTTTCTGCCCACTTCTACCAATATTCACACTGCTGAAGACTTTTCTTCAATGATAGGGGGCACCAGCCGACAGAGGAAGAAAAAGTACAGGTACAGATTTCCAAAGTGATTGTACCAATGGAAAGTTCTCTTAAGCAAGATTTTTTCAATTGACTTTATTTGTCTATTTTTAGGCTGGTTTTATTCATTTATGTGACAAATATAGCTTCATTGAACTGAAAAACCACATGCAATAAAGTATGAATAAGAATATTCTGAATAACAAAGCTTCTAATTATCAATATGAATTTGAAGCTTCTTTGTGGATATTGTAACCGTTGCAAGAGACTAGACTATTATTAACAGCATAGATAGGTAAACTTTGATGAATAAAGAGGAAATTCTGGAACATTTTCAATGAAAATATGATTTATCATATTTTCATTGGAATCTCAGGATTCAGTAATGTGAACTGACATTATTGAAATGCTTTGTTCATTGCTGCTATCAGATTCTCAGTTTCAATAATCATCTGTCAGATGTTCCATAACCTGGGCTGGGGTGTCCGGGTGTCCCCATGTTTCAGGCAAGCTGGACTCACAGGCCTTCCTCTGAAGGAGGCAGCTGGGCTGTGTGTCTACAAGCCTGGAGGTGTTTGGACTGAACGTGGTTCAGACAACAGTGCTACCACTCTCCAACAGAAGTCAGGAAGTCTTGAAGGCTTCCTGAGTTTGGACTAAGTGATTTTTTTCCTGTTGTAGTCCAAAGGCTCTCACAGAGTTTGCCAGTTTTGAAAACCTCTGAGGTTTCCACATTTTCTGTGATAGGAGATAGAAATCCTCTCAGCTTCTGGTTCAGCTCAAGTTGTCAGGTTTTTGTACCCTTCACTGTGCATCCAAAGACTATAGCTATACATCTAGACAAAAAGGGGTCAGCAATTGATCCATGTGGTCAAAAGAGTTCACACCCATGCTTCTTAGGGCATATTCCCTCTGTACACAAATGAATCTGGGAACAAAGCAGTTGAATTAGTCAAGAAGAACCAAGGTTGGACCTCACTCCAGAGAGGTGTTTCAAACAAAGGTCCTGACAGGCATGATTCTTGATCTCTTGAGGGTAGGAAGGCTCTACAGAGGGATCTGGATCAACTGGATCATTGGGCTGAGGCCAATTGTATGAGGTTCAACAAGGCCAAGTGTCAGGTCCTGCACTTGGGTCACAACAACCCCAGGCAGCACTACAGGCTTGGGGAAGAGTGGCTGGAAAGCTGTCTGGTAGAAAAGGACCTGAGGGTGCTGAACATGAGCCAGCAGTGTGTCCAGGTGGTCAAAAGGGCCAACAGCATCCTGGTTTATATTGGCAATAGTGCAGCCAGTAGGATGGGGGAAGTGATTATGCCACTGTACTCAGTGCTGGTGAGGCCCCACATCAAATACTGTGTTCAGTTTTAGGCCCCTCATCACAAGAATGACATTCAGGTGTTGAAGCAGGCTCAGAAAAGGGCAACAAAGCTGGTGAAGGGTCTGGAACACAAGTGTGATGAGGAGCAGCTGAGGGAACTGGGGCTGTTTAGCCTGGAGAAAAGGAGGCTGAGGAGAGACCTTATCAGTCTAAGCAACTATCTAAAAGGAGGTTGTAGCATGGAGGGTGTTGGTCTCTTCTCCCGAGTAACAAGTGATAGGACAAGAGGAAACAGCCTCAAGTTGCACCAGGGGAGGTTTAGATTGGATATTAAGAAAAATTTCCTAATGGAAAGGGTTGCTAGGCATGGGAACAGGCTGCCCAGGAAAGTAGACAAGTCACCATCCCTGGAGGTGTTTAAAAGCCAAGTAGATGTGGCACTTTGGGATATGGTGGACTTGGCAGTGTGAGGTTAACGGTTGGTCTTGATCATCTTAAGAGTCTTTTCAAACCAAAATGTTTCTATGATTCTAATAATCAGAGTGGGGTCCTTCAGAGGTCAAAGGACTCTGGCAGAGCAGGCATGACATTGTCCTTGACTTTAAGATGTCTCCTGGCCTGAAAGAGGACACAGGGCAGGTGTGTCCCTCACTGCTGATGGAGCAAGCTTGGGAACATAGGCAATCCTGCAGTCTAACCACAACAACAAAACCTGCTTACAATATAATGGTATTTCTTTAGGTCAATATTTTCCAACAGAACACTGTTTGCTCTGAAAACTTTTAGCTCACTCTAATTAACAGAAACTATGCTTCCATAATATCAGCCAACCACAGTAATAGCTGCCAAAAGGAAAATGAAAGCTTTTTAGATAAGAGGATAGTAGCTTAGATGCAACAATTGCGGATTTCCACTATTCCCAATAGTGCTTGAGATCTGAATCTATTGTTAGTACCATACAGTGCCATACAGTGGGGTTTTTTTTTTGTTCGTGTGTGGGTGCTTTTTTTCTTTTTTCTTTTTTTTCTTTTTTTTTTGTTTTGTTTCCCATTGGATTTGGACACAAAAAAAGACTAAACAAGTTTTTTAGCTCTTTTTATTACTGTACTTTTGTCAATGTCCTCTATGGACTGTGATACTTGGCAAGGGTCAGGGTCTTCAAAATCAATAACTGAATGCAACAGTTTCCTGCCCTTCAGGTGTTTTAATGTTAAAGGTTTGACCTTTATGATTAAAAATTGGCTTAAAAACATATCCCTATCTATGTCTGAAGTCTTCTCTTACGCAACTGTATTTTTGAACAGACATTTTTGACCGTAAAAATAAAAGACTGTTCACTTTTACAGAATTAATCAAAGCATTTAAATATAGAAGGATACAGTAATAAGCTAGACAGGTTTTATCAGTTCTTTAGAGAATTACCATTACATTATTAATATGCCTTTTTGGCACATTAGTCCAGTACAACCACAGCTTTTGATCAGTTGCTTACAACAGTGACTTCTGGTTAACTTGTGATTACCTTACAGCCCAGACTTTTGGGAAAAATAAAACAAAACAACAACAAAAGAAAATAAAACGACAACCACAAAAATCCCTTATCCTTTATTTATTTATTAAAATAAAATTGTATTCTTAATCTGATAGGCAATGTATTTGCCTTGAAGATGCTTGATAATCCTTCTTCATTATCGCTAGATGGGTTATTTCCTACAAAGAAGACAAGGAACTCTTTTGTCCTGCTTACTTTGTGCATTTCAGATTACATAATATGGACAGGTATCATCCAAAGAGAACACTTGTCTCACAGAGGAAACTCCCTGCAGATCTAGAGCAGATGGAGCAAGGAAGAAAGTAGGCAAAGACTATGTCATAATTGTTTGTGATTATTCTCTTTAGTATAAGGAAGACTCTAAGGCATCTGTCTAAATTCAGAGCCCCTTGAATTCATTTCTCTCTTGGTTCTTCTCTCAGAAATTGCTCAGAATAAGGCATTCTCTGGCCTCTGCTGCATGGATAGAGCCACAGTAAGATATATCACATTAATGACAGGTGGGAATTTCAGAAATCTCTGGGCACGTCTGTGCAGACCTCAAATGACTTTGCTCACCTTATGCCAAAAAAAAAAAAAAAAAAAAGGCAAAAACTGTAAAACTCCTAAAAATGTGCAAGTCTGCATTGCAGATGCAGCTATAGTGCTTCCAGGTTTTATTATTCTCTCTGAAGGTCTAAATCTAAGGATTTCTCCTTCCCTGCGGAAGTGTCTATTATTTTCCCTATGTGCCTGGGGTTAAACAGTGTGAATTTGCCCTCCTTTCCTGCTATTCCTCCCCTGTCCTGCAAGGCTGTCCTCAGAGGGAGCCCTGTGGCCCTCACTATGAAGGGGCGGCTGTGCAGTGTGCTGCCATCCCTTTCCCGAGCTGGTAGTGCTTTCTGAGTTAAAGCAGTTATCCTTTACACCCATAACTAGGAATGACTATGGTTACCCATAGATTTCTCTGCAAACAGCAAGAATAAATCTGTAAAATAAGAGCTAGGTCAACATGCACATAATTCCAATATGATTCATGTATATTTAGGAAAGTAATATTTTGGGTTCTTTCTTTTTTTTTTTTATTTTTTTTTTTTTTCCTGGAATAATTATATAGATCTACTCTGGGCCCAATAGCAGCAGTAGTAAATATATTACATTACTTTCTGGTGCTGTGTTGAACTAATGTGTACCTAAAATCTCTTACCTGGAATATTTTTCTTTTGTCACCTTGGCAAAAAACTTGTAAAGAGGAAAAAATCGTACTAGGAAATATCCCTGAAGTTTTTCTTTAAATATGAGTTATTAGTAATTGCTGAACTCTAGTAATGTTGATATTTTCAGTCCACAGTATTGATTTTATTCTCATTATAATTATTTTTAATAGAAAAATGTCCTAATAAAACTCACATTGTGCTTTTCCTTATCACTGTCTTTATTGACTATGAAAATGAGGTCATACATACTGTATTTTCCTTGTATATCACAAATAGAGCTATAAAAGATGACTGGCAAGTTCCAGTTAAAGAATACATCTAGTAAACTATATATGTGAACAACATTAAATCGTCTTTTCCAGTCTTTCCGTAGTATCTGTCTCCTTGGCAATTAAGGCTTATGTCTGTAATTACAGAGAAAAAAAAAAAAATAAAAGGAAAAAAAGACTAAGTTATCTGCCAAACTGTGTGAAGTACATAAAAGAAGGTCTCCACTGACTGCCACTGGAACGGCTCTTCTGTTTTTATATGACTTTAAGTTACGCAACCATGTCCCATTTGTTGAACATTGGTCTGTGTCATGTCTTTTTCCTAGTTTGATTTATGGGTAATAAGGAGATACCAGCAGATGGAACTTCGCTCTGGGATGGTGATTTAAACAATCAGGCTATAAATAGTGTTTACAAATGATGAACACTTTCAGAAACTACATATGGAATCATAGAATCATTTAGACTGAAAAAGACCCTTAAGATCATCCAGTCCAACCATTAACAATTAACTGTTAATTAAATGCTCTGCATGAAAAAATAGACTTCTTGTCAAACTGTTGAAAGCCCTTCTCAGAAAATTCAAAGTCAAGTTTGGCTGCTTCTGTCATGAAAAAAAATGCCAATGTTTGTCTCCTTATAATACATTTATGAGATAAGGCAACACATCATGTTCTCTAAAATCTAAGATGCAGTCATCAACAAAACAAGTCAGAGTGGTTTATGAAAAAGACATATAAAAATATACACACCTGCCTGTAAATAACCTCTTCACTGAGTTGGCGCTTTTCTAAATTACAAATTAGGGATTCATGATCCTAATAAATACAATATACTACTGGTTAATAGCTCTCTGAGCATTTTATGGTTTTGAAAGAGATTTATAGGTTTATAATGAGGAACATCATAGTGCAGGTGCTATTAACTTCACTAAAAGCTATGCATAAAAAAAAAGGAAAAGCAAATCCTGTACATTTTGCATTAAAGAGAAAATACAGAAGCATTTTGTTACAGTTTTTCCACATGTACTGTTTTCTAAGAAAAATGTCTGTATGTCAAGGTGACTTCTAAGTAGAGTAATCTGGTGGAGTTCACAAATTGCTTAGTGAGTATTGTGTTTAATGAATATTCCTTGAAAATTTATGGCTATTTTCTACATCCATTCAGCCCAACAGCAGTTTTGAGCACTTGTTGTAGATATTTCCAACTGTTTTCTGCCAAATGCAAATTCGCTTTTTAAGTGATTGAATTATCAATGCCAATATTAGCTGATACTACTGTTAAAAGATTAATGTCCTACAGGGAGAGTCAGATTACTACTTGCATTCTTTTAAGATCACTTTAGGAATACTCTCAATCTCCTTCCACTTGAACAGCATGCTTCTTAAAAACAACATAGCATGGTTGAGTAGGTTTAGTCTTCCCAAGATATGGCTAAAAAGTATCTAAAGATTAAAGGAGTTATCATCCAAAATTAATACTACACAGTCTCATGACAAAGTTCTAAAACTTTATATTAAAGCTATTAAAAACAAGTCATAAACCAGCCATCTAAGCTACTCCTTGCTATCATTTCATAATTCACTATTATCTGACAACGTGTAAAGTAACTATCTCAGACTAACATTACTTCCTAAAATATAAAAAGCAACCTACAATGTTAAAAATCAACTTCTGAAATAATGATGATGATGACAATAATGCTACTATTAATTCTGCAATATTTTCTGCACCTTAAAGTTCCACTAAGGTCTATAGCAGGGGTGCCAAACTCCAAATGTGGGAGTAGTTACATTTATACAGTCCTAAAATGACATTCAGCCCTTTGAAGAAAACCCTGAGGCTGATGTGGTGACCGGTGAAAATGAGTTTGACACCCCTGGTCTATAGAATGACTTACACACCTGAAGTTACTCATCCATAAATACTGCCAGAAATAAAATGCAGCAGCACAAGCTGTTGGAGTACATAACTTTTATTGATCTCTGGGTTTTAAATTTATAATTGATGTTTTTTTTCCTTTTCTTTTAATAGCTTCTCTAAAATATAGAAAGCTCTGGGGATGATCATGAGCTCCATGCAAGAATCCAAGACTCTCTTTGGGTTTGGCCAAGCAGGATCTAAAATGAATTAAACCTACTGGCTTTTAGGTAAACTTCTGTTTGCGATCCAGTTAACTAGAATGATTCACGTATCACATTATCAGTATCCTTGCTCCAGCCTTTCCTTATTATAATCTATAAATGTGTGGTCACACTTAGATAACTACTTACACATAATCTGGTGATAAATTCAGCTGAGACAACCTTAATGGGCTGATATCTAAGATATCAAAGAAAACATCAAATTAAGCACCTACACTGTCCTCTTCTTTCCAGTAATACTTAAGGGAAGCTTCTGGTGCAAAAAACTGCAAATACTGTGCAATAAAGAGCTTAAGTGCCTATAATAATCTGAAATTACTGTTATTATTAACATAGAATTTTGTTAAGAAGTTAAAAAAATGTTAATCATATAATAATAAGACTTAGGCACGTGTACTAGAATCTTGTAAGGTCCCACGACGATAACTCTAAGTTAATTTGCGGTTCACTACAGCTACAAAGATGAAATAAGTAGAGTTAAAAAAGAGATTCAAAGCTTTACTCAAACTGTCTCCTTCAGGAACGAATTCTAGAATAAAGATATGAACTGAGCTCCCTGTATTTTTAAAGGCAGATACTGAATACTTCATGTTAAGCTGCAGATCTGTGAGTACAGGCTTTGAAAAGAGAATCAGCAAGCAGTGATTTAATGCTAATTTGATGCATCATTCAGAGTCAAGACACCATCTAAGGCTTGCTTGGCAAGACAGATTCAAAGTACAAAATGATCAAACTGAAATGATGTCAGTTATTTTATGAGCATATCAGATTTCTGAATGTTGCAGAATTTCCTTTACAAGAGGCTGTATCATCAGAACAGATTAATTAGATGAAAGGTGGAATACAGTAAGTGATGTCCAGACAGGTGAAAGTGTGATTGATCAAAGAAATACAATAGAATCTCATTGTCTCTGAGTGGCTACATCTTACTTTATGTAATGTTCTCATAGCATTGCACAATCATTTCTGAACTTTAATTCTGCTGCTCAGAACTGAACAAAGTTCACCTATTTCATTTCACAGAGTCAAGCTAATATGATCTTCAGTTTTGATCTGCCTAAGTTGATCTTTTTTGAGTTTGAATGAACCCAAAAACCTCAAAAAGAAAATTTAGTCAAACTTGTCATATTTGTCTTACTTGCCTGCTTATTGAACACATAAGTTTGTCTAACTATGAGGCTCAACTGTGATCTAGGATTGGACTGAAACCCGTAAATAATCTCAGTTTGATTTTAGATAGTGTAATTAAATTGCCAAACAAAGGCCTAATGCTTATGAAATATGAGAACGGAGACTGAAAAAAGATAAATTAAAAGAGAGAGACAGCAAAGAATATTAATAATTGAGGGTATAAATAATGCAATATTTGTCCAGAAAGAATCATGTCATTGGTATTTTAATTTTCATAAGCTCTCAACTAAAGCAGAATATAAAAACAAATCACACTAATTCTTTGGGCAGAACAAGACCTCACATTATTTCAGATACTTTGAACTGAAACTGAATAAATGCACCACTAATGCCACCTGAATAAATGCACCAGTAATGCCACAGCATTACCCTATTTGGGACCCCAGGAGAATGAAGGTTGAGGAATGTGAAGTGTGGGATCAGTTAGGCAGCTTCTGCTCCAGCAGAGGTAATGTGAGTATGAGCTTGATAAGCCACATGATTTGGGGCTACAGATCAGCCCCTTTTGTTAGCAGTATTCTGGTCAAGCCATGCTTGCAAGCAGAAGACACCTCCAGGTCTTCTATACTTTCGCAATTTAGAAACGGTTCTTAAGAAAGCAAGATCCAATGTTGGACTGAATGGTTTGGATCTAGAGGAAGCTTTACAGTTGCTGATCTCCAGGAACTGACTGTCCTTCTTTCTGAAGGTCCACTCCGCAACACACACACTGCAGCTGGTCATTCTGTTCTGTTTTCAAGATTTTGCCTGATGTTGTATAGCTCTACTTTGAATGCAATATCTTGATATTTTTTTATGAAGCCCTGGTTTCCCCAGTAACATTGAGGAGGTTATAGTAATTAGCATATTTTTTCATGCCACAACCCATCCAAAAGAGGATAACAGTGAGGAGCTCATATAACTGCATACGGGTGACAAATCAAGCATATGGAGTGTGAAAAAGGAGAGTGAAATCATTGAAGAAGAGCTAGCAGATATCTCTTCATGTGAGGTTTAGTCATTTTTTTTTTAAACATTGAAAAGTAAAAAATGTGGTGCTATTTTTTCTAGATGAAATCTGTAGCATTCCAGGCTTCTGGAATTCATTTACACAATCTCATTCATATCTTTTTACTTTATTGACTGATGTTTCTGCCTTAAAGTTGCACTTACAACTCTATTGCTTTGTGCCAGTGTACCACAACAAAAAAACCAAACACATACAACTTTAGACACACACTACACATAAGATCTTCATATACACAATCTTCCTTATTCATATGGTCCTACATATGTATCTTCAGTCTTCAGAACTGACTGTTTGGTCTCACTGAAATATACTGCATGGGCCAAATTCAAGGACGATCAGTACTTTAAATGATAAATTATCTAAGGGCAGCAGACTGAAACTTTAAAAATATTAATCAAATCTCAGTTTTAGACAAAAACTGGGAAATAAAAAGAAAACCAAGCAGCTCAGCTGTTAAACTAAAGCTAAGGAAACTAGGGCTTCACAAAAACTGTGGGTAGAAACACTGCAGTTCATCATACAGTATTTTAAAATAATACGCTTAAATACTGCCGGAAGCTAAAAATGTTTTTTTCATTATCATAATCTTTTACCTCTAGGAAATTAAAATGAAGACAGAAGTTCTCATTGTCAAACCATGGTAAGGATGGTGTCTTATCAAGATGCAAAGATTTACATGCTGAGTGTATTATGTTGTTGTAGATGCCTTCAGGGAACAAATTTACCTAGGATGCTTCACTCACAAAATAAATTAAGATGCTGACTTTTTTTACTGAGTAATATTTACTGCAAGCAGAAAGACAGTTTTCTTGTCTGACTTTTCAGTTCTGTAGAACAGACTGCAAATGTGATGATTGGCATGACTCATCAGACTGGAAATCTTTTTCTCTTACCAGTTTTCAAGATCTACAACTCTATAAAACCTTTTCTGCATAAATATTTTCCACATGCATTTGCTTCTTACGACACTTTAGAATAGCTGCCTTTCTGACTTCTAGTGCTCTGTTTCCCTTTTTCTTTCAGAAAACAGCCAATAGTTTGTATATTCATGTGGGATCAGTCATTAATTCAGTCTAAGTAACACATTTAAATTATAAGAAGATCTGACCATTTTCAATTCTTTTTCAACTTTTTCACACCTAGTATGAACTGTCTGTTAAAGTAACAGTCTGCTGGGTTCACGTCTCCCCATGTTACATCTCTTTTAAATATTCAGAAACTTGTTTTGATGTTGAAAATTATTTTATCGATTTTGTGTATCTCACTGTCCTTTAAAACAAATGAATAGTGCATAGTACTTGGAAAGAAGTTTTCACATATTATCTACATAAAGGATAGTATTTACTATACAGTAGAAGATCTGTATGATTTCAAATTATTGGACAGATAATCCTCACAAGTGTGCAGACAAAAAATCGGTCATTTTGTTAGAATCAGAGTCTTAAACTATAAACTTAAATCTGTGAGGACCTACATCTCTACAGAGCAAAGATTCGTATCAAAGCATTTATGCCAACAACAGAAATGCAAGAAAGTACAAGCTAATACTGGTTCAAACATAATTTTCAAAAATATTTAAAAAGTTTAGGATAACACTGTATAAAATGAGTATTTAAATGTTGTTTTTTAAAAATAAAATTACATAATTTTTAAAAATAATCCCCTTTGGGCACTTACATGCATTATAATAAAGTTTATTTAATTCATATTTACTGCAAATTCTTTTATTGGAGGAGGAGTTAGATAAACAAGCAGGAAGGAAGGAATGGTAGGAAAAAAACGCCCCTAAATACACTCAGGTTTCAATTTAATAACGCAAAAATGCTATCAGCAAGGAAGCTAACAGGCGACTACTCATTTTACTTCACTTAAAATACATTTCAAAACAAACATATATTGCCCAGCCTGAATATACACCACTTTTGAAAGTTATGAATTCATAAGTTATTTCACTATGGCTTGGGAGCCTGTGCATCCCGGGACATTCTAAATTCTCCTGTATGAGCATTCTCAACATACATGCAAATAGATGCAACTTCTACTAGTTACAAGACAAACAAGAACATCTTACAACTCTACTGCTATGTGCCAGTGTATCACAACAAAAAAACCAAACACATACAACTTTAGACACACACTACATATAAGATCTTCATATACACAGTCTTCCTTATTCATATGGTCCTACATACATATCTTCAGTCTTCAGAACTGACTATTTGGTCTCACTGAAATATACTACATGGATCAAATTCAAGGACAATCAGTATTTTAAAATATTTTAAACAAATTATTTTAAACAAATTATTTTAAACAAAACCTGAAATACAACTACAAGAACATTTTTGGGAACCCCCTACAGCTTAGGGAGTTCCCAAAGTATCCTTGATGTTCCCAAACCTGGGAAACCCGCTGGATCACCAGTTACTGTCTAACTATTAAATTCTGTGTCAGTGACTACAGAGAAAAAAATGTATTTGCATTGTCATTTTGACAATCAGTTCCATAACAAATCTCAAAGTTAGGCAATATTTTTCATTTGTTCCTCCCTGTAAATTAAATGTGTTAATCTTCATATAAAGCTTAGCAGAAAAGTAGAGACTTGCAGTTAGAGCTACACAGAAATAACACAGAAAACTTATTTTCTGAGATGCTCCCCTTTTCCAGAAATTAGGTGATTGTCCATGTATTTAGTTATACTGGCATTGTAAGAATACAACATTACAAATGTCAAAATTTAATGTGAGTAAATTTGCACTACAAATGCAAAGAACTGGCAGCTGGAAGAAACCCACATATGCTCTTCTTTCAGTTCATAAGTGTTTACATGCAAACCTGTATACTCTCAGAAGCACAGAAAGTTCTAACAGTGGTAAACTGTTGACATTTCCTAGGCACAGAGGTGCATAGCTGGCTCGACATCTAAGAGTACAGAAAG
Source organism: Streptopelia decaocto (assembly GCF_964273445.1). NCBI lineage: Eukaryota > Metazoa > Chordata > Aves > Columbiformes > Columbidae > Streptopelia > Streptopelia decaocto. The sequence goes on from NC_138663.1 coordinate 159,401,641, forward strand.
AGACAGTGAAGGCCAAAGATCTATTTATTCATTTATTCAGTAGATCATAAAAAGAAAAGAGACGATACCATAAGGCAAATACATTTGCGGCAATAAATAGCACTGTATTGACATGTTTATATTTTGGTCCTGAAGGATGTACTCATTGTTTTGACAATATAGGATAAATTGTATAAATGGAAATGCTGAAAGGAAATTAAGACACATGGGAAAAATGCTAAAAAATCAGTCCTTCCAAAGAAATAATTTTAAGGCAGATGCCAGTTACTGTGTGCTAATCCAATGGAAACATAAACAAATTCTCTTGAGACTTATGTGAAGCTATATTTTGATAGACATAAAAAATTGAGAATATTTTGTCTTCATTTATCTGCTATAAGCTTCACTATAAATAATTTTAAATGGTTTTATTTATTTTGTTAAGTTCATTAAACTAGTTAAATAAGTCAGTTAAGATAGTTAAAAATCAGTATTTAACAGTACTTCTTACACTTATTCTGTAATATGTCTGCATCTATATCTGTATCAGTTTTAACCCTTATTAGAGAGCAGAAGGAAAAGGTTGAACTGTGGTGATATAATGAAGCTCATACACTGTTACAATACACATGTTTAATTATAGACTACAATAGTCCTACTTGACAGATGTACAACAATACTCTCTACCTGTTAAGTAACTGGTGACTTCCACACTACCTATCTGCAATAAGAACTACAAATGCAACTTACAGATAATGCCAAATCATTTAATAGTATCTGCCAGTTGCCACCATCCTTAAATATATGTTGTGTAGTCACTTGTAAAGAATGGATGGGTCAAAATACTTATTGCAGTTTTCAATATTAATCTAACACTTCACAATTCAGATTGTTTGAAGGGAAAAGTTAAAACAAGTTTCTTAACATACACCTGTAAGTGAACACTACTATGATTTGCCACAGGAACCTATTAAAACTAGAGTTATAAATTACACCTTTCTCCTTGTTTGAATGGTGCTGCAACTTTCTTTTTGTGTTGCCTTTATTTTCTGAGCATATTCCATCCTCTGGTTTCACAGGTTACCCCTCTGAATTAACATTTAAAACCCCCACTATATTTGCCTTGATTTTTTTAATAGGAAAAGTTTTTCTGCTTGGTAAGACATAACTCCAAAGGCAGATCTCTTACTGATATTGTTTGATTTGTTCTAATTAACTTGCATCTCCTTTACAGACGTGAAGCCAGGTTTGCTTCTGTTAGAGTCAATGGTACTCTTCCACTGAATACAACATAAATATTAAGACTTACGTTGTAACTGAAAGCAACTGTCAAGAACAATTTGAAATGCTTTATATTTTTTAATGTCTTGGTGCCTGGTCATTTTTTTCCCCATGAAATATCTTATTTCTTTTTCAAAGCTTAACAACTTAATCTTACTTTATGTAAAAAATGATAACCTATAAATGTGTACTCACAGTATTATACAGTGAAAAGGGAGCCCCATGTAAATGGTTTTGTTTTTATGTTTTTGTATTTAAGCTCTGGTTTAAAATAGTATGCATGATGATAAGTTAAAATGCTAACTCATAGCTTGCTAGTACATCTCACTATCAATAGTATCTTAGTATATAAATAAAACTGTGTTTCCTTATTTATAATAGGACTTCCTTATGTTAGATCAGAGCAGAAAGGTCTGCACTTAGTACTCGATTGAAAATTGAATATTCTTATCTACAAAGTTATCCTATCCTAACATAAGACAACAGTTAGTGGTGTTATAGATTAGGACTTCAATTTGAGTGTTGATGATAGAGCTTCATAGCCACACCTTTCTGCAAAATGCTGGAGGAACTTGTTTTTGTATTGACTTCTGAATATTTAGAGGACTTGTCATCAAAAAGTTCATGAAATACCAAGGTTACTGCAACAATATTTTAAAATTAATAACAATGCACACATTCTGAAACTACTTTTATATATTATAGCTATCAGTTACCTTCTCTTCTGCCTGCCAAGAAATATTAATAAAATACATCCAAGTTAGCCAAAAGTATTGTGTAACAGTGTTGTTTCTGATTATTGATCACTAGTTACAGATAATTCATGAAATGCCGTATATGATAAAAGAGTTAAGAAGAAAAAAAAATCATGAGATTTAAGATTAGGAAAAAAAAACAAGATTCCCAAATGCGTTTGTGTCAAATAAAAGTTAAAACTAATTCTCCATTGGGTGAGGGAAAAAAGTACTTTGGATAATATAACAATCTGGGATTTTACACCTTTTACCACATATGTCATCAAGGCCCTAGTTATTGCCTTGGGGAATTAAATTTTTAACTAATCCCAGAAACAGTCTCTGGGAACCTGCATATTTAATATTGCCTTCACAATATGATATTTTCTCTTCATGAAGCATGTATCTACACTGTCTTTAAAAATTTAACTAAGAAAAAAAAGTGTCTTTTAAAGTAGCATAAACATAGAAATCACAGTTTTACATTTATCAGTTTTATGCTTTGATTCTTCAGGTAAAAAGAGAATGTTCTACATGTTTAAGAATCAAGTCCTCTATTTCACATTTGCCTAATTTTGTATTGTAAATAGAACTCACCAGTAAACAGCACCATTAGTTTCATTTGGGGGCACTGGAACAACAAGAACAACATAAATGCAAAATACTTTTTCCTTTTCTTGACCCTGTTCTAAGCACATGTAGAAAAAGGACAAATTAAAAATTCCTGTCTCAGAACTACATCTTAACAATACTTTCCTCCATGGTCTGTGCAGAATACATGTGTATATTTATCATATTATGCCTCATCTACACTTTAACAGATTCTTCAAATTATCTTTTATTTCATTGTGACTCATCAAATATATTTTTCTGAGAACAATGAGATGTATATCGATCCTTCCTCAGAACATCAAAATTGTTATACCAGCTGAGATTAGTGCATCAAAGTGCTCAGTTTTTATCAAGACACATACTTTAATAACCTTCTTAATTCCAAGAGAAAGCTAAGCTTGCAACTAGCAGGTGTGTGCAACTTTCCCTTGTTTTCATTATATTGAAGGATATAAGTTATCAACTTGGAGAATTTTTTTTTAATTTCACAAGGCACAGTAATAGTTACAAATGAAGAAGATAACCTTTACCTTTTATGAATGGCAGGGAAGCAGCCAGCAGCAGTTAAAACAGAGAAGCAGTAACATTGTCAAAAATATCCCCATCTGTGCTAATATCCTTAAAATGGTATTGCAGAATCAGTGTCCTTCTTTAAAAGAGATCATTCCTTATTTATTAGTTGGACATATATGCTTCATTCATGTTTCAGCATTTCTCCAGGAACAGGACAACTGAAGTTTAGTTGAAGCCTTTCACTCTGATCTCTGCTGTTCAGAAATCCATGAAACTGCAAGTGTTTGTGTTTGCTGTTGTTAACATTGTTTTTAAAACACACATCACTTAGTGGGCTGAAGAGGTCAAGGAGGCACCACAAGAAATAATGTCAGCAGACTCAAATGCATTTTTACACGGATTGTCCACTATCTCTGATGTGTATATTCTCCACTGACACAAACTCAGTGGACTTCAACTTGATTTATTGTTCTGATTTACAGCTGGGAAATTCTCATCCAGTTTTTAACCAGACCTCCACACATACAGTGGCCTGGTCTACAAACAGAGCTTGCATGGTGCTATAATTTTTAAAAAATTAAGTAAATAACATACTTTTCTGTGAAATTTATTCCCTATTGTAAAAGACCAGGCTTTATTTGTGGAATACCATTATCTGCCACACTGATATTTACAACCAGAGGAGGAACCTTAAGTTTTGGGGGAGTTTTGGAGACATTGAGCTAATGGTGTTCAAACTTCATGGCACCTTTGAACTGTACAGTAAATCTCAGTTTTGAGTGTGTCATATGGATTTCACGGATTTAAGACATTGTGAGCTAATTGTTTCACCTTCATAAATTTTCCAGGGGAGTTTTCCTACATGAATCTTGCTTCTTTGAGGATGCTGAACTAAAAATATTGGCACAGTCATTCAACTCTTCCAATCAATAAGCAGTGCTTTTCCAAACAATGGGAATTTTGCTTTCATCAATATCCAAACCAGTTTGTATACTACAAGCACAATTTCCTTTGCATCAGTCTTTTACTATAATCTCCAGCTTCAGCTGATGATGATATCATAGACAGAAACTAAATTCTTCATGTTTTTCCTCTTTGATCACAAATACATGTATGTGTTGAGGGTCATGTGGGTATATACATATATACGTGTGTGAACATCTGTGTCTGTGTGTCTATGTGTACACAAGTATATGTATATATCCTCTAATTCAATTAGGAATACCTAAGTTTCTGGCAATTCCGTCATTACGGGTTTTAAGGTAACCTGAAACGAGCAAGTTTTCTAGTAAAAGGAGACAGAAAACAGAAGCAAAACAGGGCCATTAAACACTGCTTCCAAAGGATAATCAGTTCACCATATCATCAATTTCTCATTTCCACCATTAGAAGCTTGTAGATCTAATTAGGGTAATGATGAGCACACTGAAAAATACTTGCTTATTATGTTTCTTACATGCTACTGAAAGAATAAAATACAACTCTGTGAAGGATTCAAGCACTTTACCAATTATTTTTCTGTACTGATACTGTCAAAAGTCAGTGTAAGTTACAGCATTGTGACTATCAAAAAGATTGAGTAATAGAATTGAAGATTCAAAAGTAGAAGAGAGACATCAATTAAATAAAATATGTTTTAAATAAACGAACTTGATTGCTCATTACTGAAAATGTCTCTCTCTACCCAAAAGAAAACTTTACTGGTAGTACTTCAATTCTCATCTTAAAATGCAAAAATCAAATGATATCTTCTCTTTAGCTTAGGAGCTGTCAGTGGGTTTTGTCATAGTAAGTGAAACCCAAGATTCATACCACTGAAGCAGGGCTTACCTTTCAAAAGACTGCTTAAAGCTTTTAGGTTATTTCTTCAGCAATGTTCAATTACATTAAATTTAAAATGGAGTTCAGCTAAAATAAAACAAAAGAGGTGTTTACTAATTTAAAAAGTAGGTCCTTTATTTTCATCTTTTTTCACAGAATAAGCCATTTCCCAAGGTACTGGAAGCATCTTTCACTATTGTGAATCTGTGTTTTTTCTAAATAATGTATTTTTCAAGCAGTAGAAACCAATTAGTGTACATGATTGGTTTGTTTTATAGTTCTTGACTGACAACTCCAGCAAATTACTCAGAACACTTTTGTTTAAGGCTTCTTTTTCCCACTTAAAGGATTTGCTTTAACTTTTTCTCTCCTTCCTGGTTCTTTGAACATTCATTGTGAGGCTACTGAAAGAAATACTTTTTTTCCTCAAAAATAAAACACATTATGCGAAACATTAAGGGCCAAACTATCTACTTTCCTTTTCTCATTAGCAGGATGTTAACCAGAAAACTGAATGGCAGGTTCCAAACCTGTCTTTATTCAATTTAAATTGAAAAAAAAAAAAAGTTGCTGAGAGTTTACCATTAGTATTTTATGTGTAGAGTGTCTAAATAATATCAGCTGCATCAATGATTATGTTCCAATGTGGGAAAACCAGATTTTTTTATTTGGTAGCCAAACAAGAAAAGTAATAATTTTTCTTCCTCCATTTTATCCCCCTGAATTTTTTTTTCACAGTATTCACAGGTTAGATCAAATCTGTCATGAAGTTTTCACTGACCTACATACCTGATTTTACTGAAGTAAAGTTTGACAACAACAACAACACCAATCATAATCATACTCATAATCACCATTTAGGTGTTCCACAGATTGTTATCCAGCCTAAGTTTCACTGGGCTCCCTTTGGGACTTGTGAACCTTTCCTTTGCCATCTTTTGCAACAGAAAAGAGGAAATATAGATGTCCTGTCATATTAATATTGTGATCATTTTTAGGTATCTCATTCACATGAGCGTTCATTAGCAAAATGCAAATTTTGTCATTTCCAGTGGTCAACAGCTCATCACTAATTCTTCTGCTATCTGCAAATAACGAGGTTCCTAACACAGGTCCCACATGAGAAGTTTGTATAGGTATATGGAGAAATAGGAATATGGTGATTTGGTTTATTTTCCTTAATAAGGGGGTTTATCTCTTTGCACAATATGTCAAGCAAGTTAACTCTCTCTGAAAGAACCAAAGAATGAGACTATTCCCTGAGGGTCATACTGAAATGCTCTTTTAAAATGATACCTGAAGGCTATTTTTCTGAAAATTGACATCAATAACAAAATTTTAAAAAATGAAACTGAGATTTTCATCACAGGTAAATTACAGTCACAAGTAAAAATATTACTAAATACAGCTATTTTTATTCTATTTGGATTACAGTTTGACAAATCCTTTTAGTTACTGCTTAGAGCTTAGATTTTTGAGATACCAATTATGATAAAACTTTCAACTTCCCACTGCTCCCACATTTAGAACAAAGCTATCACCCTGCCTGTTTCAAATCTCATATGTATTGTACAATGGAGATTTCAATCCAAATCCCTATTTCCTTTCCAATCTTTAATTAAAAACGTTGCTTGAATCACTACAATGGAGATGTAATAAGACTGCACAGCAAAGTATTAGGAATAAGATGCATTCATCAACACTAATGACTTGCTGTAAATTTTTGTCAACTGTGAGCATGGTATGAAATATAGTAGTCAATAGGAACAAAACAAGAGGATGTGACTGCAGGGATTTGAGGCTTGTCTGCCAACCAAGTCGACAAGCCCAACTGCTAGCAGGCTGGTTTGGAACTGCTCTTTGAAGCCACTGTGAAGCATCACTGGTTACAACCACTCTGAGAGCTGCTACACTTCCAAAGCAGGGCTGAAGGAACAGATACGTATCACTCTACTTTGTACTGCAGCTTGGTGCAGCTTGTTTTCTAAATGAAATGCTAAAAGAACAGTAAACTATTTCATGATTTTGAATGTTGGCAATGCTTCAAGTTTTGCTGCAAACTTGACCCTCCTGAAAGAGATTTTTTAAATAACTATATAAACCTAAAAGTTTAAGAAGATAAAAAAAAAAAAAAAATGAAGCTGTGTCTAGGGTCTTTCTACTTACAGAATTGGTAGGAAATCAAAATGAAACTCATCTATACAGTTCATGTCCAGATTTTGTAAGTATTTTGTATTGCTAAGGCAATGAAAACTATCATTTAGACTAATTATTCCTGACATTTTGAAATTATGAAATACTGAACTTCAGAAGAAATTTTGCTTATGCATATACCATGTGGTAGTTTTAATGAGGATGAATATGTAATTGTATAACACAATAACTTCTTAATTACTTTGTAATTAAAGGGTCTACTCCTCTGATTACTTGCACTTAACAGCTAATTAGTTGTAATGTAATTGATTATATAAAGTAACAGAAACTGAAAAAATAGCTAAATGTTGAAAAGTGGACAACATAAAAAAAAACTTATCTGAAACTACACCACTTTTTGAAATAGTTTCAGTGGTTGCTCTAAGATTTACACAGGATGTATGCTGAAATATTTATTTAAGGTTTGGCGGGGTTTTTGTACAGTGAAATAATTCCTTCATCATAGCATGAACTTTTTTGAATCAGCTGAAGTCAGACTATCCCCTCATTGATGCCCATCTCTTTTGCCATATCCTAACTCTCAAAATACTTTGACTATTCACCTAAGAAGACAGCCTGACTATTGCAAGTAGATTTTTCCCATTAGAAAAGTAGGGATCAAAGGCAGAGGTTGCACACAGCCCACTTTGAGACATGTATTTCAAAGGCAGACAAAGACCTAGTCTCCACGTCACTCTGTTACATGGACATTTACGCACTGCAACAGCAAATTCTGCTCTTCTATGTGCCATTTTCAGACAATGAACATGTGTCCATTAAGGAATGAGTCTGTCCTTAATGGTGGTCTATTCCATATCCTGAAGTGATGACAGTTGTGGGTGTTTCAGTGGCAGCAGGATCGCTACTGCCTTTGTAGAATCATAGAATAGTTTGGGTTGGAAGGGACTTTCAAATGTCACCTAGTCCAACCCCCCTGCAATGAGCAGGGACATCTGATCTTCTTCAAGATAGCTCTGTACCTCCTGCTACTCCCTCAAATCTGAATATCCTCTCTCCCTACTATGTACTTTTTTTTTTTTCAGATGCTTCATAGACACTTTTCTGAAAACGAAGGAGATCTACTTCCTGAGCTCTGGGCTATCACTGTATTCCTGAACAGCTATCTATTTGGCCTAATTTAACATCCTGTTTTTCTCTTTTGGGGAGATTCACTGGTCTCAGATAATAATAGTCCTTCATTCTACCAGAGAACTGCTGAATCTTTATAATATAAATACAGGTGATACTGCCCACAGTATAATAATAATACATAACTGGTTTTGTTGGTATTGTTTGTTGGTGATTTTGAGAGTATGAGAAAAAGCACGCACCAGAATATGATGTGCCTTGGATGGTAATCACATATATCAGGGCCTGTTGGTAAACTTTTGCATATACTGCTGTTGTGAAGAGGTTGATTTAGAATTACAAGTAGTACAGAGTCACTCAAGGTAATAATAAATTGCTATTCAGGTGGCGGTGCAGTCCCTCGTGACAGAAAGACTATCTACACTTGGGAAATGAAATCTTTGGATTGAGAATGGACAAGTTTGGAAAACACTGGGAGGAATTAACCTGGGGATATTTTGTTCCCTTTCAACTCACTTTTTACACAAAGAAGAAAGCAGCGATCTGGTAGATTTGCTTCAGGTGACAAGATGGCAAGAGATGTTTTCCTGTTGTGTTAGCACAGGCAGATGGCTGTAGTTGATGTGTTTCATTGGGAATACATCCAATGTATTGCACAGGCATGCAAAGCGATGACAAAAGTGACAGAAGAGCAGCTGGTCTTTAGGACTGGTGTCACTGATGAAACTAGGGTGGCATGGCTTGAGATTGATGTGAAAGCCAAACTGGCAGGAGAATGTGAAGAGCAGAGGCATATAATAAAAAAAAGCATGTGCAATGAGGCAATTAAGATTGTCATATCTTCCAAAGAAACCTAATATCTTACCATGAGTGCGTTTACCACAATGTTATATTTAAGCTAATTTTTAATGAAAGGAATTCAGTTTATATGCCATCAAAAAATCAAAGTGCTCCTAGCGTCTGCAAATCCTCCCTAGAAGAGGAGAACAGTTTAAGCAGAAATAACTATTATGCAAACCAGAAATAAATATCAAAGGATTCAATTTATTAAGGAAAATTAATATGGGATAGCAGACCTTTCTTGGATATTTGAAAGCATCTCCTCCACACAAAAGCTATCGAGATGTCTTTCACTTGACTTAACAAAGGTATTCAGAATCATTTGATTTATATTTCTGTTCCAAAACTACACAAAAGGAGATTTATTTAAACATATTTTTAGAAGTGTCTCTGGAAAAACACATTATCTTTCTGTACTGTTTTAAAATCCTCATTAAAATACCTTTCATAACCTGACTTACATTGCAGTTAGTTGAATTTGGGTGTGTATATTTTCAATTTGTGCCCACTATAGCACAGTCAGTAATGGGAACATTAGAGCAAACAGCAAATTACAGACAACAGGAGAATTGCAAGCCAATATATTTGACTCACTTAGCCATGTTTAATCTCACTGCTAGGCAACATTATGAAGAATTCCACATTATGTCTGTAAACACAGGCTGAAAACTTTACATGATGATACTGTCAGTTCATCTAATATTAGTGCTGGAAAAAATATCACTACATAATCTGAGAATATTAGATCCACATCCATTTCTCTCCTCTCCCCTCATCCCAGCTATAAAATGAATTAGACAAATTCATCTGGAAGGAGGATCACATTTTTAAGCATGAAAACAAGGGACAAAGTTTGGGAATCCCTCTACAAGGTATGTTTTTATTGAAGGACAAATGACAGGCTCTGCATGGAAAGTGCCAGTGGGGTCTGGTGCTGTGAAAAAAACAGCAAAACCATCACCCAGCAGCAAGATGGTCCCAGTGTTAGCACACTGCTCCATTTGGAGGGCAGATATGATCACAGAAGGACAGCCAGTACAACTCGATTTCTTTCTCGGACTGTTCTCAGTCCTGCAATATTTTGGCTGTAATTCAAAAATGCTCTGATTGCAATTTGGTATAGATTACCAGTGACTAAGACAGTAAAACTCACAGAGCTATATGTGTATGTCTATGCCACAATACATGCACACATTCCTGATAGCAGAGTTGCTCCAAAAGTGCTAGAGAACTAACAGTAATAAACACTTTGTTAAAAAAGGAAAGGCATCCAAATTAGACACTACATTTTTCTTAAAGCTACATAGAACCTTGGTTTTAATAGCATTAACACCTAATGTATGTTATATTGCACTAATTGACTTGAATTGCAGTTGTGACTGCTGGGCACAATGGTGACATTTCCTAACATTTGAGCATGTGGCTTTTTAGCCTTTCCAGACCCTGTTTACAGGGGTCTACGGTTCTTTTAAAAGTCACTTTTTTTTCTGTATATAAACAAAGGGAAGTAAATGTCACAAATGCTTTGTGAAACCATAATGAGCTCTGCACTAAATGTTAGACGCACTGGATGTTCAAGCTAATTATCAGTTAGTTCTCCAGGCTATGTGTATGTTAGCAAGTAATTTGGAGCAACAGAAAAGGATCAGAAGATCAAAACAGATGGCTCTGAGGCCCCTGCAATGATATATCTGGTGCAGAAGTTTTACCTCAGATGAGATTGAATCTAGTCCCCTGGACTGAGTGTTGCCATCAGGCATGTGGGAACTGGTTGATCCGAAGGGCCTGTCATTGATAAAGACCCTTAGCCCTCCAAAAAGGCTTGGAATGTATGTCGCTTGCGCCTGGAGTGGACCTTTTTTGAAGGGGGTATGTTTTGAAGATTTTATAGCTTTCCTCTGAAAATGCAAACAGCTCTGTGACCCAGCTCTTTGATGCGCAGCAAGTGGAGGCGACCTGCAAGCTTTGCCCAGAACTTCAGCTCTTCCTCAAAACAAATAATAAACATAGACAAAACCTAACAGAACCAGTTGTACAAGTGGGATGCTATTTTGCCAGTCTATTTGACAGATACTTGCAGAGGAATGCTGATTTTTCTTCCATATTCTGAAGGAAATGTGTGACTTCAGACATCCCTGCTCTGCCTCCCATGTCCCCTGTCTTTAATTTACTTGAATTCTCCCTTGCCAGTTTTTTATTCCTTTAGTCCTGTAAATTGCCAGTTTATTGACAATCTCCTTCCACTTCTCCTCCACTTTATCCCTGTATTTGAATGAGACTTCTCCTCCGCAATGACCACGTGGAACAAAAACATGAAGATGATGAGCCTTCAGTTCCAGGGACTCACCCCAGGGTCCCACAAGTGGGGCAGAGCAGTTTGCTCACTTAACCCTTCTATAGCACAAAGACCTTTCTTAAAAGTGAAGGATTTGATTTTTGAAGTTCAGTTCCCAAGCAGATAACAAGAAAGCAACATGGATGATGAAAAGTAAGGAATACTTTCCTACAAGGAAGAAAAAGATAAACTAGAGCTCCTCAGCTAGGAAATGTAAGGAGATCTGTAAAATGGTGAATAGCAGAGAGAAGAGTCAGGAACTCTTACCAGCAATGTGAACCTATATCAATGTTTTGTTTCAATCTGGAGAACACTTGAAACAAATATCTTCTTTGTTTCATACTATAGAGCAGCTTCAGCGCACACTAAATAGATTCCTTTAAAAGGAAAATGAACTGAAAGATGCACTCCAGATACTCACTTAAAATGATCTAGTCACTAACAGGTGTTCATGGAACCAGACTATATTTATCTTGAAGTAAAACCCCTTCCAATGCAAATCATGGAGTATCAGGTCATCAGCACAAACTGTTTCATTTTACATATTCACTTCCATCAACTGTTTTACTTGCTAAGGGAGGCATATCATATGCTGCAAAAAACAGAAGGCATCAAATAAAGTAGTAACTTTAAAAAGTAGATATTCAGTATTTGACTCATCGCCACATATTCCCTTTGGGTGGTAAAATTATAAATGGGTTCAGGAGTTACTGGACAAAGATATCTACAGAATATATTGACACAGATGCAATTTCCTGCTCAGAAAGTACCCAGGCCACAGATTATCAGAAAATCAAACCAGCAGACAAGTCATTCCACACTTGTCACATTGATGTACCTTTTTTGTCAAGCACAACACAAAGTCATCTTCTATTTCAAGCTGAGTACCCTGAATTCAGCTTCAATAGATCTTGGAGATTCAGAGTTCCCTAGTTGTTTGGTTTGTTTAATAACTATATCTTGCAGGATGGCTTTGTGGTGGTGCCTGGCAAACATCCAATGCTATCCTGAGGCAGAGCAAAATGTCGTCTACCAAATACTAAGCTAAACAAGTTTCTCAGTACTATTGTGTGCCTCTACACACAGCTGAATAGTGCCTTGAACACAGGCTACATATTTTGGAGTTGCTACTGTTTGATCAAGAATCATGGGACATTTTGTCTTCTGAAAACAAGAACATTTTTCCCCAGGTATTTTTGCCTCATAGTGGTACTATATGCATTTAATCCTTGGGTGAGCTACTTGAGCATTTTGGTTTGGATCAGGAGTGAGGGTTTTGAAGTGAATCTTGCGGTGCCTGTACCTGCGGTGCTTTGGTTCATGTCATGTCTCAGACAGCAGGCACAAACTGCATTGCTTTCCAATTAAACTGCAGCAAGTGAAAAGATGCGCTCCAGGACTTTACCTAGGAGATTCCAGCAAGTAACAGAAATACAGTCCACAAAACCATTACAGCTAGAATGAAATAAATACCCTGAAATGCATATAACATAGACATCATGTCCTCAGCAGCAGCTTTTTCACTCTATAGATCCACTCTTACTGGATTGCACTATTTGATAACACAGTCATCACCCTTATTTCTTAACCACTGATGTGCTGTTTTGTTTCAGTTTGACTTCAATCAAATTAAATGAAAAAACTACAACAACAAAATTAAAGAAAAATAAAAAAAAAAAAAAGAGAAACTAACAGAAGGCTCAAAATGAAATCAGTGATAGGAAAGTTAATGATAAATGTTCTCTTGGCAGTGCTAGAAGCCACAAATTTAAAAGGCACTGTTGACTGTCAGGGCTAGCAACTGCAAATTAAAGACACCCTACAAGATCCCAAGGGAGAAATTAAAGTATATGTGAACAAGTTGGCTGCAACAACCAAGAATTTCTTAAGCTTGAAATAAAGTTTGGAGTAGAAGATATTTTATTTCATCTGCACAAATTCAATTTAATTCCATTTAATATGTGTAAAGATTTGATCTAATAATTACATGTTGTTGTACCAACACCTTGTCCAGAATATGAATTTCCACAGATGAAACACAGATCATTCGTAACAGCTCTCTTTCTTCTACACTTTTGTATTCTGTCTCTTTTCTCTGCATTCACATTTTGTTTTTTCTTTGTCTTCTTGGATCCCTGGGACTTGTTCTTTGTGCATGTCGGCAAAGCATCTCCTGCAGCTGGAGCAGTACTGACATAGAAGCAGGAGGCTGTAACAGTGGTACAGAGGAGCAAAGATACTGACAACTGAAAGGAACAAAGAAATGGGAACAAGTTAATCTGACTGCAACATAAATTCTTCCCAACAGACTCCTTTTGCCATTTGGTGGAGCACTGAATATAGTTCTCTCTCAAATAACAAATGTAATATCACTTGAGTTAAAGGATGCAGTACATTTGAAGCTGTATTCCACCTATGACACAAAATACATTAATTACACTCAATCGGCCAGTTCAGCTAAGTGTGGAGGGTTGTTACTGCCAGTTTTAATTCTCTAACATGTGTGTGCTAAGCACATCTGATCAAACAAATCCTTAGACTTTATCTCCTCTTGACTTACCCATTTAGCCAACATAATGCACAGAACATCAGCATGATTTACTTTTCAAGTACAAATAAATCATGTGCACTTAGGAGTCTGGATCTCAGGCTTCACAATTAGGGTGTAGACCTACTACAGAAACTATCTGCAATGTTTTCAAGTATTGTAGTTACATTTCATTTAGCAGCTTTGTCTCCTTCTCTTAGTGTTTCAGCTCAGTTGTTTCTTTTCATGCATCAGAATCATTAGTGGTCACACAGAGATACTTGTCTCTGGGTTCAAATGTCTGCAAGCTGTCAAAAGGTTTTAGCATAAACCTCTGTCACTGAACGTTTAGTGATGCTCTCAGCATACAAGAGACAGGCTCACCAATATTATTTACATATGATTATAACATTAATCACTTTACCCTAAAGTAGGCAGTGCTTTTGGGATGATATTTGAGAGTATTTTTCTCTATTGCAGTGTTCTATTCAAGGGATCTAGTTTTAATTTGTTTCACTTTTTTCAGATTAATTTTAGGCTCAACTTATCTGAATGAAAACCATGGGGTTTGTCAAAAAAAAAAAAAAAGTCACTAACCTGAAAAAAGGGATTAAGAGAAAAATACTTTTGGATGTTTAAATCTGCAGCAAGAGAAGCAGGAATAATGCATCTTAGTAACTCAGGGATTTTTTTCCACTACTTCAGAATTAGAAATGCCTTTGTTACTGTATTATATATATTCTCTGTTTTGTTTCTTATTATCTTATTAAAGATCATTATATAGAAATATGGGAAAAAATGATGGCTGAAAAAATAGTCATACATCTTGGAGACTCTGGAAAAAACAATTCTGTTTAGAAAAAACTTTGTTTTCGTACTGTATTCATTACCAAGGATATTAAAGTAGAATTTTATTTCTAATAAATTGTTTGTTTCTCCAGCTGCTTCTCTACCTGAACTCTTAATCAGGTTTGGTAACAGTGCAATTATTTCCACAGCAACTAGTTTTGGTGTCACAAACAGAGGATTATGACTTCAGTATAGAAAAGAGTAGCAAGATAAACACTTAGAAACAGCCTGAGGGAGGGCTGTTCTTATTTAATTTCCCCAGTACTAGAGAATACAGGGAAATATATGCAAGAGTGGAACTGTTTCTGAAGAAATGGGCTTGCAAGCACTTTTCAGAAGTAGGATTGCTTCCAACAAGTATAATAATAATTCTATTACTCTGAAACCTGGGGTGGGATTGAAGTTGTAAATGAGACACCAAATTTACAGTGTACAGGTGTCTATATATAATGGTAGGTGAGAATCAGTTGCCTCAGCATAGGTGTCAAGCTCCATCTAAGACATTCTGGCATACCTGGGATATCTGCATGAGCTATAAGACAGAAGACATATGGAGGACGTGTGGCTTTCTGAAATTGCAACTGAAAATCAAGCAGGATGTTGTAGGACATTTCAGATGCCAACAGACACCTGAAATGAGCTGACATATGAAGATCATGTTGTGCCAGCCCTGTGTTATAAGGATGCTCTGGATAATGTAACAAGCATCAGAAAGACCTGGGCATTTACATTAAGACAGGTGTATTTAGCCCCTGTAATGACGTGCCTGAATCACAGTCTGAATCTTACCTTTAATGATAATTTAGAAACATAAGTTTTATTTCTGTGATGGCTTTTCAGTTTTAAGAAAAAAAAAAAAAAAAAAGAAGTTGGAAAAAAAACCCAAACAAACAAATAAACAACACTTCATATCAGGGACCCTATGGAAGTTTCTGCCTGCCTTTAGAAAATTTTGTGATGGCTACCCAGATAAAGATTAGTTCTGTTTGAGCATGAAAAGCTCAAATTTGATTTAAGAAGATACAATAACATTGAAGACCAGTCTGCATTAATTTCTTAAGCACAAGCCTATCTAACTAGTACTAGAGAGATCAGAGGAAGGTTACTGCATGTACCAGGTAGGTATCAGGCAGCTAACATTTTTAAGAGAGGCAAGAAATCAGATAAGAACAGAGAAAGAACTGAGGAGAGAATATCTGGCTTACTTAAATGTTGTCAAATCAACTAAATCTCAGGAAATTTGCCTTAGAGTACATGAAGCACTGACTACAACAATGTCAGAAACATCTGTGGTTATCTTTCAGAATTTGGAGAGGATGATGACATTTCACAAGATTTAAAAAGGTCAAACACAACCTTTATCTCTAGAAAGTGGGAAAATGAAGAGACAAGGAATTATAAACTAGTCAGCTTATGTTCAGTTCCTGAAACAATAATGGAAAAAATCAAGAATTTTAGCAACTTGAAAGATAACATGAAGAGTAATATCAGGCAACATATATTTGTCAAGAGCAAATCCAATTCAATTTCTTTCTATGAATAAGGTCATATGAAAAACAGAATAGCAGAAGATATACTAACTTTAAAAATACTTTTGACATTGCCTCACAAGACATTTTGATAAGCAAGCAATATTACAGACAAAACTGTTCTAAAACATGCAATACTGGTTTAAGGATTGCACTCAGGGAGTAGTTATCAATAATTCCTTTTAAGACTGGAAGGATATATGATGATCAACAAGTGTAGATACAGTAATACATCAATAGTTTTCACACTTCATTGACAACCTGAGTAACAGAATAGACAACATATCTATTGAATTCACAAACAACAAAATTTAAAAAAATGGTTTAGAAAACAGGACTAACAAATAGACAAAGTGGTCTAAAAGAAACAGGATGTGATTCATTATGGGAAAGAAAAATCAAAACAAAATCAAAACAAAACAAAAACAACCCACAATGTTCTTCCATGAGTCAGAATTATCAGCTGCAAAAATACTAGCTGGGAAACAACTGGCAGGGTGGTAGCTGTAAGGGGAAAAGTCTAAGGGAAAAGTCTATTGAATTTTCTGGTGATAGTAAGCTGTCAGTACCAGGTAACTGAAAAAAAAAATCACACTGAGATGTATAAAGAGAAATATTTTTTTGCATACCAAATGAAATAATTCTTTGGGATTGTCAAAGCCTTCACTGTCTACTGAGTCTAGTTTGGGGCCTTGCATTTCAAAGAAAAATTGGTCAGTTAGAGAGATCCTACAGGGGAGCAACCAGATGTCTAATAATCATAACCTACAGAAAGAGCCAGATTTATTGTTCATAGAAGAAAAATTACTGAAGCTGGAATATAAGAATGGTCTCAAATATTAAGAATCAGTTGTAAAGAGAAAGGAAATAAGACATTTTCTATGCCCTCAGTACATAAGAAATAATAAAAAAATGGTATTACATTCCATTGGTTAATAACTATGGACATTCTCTAATAGTAAAGCTAATTGAATATCAGAATAGATTGTGGAGACTGAAATATCCATCCTCAGTGAAAGGTTACATCTGCAATGTTGTAAGTATAGAATTCTGACTTGAATCAAAAAGGAGAACATGAGCCTTTGAAGTTCCTTCTAGGATTTTTTTTTTTTTCCCCCGATTGTTTTCATCTTTTATTTTATAATGTTAGTTGCTTATTTTGATTCTTGAAAGGATTTTTTTTTTCCACTCAAAATTTTATTTGGTAGTTTTGCTTATTATGTTTTTGCTTCTTGCTTATAACATAAGTTTGGTAAGTATATAGAAAGTAGAGTTGGATAGAAGAATATTTAGTGCATCACCTGTGACTTGCATTAGGATAAAAGCTCACTCAGAAACCAGCCAGCTAATATTTTCTGAAGTATCTTATAGGACAGAGAAAGAGATGAACAGAATTTGGTGGAATTTATTTTACTCACTGAAAATGGAAAGGACACATGAGACAACAAATGTTGCAGTCCCACTGAAAATTTGAGAAATGTATATGACAATACCATGTCCATATATCAGAAATCCTATCATCCTTTCTCCTCACATACCTATATTCTAAAACTTTGTTGCATACTTAAAATCCATCCCTGCACTGGTTTTAAATCCAACCCCCAAATAAATGGGCATTTTACTTAAATTCTTGGAATAATTCTTCTTCACAGGCATTTCCTCCTTTTGGAACATGCAAATTGCTAAGCTGCTTTATTTTGCATATCTCAGATCTGTTTTGAAAGGTCATTTTAAAATATTTTCACCTCTGTTTATTAGATCACAGTTTCACAAATTCAGTTTCAACTAGTAATAGTACTTTTAGACTTACTAATCATAGTGTGACCTTTCTTGTTACTTTGGTACCATTTTTCTTTAGTGTTTTCACATGTCACAGTTTAATGTCATAATACACATACTTTATCAAGTATTTGTTTGTTGCTTCCCATTCATTCTGTCCTCTAAAAGAAAAAGATGGGAAAGACAGGGGACTAGTTGTATTTTATTCAAATGTCTATACATTTGTAAAGCTTTGAGTAGAGTGACTCAGCCCATAAATATCCAGAAAGGTTGAAAATTATTTGGCATTTAATTCAGCAGCTATTTATGAAATTACAAAGGAAGTTTTCCTTGGGGCAAGTCACAACTCCACTCAGTGCTTCTGCAAATAGCCTAGGAAGAGAAGCATAATAGTTACATACAAAATACTGCCAAAGCAGTTCTCTGCTCCATTTCAGTATCATCAGCTGTTTAATGATCTGAGAGAGAAGCTAATAGCATAAAATATTGACATCTGAACTGCTTCACTAGATATTAGTTTTCTGTATGCTATTTTGCTCTTTATCATTCACCCTCTCATACATACTTTTTTATTATTATTGGCTACTAGGGTGTAGGACTAAAGAAAATATAGCTAAGGAAAATAGTCCTTGGGTTGGCAACAGAGGCCAAAATTAATGTCAGACATCAGAATCAGCCAGGGAATTGCTAGCTTTCTGAATACTCAGTATGAAAATTTGAGAGGAGAAGAAAAGGCATGGGTCATTAATGAGGCTGCTATGACATTCTATAAATTTGAAGATAGAGAATCTATGTTAAACGACGGTTTTCAGCCTCCCTTTTCCAAAACATCTCTGAGGACTAAAGAATAAGAGATGTAATAGTAAGTGTTAAGCTGATGTGTTCCAATTTTCAGGTGCCTAATTCAAATGCACAATCCAAAATGAGCTTCTTAGGTTTCCTGTACCACATGGAGACACATATACTTCAGAGCATACTAGTAACTTTATAAAATATAGAGAAGTATACAGTATATGAAGCATATTTAACACAATTTCAATGCCTAAAATACAATTGTTGCTTTTAGTTGCCTAAACAAAGACCTGTTCCTTTGGGAATGCAAGAAGGTACAGCAAGAATCCCCTCCAAAATAAATCAGAAATAATATGCAAAACAAAGACTTCGTATTCTTACTTGACTTACGAAAGAGCTAGAATAGATTTATTTCATTTATACTAAATTCCCAAATGTGACACAAGGATTCAGTTGCCATTTTCAGATACCAAAATCAAAAATTAAGCTCCTCAAAATCCACACAGCACTGTTGCCTAACATTGGCAGTACGTGTCTTCCTCGGGTACCTAAACTACTACAGGTGTGTTGCCAGCACCAGTCTCCCTTTTTGAGCATTGCCAGGACTTCATGAATACTGGCTGAAGTAAGTCAACAGGTTTCTGGCATGCATCTAAGTACTGTTGGGCTCAAAAACTAAGTATTCCTCCACTTCTCTTTCTTAAGTGACCGAAGCGAGCAGGAGCTTTAACAGACCTCAGGGTTTACTTGGTGCAGAGACAATTTGGACGAGCAAGAGCTGTGGTGCCCGACATGCAGCTCTGTCAGTATTTCAATGAATAGGGACTTTACAGCAGATGAAAGAGAACCAAGTTCAGTTCTCTACCTCTGCCTGATGGAACCTCATCTACTCTCTTACTGGTACTCATATTATCCATTCTGGATACATGTCACCTATATTAACTGTATAAATGTCGTTACTTGTCAATGTCAATACCTATGACAGCAATCTATTCTTGAGGAAGATATTACGATGGAGTCCCTTAGCTTATGGCTATTTCTATTTTTTTCCCATTACCCAACTCTTCCTGTTAACTAAATTCCTGCTTAAGACAAAAATCTTTAATAACTCCTTATTACTTAAAGTTTTGTGAGACAAATTCATGGCAGGGTATTTAATGCCAAAGGTTGGTTCTGTCTCAGTTTCTCCTCCTGAAACTATCAAGTTTTGTGTGGAATAGCTTAACATATATAAGACATGTAAGATATATTGAATATCTTATGTAAAATGGATACAAACAGCATGATTCTATGCTTTAGAAGATTAGCATGCAAGCATTTGTGCATCACCAGCAACTGTGTATTTACAATACACAGGCAATCCTATGGGGAAAATATTATCAAAATATTTAGAGAATTTTAGAATATTAGAATGTTTGTTTAAATAAATGTTTACAGGCAATACTTACCATCTTCTCACATGCTGCAAGTGTTCTTTTATTTCTTCTACAGATGCATACAAAAACCTTTTGTGAAATTCATGTCTAACTTTTACACTTAATTATTTCTGCATGCTATTGCTGTATGTACTGAATATCCTTTAAAACAATTTTAAAAGCAAAAGAAACATTGGCAATTAAGCCACATAACTCATTTTGATGCTGCTTTTGAATAAAATGAGGGAAAATAGTGGTCAAACACTGGTCTTTTTCACTATTATTGTAGCACCATAATATACACAGCTCAGCTGAAGTGGTGGTAAAAAAGTTTAAGACACCTATATTTATACAGTCTCTCATAATCAATTACTTCATTACTGGTTTACTTAAGAATGAAAACCTTTAGAAGAGCTGATCTCAGAAGAAAGGTTATAGCACATTTATTATATAAATCAGGAAAGTTAAGTACATCTGTCCCTTAAGATCTTTACTTAAGATCTGGATTAGCAGCTTTTTTTGATACTTTTCCCAAAATGAAGCACAGTTCAAGCCTTGTTAGTCTTTATAAGCCGTGAGACAAATAGAAGTAAATATGAGGATAATGTGCTTAAAAATTATTTCAACCCTTCAGAATATTTCTCTAGAAAATACAGAATATCCTTTTAGTGGGAGCAGAGGGACAAAGATCCTGTGGTAATTCCCTACTTCCACATTAGATCTTCACAGAAGAGTCAGTGCCTGACTTGAAAATTTTTGGGTACTTCTTCACTCTTTTTGTTTGGTTACTTGTGGAAAAACTGAGGAGTGCAATGTCTCCACCACTCATAAAACAGGAACATAAGAAATTTAAGTTTCCCCTTTATGTAAAACACATATTTGACACAGCTGTGTGTTAACTTCCCCCATGCTTGTGGAGATTTACACAGAAGAGTGAGATCACAGGAACGGTGTTTAGACTTGGGCAAGATGGATATTAAGTTGCAGAAAGGTTAAAATCCATGATATAATTTGTGATTAAGATTACTGTCATCAAAGAATGACGTGAAACCACAAGAACTTATTTATTGAAAAAAAGAAAGTCCGCTTGCATGTATTTTTGCTATATTTATGGACGTCAATTTAAATGAACAGAGGACAAGTTCTAAAATCAAAACTCAATGATTATTATATTTTAAAACATCAGTAGTAATCCACAGTATTGTGAATCTTTCAACTCTAAAGACCAGCTTATGACAGACATGCCTATTTATTTCTATTTATTTGTGACACCTATGGTTACAAGATCACTTCAATGACAAGGGAAACTGCACCTTCATGCTGAAGAAAAATTATACATGCTATGCAATTTTCAATGCGGGCTCTTGCCTTTTTTTTTTTTCTCTCTTCAAAATGAGAAATTCCATCATAGTCTGGTAACACATTAGGTCATAAGATACAATGCAGTTTGGGATTTAGGACATAGCAGGGTGCTGTGGGAGATATGCAGCATTCAAGATTTTTCAGACTCTCTCTCTGACAAGAGAACTATTAGTAGTAGATTGAAATACTGTTAAGACTCTGCTATAGAAGAAAATCATATGTTTTTAAGACAGATTATTACAAACTGAATGTCTAAAAAATCATATATTTAAAACATAGAGTTTTGCAATGGTAGGAGAAATCTTTTGGATCAAAACGGCTAAATCATATATTTCTAAGTTCTCATTAAATTCCATTTTTTAAGAGAAATGGGCAACAGATTGGAAGGGCTTGTTAGTTGACAGAAAGTTATAAAAGTTAACATGTTTAGCACGTTGTTAACTTTTATAATATAAGGAAGGATTTTGGCTTGAGACCATCAAATTTCTTCTTCCGTATGCCGCTAATAGCCATATGAATAATCATAAAGATAGGCAAGACATATTCTATTTAAAAAGACAAACACATGAAAACCAAAATTTGTCTTTATTCCAAAATTACATAATGTCTAACATCATTTAGGAGTCAAATTAAAAACAACGTCAAATATTTCTTAAAAGGAAATAAATATCCCAAACCGTTCTATAATTCTGTGGATCTGAGATTCTACTATCTGTACCTTAATTATCACTCTTTCTAATATCAACAGCTTTCAGGTCTTACCTTTGCTATTTACATATCATAAGAGCACTTACTGCTGCTATAGTAAGATTTTCATCAGCATGGACACAGATT
This sequence comes from Streptopelia decaocto, assembly GCF_964273445.1. Taxonomy (NCBI): domain Eukaryota; kingdom Metazoa; phylum Chordata; class Aves; order Columbiformes; family Columbidae; genus Streptopelia; species Streptopelia decaocto. Next base: position 159,424,125 of record NC_138663.1, read on the forward strand.
TCTGCTCCAACAATTGTTCATATGTGTTTGAACTGGAGAATGTGGTAACTTTTGAGAAGAAAAAAAACCTCTCAGTATATGCCTAAATTTGCAGCTTATTATGAAAGCACTTATAATCTTGGATAAAAATTGGAAACAACTTGAGGAAGAAAAGGATGAAGGGGCAGTAATCTGCACTTACATTTAGTTGATTTAAATTGATTGTCCTTTATAATAAACTTCAAATCAACAAACTACGCAATAAAATGAAGCAGTAACAAACTGAAAAACTAGATTTTGTGACCTCTGCAGGGACTATTCAAGGATGGACACATGTTTAAGGTAATATCTTCCAGTTACATCTTGCAAAGCCCATGTAGACCTAACTGAATATCAAACTTGGTGTTCTTATAAAAACATTTATTTTTAAAGACTTAGGTTGCTTACATAAATTAAATTTTGGATTGGACAGTAAGGGAATATCTAAACCTCAAGCTTCTGTTTCACTAGTAATCTGATAAATTCACTGCTGATTTCTAGCTTCATCCACAAGGACTTGAAAGTCTCATTCATGGTCGATTTAAAATCCTGGATTTAGCTGCTTTAGGGTGGCTTGCCGTGATTACCTATCCTACCAACTACTGACCCTTTCTGAAATGCATTTTCCTTTTGGCTCTCTGCCCAAATCCTGTTAAGAAGCATTAGTTCCCAAGGCAGGCCTCATCTTTTCCAGTTAAATAGAGTAAGAAGTGCTGATTCTACTATTTTACTGATACCCTCACTATATTATTCTTTATTTTATGGCTTGTCTCTGAATGCTCCCTGACCTAAGAACTTGCTGTTCATAAAGTGATGTGATTGCTCCTTTCACACAATTATAAAAGAACCCAACAACCCTGTTACTTTAACTTCCACTTCACTGATCCGAACACTGTTTGAATGTAAATGTTACAAGCTAATATTTGCCTGAAAGGAGAGCAAGATAACACTATTTTAGACACAAGGATAGATTTTTATATTGTTTCTGGTTTTCTTTCTAACTGTAAATGAATAAAGATATCTGGGAAGGATAGTGAAGGCAATTCTTTAATACATTTTCTATACTTTATCATATTTTAATGATTCTTGATTAATAATTCCAGAAAATGAGAGTGCTAATATTTGAAAGCCAGGTGAGCTTTTCAAAATCATTCCATGTTTTAGCTGCTGAATTCAATGGTAAAATTCACACTGATTTAATGAAGGATGAAATGCTATTGCTGGAATGCTGGAACCTGCATCATGGGTTTTGCTACTTTAACCATGTTACATATGGGATTTCAAATAATGTAGTGAGTTTGGTTAAGTGTGGATCAAGATCCTCTTAAATTAAAGGAACTGAGCATGAGTGAGGCATTCCTAAAGACCACAGATTTGCAATACAAGCATCTCTCTTCTCCCCTGTGATTCTACCTTCCCCATAAGGGCAGTTGTATGTGTGTTCTGTTTGTGCTGGGAAGAGTCATAGTTTGTACCCTACAGCTGTGTAGCTACAACCACAACACACCACCACACTATATTTGGAGGCACAGAATCATAGAAACGTAGCATGGTTTGGGTTGGAAGGGACTTAAAAGTTCATATAGTTCAACCCCCCTGCCATGGGCAGGGACATCTTCAACTAGATCAGGTTACCAAAACCCCCATCCAACCTGGCCCGGAACACTTCCAGGGATGGGACATCCACAGCTTCACTTTGGACTCCATTCCAGTGCTTCATAACCCTCAGGGTGAAGAATTTCTACCTGCTATCTAATCTAAATTTACCCTCTTTCAGTTTAAAGCCATTACGTCCTATCATGACATACCCTTGTAAAAAGTCCCTCCCCAGCTTCCTTGTAGGTCTCCTTCAGGTACTGGAAGGCTTCTGTAAGGTGTCCCCAGAGCCTTCTCTGCTCCAGGCTGAAGTGAGTTCCATGGTCAATTATCACTGCCAAAAGCTAGACCTTCCTTCATATTCCCTCTTTCCCCTAAATCTGTTCTGGGGTCTGATAAATATCTCACAGATCCAAAGCATGCAGATTCAAGGAACATAGGATAGTTCTCAGCTTTTCAAGGCAATTGAAAATATGTCAAGTATCCTCAACAGATCTGACACGCCTGTTGACTGGAAGCAGAATTGTCTCCTTTTTATTGATGCTATCTGGGACAAACTGCTCCACCAACTTCTTCCTGTCCAATCCCATTTTTTGTAGAAAGAAACTTTATAATTCTCTGTCTAGGTTTTTTGCGATGCTTTCACTTGTCTAGCAAGAAACAACAGGGTCTTGCACAGGGTTTCATATGACTAGACACTAGTAAATGCAAAACTTACAAGAAAGACTTACAAAAATGTGTATTTCTTTAGGAGGAATGTTGAAAAAATATATATTTTAGAGTATTTTTGAAAGAAATAATATTTTAAAATAATATTGATAAGGGAAAAGTGATATAGAGGTATGCATTAAGCATAGGTGCCAGACTGGCTTTATATATAGAAAATAAATTATTTAGAAAATATGAAGTACCATGGGTATTTTTTTTTCAGACTTCCACCAACATTAGACATGATAACACTTGAAAAGTTGTTAGTTTAAATATAAATTTTCATCATTTATTACTGCAATGATTGAGGTGGAGACAAAACTAAAGGGAAGAAAACATATTTTGCTGGAAGGGAGTTACTCATGAAGTTCCTTAAGAATCTTTTCATTAGTGATTTTGGCACAAAGAGTAGGAGTACACTAATGAACTTGATTCGTGACACAAGACAGGAAGATAGGATACCATATAGGAGGAAAAAGTGGATCTTCAGGAATAATAAAATTAGAAAAAGTGTCACACAGTTAGGGAATAATGTTACTAAGTGGAGGGGGAATAGCAAAAGATATGACAGAACTAGGTTTACTTGTTGACAACTGAAGGATGTCAGCATAATGAAAGTTACAACGTGTAAATACTATTTGTCATACTTGTATTTGCAGAATTGAAGTATTACTGCAACTCTGTAAGGAAGAATATTAAACCTTATACAGAATACTCGATGCAAAATCCATCATCCACCAAAATAGATGAATGCAAACTGGAATAAGTCTGAAGTAGTGCTACTGGGACAAAACACAAAATTTTAGAGAAGAAGTTTTACCTTTGTATATATTTAAGTTTGTTTAACCTGAAAATATGAAAGCCTTGTGAAGCAAGTCCCCATGGACTTCCAAACACATTAAGGACACGAGGTGACCGTGAAGAGCCATCACGGATTTACCAAAGGTAAACTGCACTTGAACAACATGTTTGCTTTCTATGAGGAGTTAAAAGCCTCTGTGGATGATGGACCTGATGAGGAAGAAGCATTGTAAGACATTTATTTTGATTCTAGTAGACCTTTTGACAAAGTCTCCTATAGCATCCTTGTAGCCAAACTGGGGAAAAAATGGACTAGATGTGTGAATTACAGGGTGGATTAAAAACTGGATGTGCAAATGGGAATGAAGAATCAGGGCTAGCTAGAATTCAAAGTCTAGCCAGCAACTGATTTGGAGTACTATTTCTCAAGAGCTGATTCTGAGGCTAGTGATCTCTAACATTTCTGTCAGTGATATGAATGGTGGTTCAGAATGGATCTCAAGTAAGCTAACCAGCAACATCATTTTTTCTGGGGGAAAGGTTGATATGCTTGAGGTAAGAGCTACTATTCAGAAAAACTTTGGTGGTTGGAGAAATGAGCCATCATAGGCGTCATGTCACTTATCAAAGACAAAATCGAAGTCCCACATCTGGGATGGAACTACAACATGCAACTGTGGCAGCTCTGAAGATGGCTTCAGGGTCCTGGTTAACGACATGTCAACATATGACAATGTCTATCCTACACTAGGCATCCTAAAAGTGGAGGCAATATTCCAGATGTGGCCTCATGGTTCCTGAATAGAGGGAATAATCGCTTCCCCGTACCAGCTGGCATGCAACCCATACCCTCCAGATCATACCAGAAGAACCTGTTCTGGTAGGCTGGAGCACACAGTCTTCATATTTAAAAACAAAAAACAAAAAACAAACAACAAACAAACAAACAAACAAACCACAACACAAAAAAGCCACACATGCACACAAAATAACAATTGTGTGCCAGGGCAATAGGAACATCACAAGGGGCTGAGAAGAGACTTAGCATTATATAGCCAGATTTAGCCAATCTGCTCTGGAAGGACTAATGCTAAAATGGACAGGAGCCAGTCCATGAGCTACTTAACCCCCAGACCCCAAGGGTCCCAGACGTCTACCATCTAACAATTAGAATAAATAGCAAGGACCTAGAGATGAACTATAAGAAAAAGGGAGTAGTACAGTGATATTTTTCCTTCAGCATATTTCCAACTGCCAGAGGTGTGTGGTTTAAGGATAACCTGATCCCTTGTATATAACTGCATTTAACAGCTTCACTACAGCCTTAACAGACTGCTGATAACTTTGGCAATTGCTTTTTGAATGCTTTTATACCTCTGGCCACAGCAACATCCTGTGAGTTCCACACTTGTTCCACAAGCGTGGGTCATGTGAGGAAAGTGCTTGCTTATGTTTCTCTTAAACCTACTGCCTGACAATTAAATTGAATGCCAATAAGTTTTAGTTGTACAATAAAACATGGTGACCCATCATGACCTGGCCATTATCTCCATATATTATGGAGATCTTCAGCATCTCCTTTGACCTCAATCAATCATCTTTCAATGTTGAGGACTCTTATTTAATAATCCTTCCTATGGTTCTATGGAAGTTTGTGTTTCTGATGATCTTTATTTGATTGCCTTTGCACATTTTCAAGCTTTTCTAATCTTATTAGAGGTGAGCAGAGTTGAATGTGAAGTTCAACATGATGGCAAAACATTTATGTGGACATTAGTTTAATGATGCTTCTTTTTTACTAGCCATTCTTAAAAATTCCCACAGTTTTGTCTTTTTCTACAGTTGTTGAGAAATAAAATTTATTAACTGTCCTCTAAGAACTCCTTCCTGAAAAGTAATATTTAATCTGTAGATTGTGCACCCATGTACTTATTATTATATACAATTATAACTGTAACATACATTAGTTAGGTTTAATTTCATCACCCTTAATAATTTGATAGGATCAACAACTTAATCAACAATTTCACTTTTGCTTCCCTCTGCTACCTTTTTTTTTTTTTCTTTAGGTCATTCATGAAGAGGTTAAAGAGCACAAGTTTCATCTCACACTTGAGCAGAACATTTCTCCTTTGGAGAAACTGGCCATTTATTCCTAAGTTTAGTCTCCTATCCTTTAAACAGTTACTACTCCCCTAGAGAACCTGAGGAGCACTGATTAAGTTTCTTCTGAAAAATCAAGTATATTTAACACTTTTATAAATCCATTTTCTGTGATATTCTGTAAACAAAAGGTGAATAATTCTCTTCTCAGTTATAATTCTATATAAGTTTACAAATTCTTTTTCCATAGAGAGGTTAAACTAACACGTCTATATTCCCCTCAGTCTTTTAAGGTCACCTTTAAACAGTTGTTTGCAGTTGTCACCTCCCATTACTCTGAAACTGAGGAAATTTAATCAACAGGGTATATAATTACTATTAGTTTTTAACAGTACTTTTTGCCAGCATGTAAATTTGAGGACATTCCTTCCCACTGCATCCCCAGTAAGAAAGCAGTAAAATTAAATAAAATGGAGAGTCACTTAGCCCTGTGCTGGTCTTCTGCTTGTCCTCTAATTGCATTCTGGTAGTGTTTTGTTTGGTTTGGTTTGGTTTTGGTTTTTTGTTCTTTCTTTTTTTAATAGGTCACCACTCAACTGCAATTCAAATTCTCACACTTTTTGTTTTATTTCCCTCTAGAGTGTTTTTCAAAACTGTGTAGAGGAATACACCAGAGCAGAACTTGAACAGAAAACAGTAAAACCATTATATATCCAATTCTAAACATAAAGCTCATTCACCCTCTACTTTTATTACCTTGCTTTTTTTCATCTATTTATTGGGCCTCTATCTGAAGCTGGTACCACCTGCTTATCAGTTAGTAGTGCTAAATAAACTTACTGCCCACTGGATTTTGACCATACCCACACGAGACAGGAGCATTGTGTTCTTTCAGTACTATACATTAGCAAAAATATTTTCCAATTCTGAGCCTGGAAGTCTGATTTATTTGCACAGGGAATTTCTCAAGTCAGCTGCGTCTCATCTTACTGATGATGGCCATGCCATCTCTCCTTGATCCCAGCAGAGTACTCTGTTCCACCGCATCAACTCCCAGGGACACAGGAGGATAAGGCTGAATATCTGTTTTCCTACCATAGTCTTCATTCTTTCTAAACAACTGCTTATAGTTGTAGCTCAGATTTCCTATATCCTGCTGTCCCCTGAATACAGCTTCCCAATCGCAAGGTGATATTGCTGCATTACCTATACTGCAACTGTTTTCTTGTGATGTTGAGATCATCACTGTCTTCAGCTCCTTTGGTAGAAATATTGTCACTAAAATACTTTCCCTTATTTAAACACCTGCAAACATAAATGAAAAATACTGTAGTAACAGAGAAAAAAAAAATTTCAGAGCATAAATATTCCTTCTGATAACACATTTTTAGTACAGAAAACCCGAATACTGTTAGTAGATGTACCATTTAAATCAAATCTCCACTTCAACACACATTGCCATTTGAACAGATTCCCTTCAAAGAAATAAGATTTACAAACAAACAAAGTAAGTTAATCAGCTCTGGTAACAACATGTGTAGAAATTATAATTTTCAAATGGGTAACCATACGAATTATTAACATTGACATAACTCCAAAATCATGTTTCAGATTGCAGAGAACAAAATTAAGTTATGGAATATTAATAACACCCCCTCATGTACATAAATATTCAATTCTGTCTCCATCCCTTTACACCTTGGAAAGGGATGCACTGCAGTTGCCACTTGATCCATGTAATTTATTTTCTGGATTCAAAGTGTACCTGAATTTATTACCACAAAACCATATTTGTTGGAGAAAGATTTTTCATACATCTCTCAATCTAAAGGGATGTAATTCCTTGTGAAGCATCTTTTGAATACTGAGATTGATTGGCTTGAGCTCGACAAGTTAGTTTTATTTTTGCTTCCAATTATAAGTCCTGATCCATAATTATATCCCTGGAAATGCACTATGCCTACAGCCCTTTAATTTCAACACATCTCATGTGGGAGTACATATATAGTATACTTAATTTGTATTTAGGATTTTGTTCTGGATATGTGATTTTCAAATCAAGATTCAGACAGAAATATATATACAAATTGATGTATAAGTTTGTAGTTCTTTTTTCACTCCACATAGCTTCAGTGTTTCAGAAGATAGTGAGGAAATTCATTTCTGTTCAAAACTGAAGGAGCTACACAAGGATCAAGAATTAAGCTTCAGTTTTTCATTTTTTGTGTATTTTTTTCAGTTTTTGTATTTTTTTTTTGTATTGCAAGTGTTTCTCTAGAATATAATCACAGATATCTTTTTAAAGTCAAAGTAACAATAAAATGTCCATTTACAGAGACTGAAAAGCCAGCTGCTGGCAGCTACAGAGATTTTGTATCCAGTGCCTTTACCAGGTAGTCAAGGAACTTGGTACCAACCTTCTGACTCACTCTACCATACCACAACCAGTGGCCCCTATAATTTAACTCCAGAGACAAAGAAAGCAGGATTTATTTACTCTAACTATATATCTCTCTACATGGTAGGTGTCTACATTTGGGTTAGCCACATTTACACCAAAGCTATGGTACTTTCAATGTCAGAAGAGATTATAAGTGACACTGTGGGGGGGGATTCATCTGATGTAGAGAAGTCTACACTGGGTTAAATGATCATGACACTGCTGAAAGAAATGTTGCCAGTCTTTCAATTCACATGTGATCCCACCTCTTGTTTATCTTTTACCAGATGTACATGTATGCACATTCACCACTGTCATTTCTCTGTAAATAATTTAGCTGCCTTCTACAAATTCTCAACTGTGTCTCTTACTTACGAATATACCCTTGCTGACAACTTAGACAAAATGACAAATTTAAACAGCTTAGGAATTAGACAAGCACTCACTTCTGCCTAAGCTGAGCAAAAATGTCTTTTTGAACACATGCTCATGTATGTTTGAATCATTACCAACACCTCCAGGCAAATTCAATACTGCAGCAAACAGTAAGGACCTCTGCTGATCTCAATGATATTTAAATCAAGGAATTTTACTGTGTGAAATGACACAGTAATTTTGGATTCAGTTGCTGTGTGAAACGTGTTCCCTCATTGATCACAGCTTCGGTGTTACTCTAGATTTTCACAAGTCTGTCCTGTAGTGACTTAGACTGGGAAGAATCTAGTGTGAGGAGAGCAAGAGCCTATCTCTAAGAACAAGATGTAAAGATCAAGGTTGAAAATTGTTGTTTCCATTAAACTTCCCAATGCTGACTCAATTAGTTCAGAATATCAAATTCAAATATTAATGCACTTGTGGATTAAGTTTGGTCTGAACAGTATAATGTAAAAGGAGACCATTACTTTCCACGATGTCACTATAGATAGGCAATCATTTCTAATGAATAATTTATTTGATTAATTTTGTCCTTTTCTCTGGTCATGAAGACTTCATACTTACTTCAAAGGTAATGGTCAAGACCAAGCAACAGAAAATTTATAATATATTTTTCTTTGTGCCCTGAAAAAAAGTGTGACTTATTTGATATTTTAGTATTTCTGGTTTGAATAAAATTTGACTAGAATTTTACATTATATTTTATGAGTGAAGGGAATAGTTTGTGAAAAAATTAAATTTTGAGTGTTTTGTTTTCTGTAAATACTGCGTAACATTTGTACACAATTCCCAATTTACATTAAGCTTCTTTCCAGTTTGGTTGCAGCAATAGTCCAATATGTAGAAATATCTAGTTAGAAAAAATATTTTTGTTTTTGTTTTTTTAAAAAAATAATAAATATTATGAGCATTATTGTAATATATTCCCAGTTACCAACAATATGAAATAAAGTTGCTAACAGCAAGCAATCACCTCATTTCTAAGTCATAACAGAAAATGGGCTGTTTCCCTCCATTCCTTCCTAAGAATATGGAGAGTTTTGTTTGCAAAGCAACTCAGAAAAAATAGTACAAAGTCACAGAAATTCATATTCAGGCTTCTGAAAACTATTCCATCATGGAAGTGAAACCATAAATGTGACTTAACAATTAATACTACTCAATGGCAATTTCTGTAACAACTCTTACTCTACCCTGTGCCATTATCTCAGAGAGAACAGCATAGAGGACTCAAGTCCACATAGAATATTCACAGGACTCCCCCAAATTGGTTTCTAATCTTTTCCAATCTTTAGGAACCAGATTGCATAGAAAAAAATGCCAGTGCAATCAGTATCAATACTCAGCAAGTGAACACTTGTGAACACTTGTGAACACTTAGATAAAATCACAGAATGTTAACGAAAAAAGGCATCTCTATCAGAAAATGCCACAATCACAATGTGCAGGACATTCTAGCAACAACATAGGTCCACAGAAAAAAAAGAAAAACAAATGTGAATGCCTGTTAAGAAAAAGATCTATGGGACATCATAAAATGGTAAATATTTTGATAATGTTTTAGTAGAGTGCTTTATTTTGTGAGTGAACATATTCAGAATTTCTCACTTTTCACAACACAAAAAACCCCACAAACTGAAAATATGTAATACAGCTGTCTGAATAGCAACAGAAGAAAGCATTCTCTAATTTCTCTGCCTTCAATTATAACTATTGAAAAAGTATTCCTCTCATATCTCTGCAAATTGCTACTTACTGGTGATATCAAATTGTAACAATGGGATAGATATTGCCAGCACTCTAATACATATCACACCAGAGTACAAACTCACGTTCATATACAGACACAAATTTTCTCTTTTGTGTGTTTCATGGGTAGAGTGTGTAAGTCTACAGTTTGTAGTAAGTATAAGGTATTGACTAATCACTTCTTCAGTTGTTGTTTTCACATCACAAATCGAATTATACCTCCTTAAATTTGAAATTAACTCCATGAGTAACTCCCTCCATGACCCCTATTTTTCAAGAGCAGGGAGGTCACATTTCAAGGACAAGGGGTGGTCACTTCATGCTATACCAGCAATCTGGCAGGCAGTCAGATGCTCAGTTCTGCCATCTGCACTAATTTTTAGGGTTTCTTTTCTTTCAGGCCCCTGAAATCTGTGACATAAAAGGAACAGGATCACATTTATTTTCAGTCTCTTTGAATGGTCAATATAATTTACTGATATAAATATATATAGACACATATGTATATATGGACTAATACACATACATAAATACATACATGTGTACACTAACATATTTTGCTTGTATTTTCCCCCTAAAAATTTTAGCTGGTCTAAAATTAAGGCATGTTTGTCTGGGAAAGCCAAAGCCCACCTGAAGCTGAATCTGGCAATGGGCAAGAAAGGGAACAAGAAGGACTTCTACATGTGTATCAACAGCAAATGGAAAACAGTGGAAAGTGTATGCCTGCTGCTGAATGGGAATGGGGATCTGATGACACAGGACATGGAAAAAGCTGAGATGTTCAACACCTTCCTAATCTTGATCTTTACTGGCAAGACCAGCCTTCAGGAATTCCTGTCCTGAGACCTGTGAGATAGCCTAGAACACAGAAGACTTAACCTCAGTGGAAGAGGATCAGGTCAGGGAACAGTTAAACTAAAAGGACATACACAACCTGGTCCTGGATGTCATGCACCCATAGGTACTGAGGGAGCTGGCTGCCATCACTGCAAGACCAGTCTCAAATGCCTTTGAAAGGTCATGGCAAATCAGGGATGTTTCTGAGGCCTAGAAGAAAGAAAATGTCACTACTATCTTCGAGAAGGGCAAGAAGGAGGACTCAGAGAACTACAGGCCTGTTGGCTTCACCTCAGTCCCTAAGAAGGTAATAAAAAATAATCCTGAAAGCCATTTCTAAACATATGAAGGATAAGAAGATGATTGGATGTAGTCAGCATAGATTTATGGAGAGGAAAGCATGCTTGACCAAACTAATAGCTTTCTACAGTGAAATTACTAGCTTGGTGGATGAGGGAAAAGCAGTGGATGTATTTTATCTTGACTTCAGTAAGGACATGACCTGGATGATTGAACAGAGTGCACCCTCAGCAAATTTACAGATTATGCAAAGCAGAGTGGAGTGACTGATCAGAGGGTAGTCCTGCCATCCAGAAGGACCTGAACATAGTGGAGAAATGGACTAGGAGGACTTGTATGAAGTTCAGCAAAGGAAACTGGTAAGTCCTGCATCTGGGGAGGAATAACCCCATGTACAGACTGGGGACTGAGCAGCCAGAAAGCAGCTTTGCAGACAAGGACCTAGTGGACAAGAAATTGAACATGAACAAGCAATGTGCCATTGCAGCAAAAACAACCAACAGCTTCCTGGGCTGCATTAGGAGGAGTGTTGCCAGCAGATTGAGGGAGGTGATCCTTTCCATCTGCTCAGCACCAGTGAGGTCACATCTGGAGTGTTGCATCCAGCTGTGAGCTACCAGTAGAAGAGGGACATGGAAACTGTGGAGAGAGTCCAGCAAATTACCACAAAGATGTTTAAAGGACTGGAGCATCTCTCATATGAAGAGAGGCTGAGAGAGACAAGACTGTCAAACAGGAGAAGAAAAGGCTCAGGGTGATCTTCTCAGTGTGTACTTGATGTGAGTAAAGAATAAGGAGCTGGACACTTTTCAGTGGTGTCCAGTGACAGGACAAGAGGCAATGGGCACAAACTGACACACAGAAAAAATTATTTAAACATAATAAAAATCTTTTTTTAATGCATGGGTGACTGGACACCGGCAGAGGTTGCCCAGAGAGGTTGTGGAGACTCCAACTCTGAAGTTATTCAAAACCTAGCTGGATGCCATCCTTGGCAGCTTGCTCTGGTTGACTCTGCTTTGAGCAGGGAAGTTGGACTAGGTGGTCTGCAGAGACTCCTTCCAACCTCAACTATTCTGCAATTCTGTAACTTATTGAAATAATCAGTAATTTAATTCAGGGAATTGCTGCTGCCACCAGAAGTATAGTTTCCTTTCTTTGACTTCTTTGCCATATTAAGTGCATCACCAAGAAAAGATACTTACATCCTGAAAAAGTCCCTTGCACATGCATAATACATACATACATACATATGAATGCATTTTTTTTCTGTGTGTTAACAGTGACAATCGTCTGAATAAAATCTAACAACAGTCCTTGTACAAAACTTTCTAAAAGTTGGTGTTTTTCCTAACGTAGATCTACCAGAATTTAAAACTGTGGTTAAATAAATCATGGTCATTCACAACAGAAATAATTCACAATTCTGAAAGGGGTTTAAGTATTTTCTGTATCTCTGAATTGTTGCAATTTTCTCAAAGCTCTCACAATAACAATTTTCTATTTTATTATAACTCAAGGTTATTTTTTCACCCGTTAATCAAATATCCCCTGATCTAAAGCAGCAATCTTAACTGGCATTTGTAAACCTAATTGTATTATTTTAATGGTCCTGGATATATAGATGCTTCAGTAATTTAGCATAATTCTCTCAAGCCTGGTTAGGAATAAAGAAAAGGAAACAAAACTTACTTTTAAATTTTGTTATGTTGCCTAGAGAAGAAACAATAAAGAACCATCACATTTATGTATAGTCTTGTTACAACCAAATATGTTAATTACATTTTATCAAAACAATTTGATGTTACTAGGAAACAGAGCGACAAGGGCCACAGGTGGTAATGAAAGGATGCCTTATCAGAAGTGACTAATAATGCTTGAGTTGCCAAAGTAACCAGATTGTTTCCTAAAAATGTATGCTTTGACATTCACTTATCAATGCTGCTGAAATGCAACTCTTATCATGTCCGCATAGCAAATTTCATTTCCGTATAAGTGATGAATATGCAGATTCTTCCATTATTTCAATGTCTCATTTATTTCTTCTTCATGCATACAGGAAAAGAAATGCTTCTTACGGGTAGGTTTCAGTCTCTCAAAGGGATAAGCAGTGACTTCACTGATTTGTCTTTCCTACAGTTTTGCTTCCAGATCTTGGGTGATTATGCAAGCAGTTTTGCTTTGGATTAAGGGTTAATAATTTCTCTTTCCTTTACAAAATTCTTTTTGTCGTGTTGCCATACATCACATTGCCTCTTTTAGCCATGTACAACTACTTACATATGACAGAATATATTGATTGTGCTATTTCCCAGAGAATCAAAGAATTTTGTTTCAGATATGCTTTATATCTTTATTGTCGTACAACATCAGCAAATTTGTTGGATCTGAGTCACAAGAGTCTTATACATTTAGTGGCCATTTTCATCTCTGCAGTAAAGATAAATGCATATGTTTCTTAGCTTTCTTCTACACTAATATATAATATTACATATGCAGGTAGTCAGCAGATGCCAGACCAGGCAGTGTGGCACTTCTTGGACAGGGATACATGGAGCAGGAAAGAGACCATAGCACTGTATGACAAATATACAGCTGCAGCAGTAAAGAAGCATGAGACAGGAGTCAAAAGAGGAGAAGGGCGGGAACCTCACATTGAGTTCCTGAGATTTGACATATCTGAATTACAGAAAGCCAACTATTTTGACTTGCTAAAGTTTTGATCTTTGCACACCTGTAAGTGATTGAAGACAGTATGAAATAAAATCCTACTCCCTTTGTTGATATGAAACAAAAGTACAAATTTCTTACCTATGAAAATGGCCATCACAAAGGTCCATATAATTTTCACTAACATTGGCATCCAATATCATCCTGGGAATATGTGGCTTCAGATACTTCAAAGCAGGAAATCAAATTTTTTCTCAGCTGTTGACCCTTGCAGGCTGCTTTAAGTACAAGGTGTGTGACAAATATAAACAGATCCAATCGGAAATTCAACATATGAGTTACGAAATTTATCAAGACCAACCTCTGAAATTCCAGGTAACACTCTCCTGTTAAAGAAATATTTTTCTATGTGCAGTACTTATCATCTAATGGGATAAGATTTATCTCCTCTAATTTCAGAAGTCTAAAAATTAAATTTCTAAATCTGAGTGCTAGGATATGTACAATGATGAAGAAAACTAGACTTCACTACAAGGAAATTTGTTTGACCCATGTAGCTACCTATTCCAGGATGAGACGAACTGCTCTCTGGAAATACCTATATCTCTTCCTTGACTGTAAAGGGAAGTTGGGAGTTTAAGCTTGGACACTGAAGTTTCAGTTACTTAACTTATGGTCTAAAGCTATTCATGGTGACTGCAAGATACAAAAAAATGATCATACAACTGACATTTGATTTGAATGTAAAAGCACCAAGTTGAAACAGTCTATAGTGCAATGCTCTCACAGAAAGTAAACATTAATCTGAAGAAATGTAACTGAGAAATCTTTCTAAAAAGGAAAAATGTATTAAAATGTTTGAGAATAATTTAAATTATCAAAGGTTAAAATATTTGTGAGCCTGTTCTACAAAAACGTCATATCAGTAGCATCCAAATCTTAAAACCAGCATTAAAATGTTATAAAAACATATTTGCCTCTAGGAAATCTGCCAATTTTTGAAGCCTTTAGTCTGCTTATGATCTACAAGCCACATTGCTTCATTACCATGTTGTTATGCTCCTATTGAACACAGTGTCAATGGGCCTATTTCAAGAACACACTACTCCTCAGTACCTGAAGGCTGGCCAAATATGGCTTTCCTCAGTCATTGCTTTTTTTGATCAAATTAAAAAGAGTTAGTCTAAGGTTGAAATGAAATTTGGAGGTCAGCCGCCATCTTCTTCATGAGAAATCATGAGCAGACTGAAAGCTGCAACAGAAATTCATCCTAGATAGGATTTTAGATCTCCAGGTTCTGATGTATTAGCAGTACTAAATATTCAATGCAGTGTTAGTAAAGATCTTGGGCTTTCCATTCATCATCATCACACATATCATTATTGCTAATTTTTGGACTGAAACAAATGAAAACAGACTGAATAATTTATAAGAAAGTACTGAAAGTTACAATTTATTTTTCTGTAGTCCTGACCCCACCAGCCCCCCTTTCCCTCTTTACTCCCTCACACCCTCCCCAACCCAATGCTACGTGTTATAAAAGCGAAGAGATATCTCTTTACTTTCTTTTACTATAGTTCAGATACAATTACACTTCTTTTTTATTTTTTTTCTTACAGACTGATAAGCTTTAATTTCCATCTTTAATACTTCATTCTAATGTTTTCCAGTTATAGTACCAGTCAAGAATGCACCAGAATCCAGAATATTTTTGATTCCCATAAAGTCGGGTTGTCAAATCTGAAAATCCTGGCTGTGACTCACAGTAGGCTCCAAGGTGGACCACCTAAATCAGCAAAACTGATTAGGTTGAAGGCATTAGTCTACTGAAATAATTCAGAAAAGCTATTCTACCTGACACTGAGGGAACTCTGTTACCCAAAAATTGCCTCAAGGGACCTAATCCTTTTCGCAGGCAGCAAAAATTTCACTTACAGTGTTTGCAAATAATGGATTACTGGAATGTTTACATTTATTATGACTTGTAGACTTTAAAATCAAGGGGTTATAAAATTAAAACATCCAACAGTTCTGACTCAACAAAAATGCATGCAGAAGGTAAATATAAACTTGCATGCATAAAATGGTCTAGGGATAATATGTCTACCTTCCTCAAGCTATCACAATGTTCAATGTTAATTATAGAATTAAGTATATGTCTTAATTAAAGTACTTATTGAAAGAGTTTTAGAATATCAGAAGAAATGATAGACAACAGGATTGGGATTATTCAAGGAATATATGCAGACTACTAGAGTGACTATTACGTTTTGTTTTGGTTTGTTTTTTTTACTCTGTTCCTTTTATTGTTATTGCTGTAAATAACACAGTAAGTGATTAATATTAATATTTTAAAGGGAACAAGCAGAGAAGCAGATTCTGGCTGAATAGTACCAATCTCTCACTACAAGGTCTCACGTGTCTAACCAGAGTAGCTGTGTGCTGTGCATATGAACCTTACAACCTTTCATTTTCTGTCTTACATTGTTGTTGTTATTAAATAATAATAGTTCCCTAAAGTACCCAATAGAACAAGGGTGGCCATGTTGTTAAACACAGAGTGAGAGAGATGCATGCAACTCCTTTCCAAAGAACTGCCTTATGTAAGATAAGTGGGGCCAAGGAGAAAAGGAAGGAAGAGACAAAGTGATTTTCTTGAAGCCTGCAACAAGTCAAGAGCAAAAACTGAATCCACATCCTTCCAGTCTGATGTAATTTCCTCTCAAGTAATTTAGCTCCATGTTATCTTATGGCCGTATTTGAATCCTCTCACTTTCCCATAACAGAGATCATGTAATATTTAATGTTGAATGAAAATGTGATTGCACTTGTTCTTAAGTCATATCATTGAATGATATTGCAAACAGAAACAAAACAAAAAATAGACTTTCACATATAGTCTTAAGCACACAGTAACAAAAGCATTATTCCCATCTGCTTCACATCCCTAATTATTTGGTCTGAAAATTTTCCAATGCCTTGGAAATTTACTTAAAAGAAATACTCACATATATAAAAAGTGTGTTGGTCTGTGGATTTGAATACAAATTCAAAGTCACGCCCCCAAAGCCCCAACAGCTGCACTACTTAGCTCTTACCAACACATAACTTCTACCATGAAAAAATCATTGCAAAATTCAAATGTCACTGATTTATAAGGTCATAGGCTTGGAAGCTCTAATCAATCCCAAGTCCACCCTGAAGCAAGAATGTTGCTTACTGTCTTCTGCAGGGTGAAGAATAGTATCCGGGCTGGACAAGAACTGCTCTTTGTGCTGAGGAAATCTCTCTCAGAATCAAACACACAGCTCTTGCCTGTCTCCCACTTCTCAATGTCTGTGCTATCGCTGAAAGATTTCTGTTTCATCTGCTCTTGAATTCTCAGTCCAGTGCTTCAATTCTGTTCAAACCTGGACAAAATGTCCCTGCATCACAGCACAGTATATTTATATATCTTTCCAAATATGTTCCTGCCTATCCAATCCTACTATATACTTCGGGTTTTTTTAGCAATATCATGCCATTTTTGACTTCTGCTCAGTTTGGCCTTGCAGCCATAGAAACCCTTTTCTTTAAAATGTTACATAATCAACCATTCCCTAGCCGGTACTTAAACTGCTAATTCACCGTATTTTCTTCTCAATAGTTTCTCCAGCATATCAAATCTTTTCCTTTAATGTCACAAGTTCAACTGTGAACAGATTAGTGTCACTGGAAAACTGAATAATCATTGTTCTTATTGTCTCATCCAAATCAATACCATGAATATTAAATAACACTAGACATAGAACAGACCCCACAGAACCCTTCCAACACATCCATCTAAACCAACACTGAATCTCTGATAACTACTCCTTGAGAATGAGCAGCGTTGATAACCAGTAAATATACAAAACTAGGATAAAAGCCCAGAATGGACCTCATGTGACTCAGAATGTATTGCAAATTTATAATGGCATGCAGCTTGACAGCACTGTTATATATATGTTAAGAGAACATGAAGAGAGAAAGAATCTTTCTTATTCAAAACCATAGTCACTCTTACAGCGTGAAAAATTATTTTCCAAGACTCTTATTAGCAACAGCATGCATTATACAACAGCACTGCTTGTTCAAACTGTTTTTCTGATAAGAAAGACTGCATTTTAAAAAGCAACCTCTATTTTAATATTTAATACCTCAGCATATCTAGATCTCTAAAAGTAGCAAGCTATTTAGGCAAGTAGTGCACTTCGTGTAATGTTAAAAGCATTTCTGGCATTTTATGTTATCTGCTTTTTAATGACTGTATTTTCCTAACATTAAAAATGAATTAATATCTCTTTCCTTAAGTAGTCTGCTGAATGCTGAAAGAGTAAATCTGACAGGGTTACTCATACCTTGCTTATACTTTGGAGACCTGCACATCAGTTGTTTTTCCATACTTTTGAAAGGAAATGTGTTTGCTTCAAAACTGAGTATCTCCAAAGCTCATTACAGTTATGTCTGGGCACCAAGGAGAAAAACACATACTTGTTACTTTCAATTTTATTTAAACTAGACTGTCACATACTAAATCACTACTGGTCTTACTAGCATTTAAATCCAGTGAGAAGGGAGCCACATCAATTATTTAAAATTGTATATGGTCTAGAATTTGCAGAAAAGAAACCCTCTGAGCTGTGTGGTGAAGTCCTAGAAAGACTTTCAACAACACTAAAAGAAAGACCAATCCTTTCTTTATTTTATCCTCATCTCTCATATAAGTTCCTTCATTGTCTTCTTCCTTCCTAGTACAAAATATGTACTTATGCATGCATAATCAAATAAGAATTTCTTCTCTGAGGTTTTTGTCTGTCCCTAGAAAGGTTCGCAAATATTTTATTGATTAAAAAACAGAAGGAAAAATGACTATTCATAGCATTCTTAAGGTAAAACAGGAATTCCGTTATTATAATAAAATATTATACATTGTATTTTTGTGGTTTCCTATTTCCGGTGCATTTTTTTGTCATCATATTCACTTCAAGTTACGTATGGCATTTTGAAAAGCATGCCTCCATTCCAAACTGTATGTTTTATCAGCTTTATATGTTATCAGCCTTTTTCTCTTAAAACCCTTTTTAAAAAAATAAGAGAGATAGAAACACATATGTCTCAAAGGCCAAATTTTGAAACATTTTGTTAGACAAAGGAAAGTCAAAACTTCTCCAGCCATCTATAACTATTAGAAAGGTTAAATTAGAGAACTCGGTCCAAGAAATAGTTATTAATGACAAAAAGATGTAATGAATATATATATATATCTGGTGATCCTATCAGAACCAAACCAATAGTAAGATAGTTTCTAACACTTTTTGCCTTTTGGGAAGATAATGGTGTTTTTCCCCAGTTTTTAATCACGTTTTTCCACAGTTTTTTCTGATTTCTTAAATTTCTTAGAGAGAAAGGTGGAGCTTTGACACAAAAGATGTTAGAAAGATCCATATGACCTAATCCCATTATAAACCATGCACATTCATTCATCCATGATGTAGACACCATAGCTGTAGAACTACAATTAACTGCACTGATGCTAGAAAACCACATACCAGTAATTTGTCATTAACTTTACATCCTGTACTGCACATTTTGGCAACGTTTAATGGGAAAGAAATGCTTCACCGAGAGCACTATATTAAGCTATTCCCTAAACTAAAAGTAAAACTAAAACAGACTAGATGAAGCAGCAACAAAAAAAACCAAGCAAAATAATTTCAGAACTCAGCTTTAGAGATTTTAATCAATACCTAAGAACTCAAACACAGAACTGCTTGCCTCTTCCTCCTCTGAGGCCACATAAATATACATCTTCACTACAGAAAAAGAAGAGAAAATCTTCCTTGACCTTCATATGCAACATGCTAATAGCTGCGTAGCAGGTAAAGCCTAAGTCAATAGCCTGATTGTCCTAATATTTTGTAATCTATACAATTCAGGTTTCTCCAACATGCTTATTACACTAGATCCAGAGATTCTAACTCCCTTCTTACAATGTATGCACATTCTATTATTCTGCTCCCCTTTACAATGTATGCATAAAGGTAAAATTAACGTCTGGTTTTGTACAGCTACAAAAAAAGTTTCACTTTCCTCTGTATCTACAGGGTTACAGCTCACCATGCAAACCCAAAAATGTAAGGGACGAACAAGTACTATGAAGCATGAATGACAAGATCAGTTACAGCACCTATTGTTGGAGAGCTGAGCAAATGTTCCTTGCAGACATGTTGCAGGCTCTTTGAAAATGTTGTCCTGCATTATACTGAATAGAGGCTTGATATTAGTGGTTATTATATATTGATTTCCTTTTAGAAGCGATGGTTCCTTCAGCCACATGATACATTATTCTCATGCATGCTGACATTTGTAATGTAATATCTTAAATAAAGTACACTAGCCTATTTATCCTACTCACTGGAATCATTCTCTAGAAGCAATGGCAAGTATTCCACAGAATTTCACAAATTTCATCAAAATCATCTACATCAACTTTTAAGAAAATCAGCTGTTTTACAGACTGCCAAACAGTGCTTCATTATCTTGACCTAGTAGTTTACAGAAACTTTCCCATAAGGGAAAGCAACTATTTTTCATACTAGTAGCACCACTATAATTACCCCCCTACTGAGCTGTCCTTAGCCCAGGGCTCAGTCAAGAAATTGTGTCTGGAAAACAGCATTTGATTAGGATAAACTTATAAATTCATTACACAGGTCTCTTAGCTATCATTTAATGTGGATAATGCAAACTCCTTTTCATGAGTTATTTAATGAGACAGTAACTATCCATGGGTGAAAATATTTGAAGTTCTTAATAACATATTTGTGTCATGTTACGTCATGTATATGCCTTGGCTCTGTGTTCAAAAACAGGTGTTTGAAGAAAAACTAGGAATTAAAAGCGACTGGAGAGTCTGAGTTTCTCTGTTACTGTATCAATGAGGTTAATTTAAGTCATGGAGTCCTACCTCAGTGATTCACGTAAAAATGAAATGAAAATGATTAAGATTTGCTTCCATGTATAATCTCTCCTTCCTTAAAAAATAAAAATGAAAAGGGAGACTTTCTGCCTGTGACAGATTTGCTACCAACTCCCTCAAGAAGATTTAAATTAGCATTAATAAGGAGCAAATCTCAAGTGTTTCAGAAAACTATGAGGGCTTAGTTCTGCATCTCAGAAACCGTGAATAATACTGTGAAGCGTATCCTGCTGGAGTGATTTCTGAGGCACCATACACAGGCCTGTGTTGATTCATCTCTCACAAAAGGCCAAGACTGCTTCACCATCATCTTGGATAGCTCACCTTGGTTATTCAAGATGTAGGTGTGGAGAGAAAAGCATTTTTCTTCCTCCTTATGAAGGCAGATTCCATTTCCACTCTGCAGAGGACATCTATTTTTCTGCATTCCTTCCTTATTTCCATCTCACAGTCCTGACTTGGAGATGGGCACTAGGAAGATGGACTTCTCCAGGGGTGCAGAAGTGATGGCTGCCTTGGAGACCAGGTCTTGGGAGGCGCTATGCCTCACTGACAGCAGGGAATTTCCTATCAGTGCAACCAGGAGTACCAGGGCAATCCTGACGACCTATACTGATTGGCTTCTCCTCACTGGTGATGTTCCCACCCTGCTGTGCTCCTCTAGGAACAGTGTTTGCTGGTCTGAATCTTTGGATAGACCGGAAGAGGCATTTGTCACCTCAATGGGTGGTGTTCATGCCTGGAAGTTTGGTTCCAAGTTGCTGCACTGCAGTGGCCCAAGTGTGAGAGAGGAGAGCATCTCTGGCAGGTTTGGCAGCTCTGTTCTGAACATTTGTGTTGTTCCTAATATTGAGCAATAATAGTGCAAGCAGATGGCAGGTCTAGTATCAGTGAGTTTATGGAAATTCATGAAAATCAAAACTTAAAAATACAGCCTGAGGGTTAGGAAGGTCTTGCTGCCAGGAAAACAAAGCTCCTGCCATGGGGAGAGAAGCTCTGTTGAAAGTTTGGGGCATCTGAAGAAAGCATAAAACAGGTAAAAACATTATCAGACAAAAAACCTAGAAGCAGGGGACTTACAGCCCATTTTCCTTCCTGCAGCGGCAGGTAAGGAACAAGTGAGTTTGGAGTGGCACATAGCAGCCACTGTGCATTTTGCATGGAGCAACACCTTGACGTAAAGACTGTTGAATAGGCAGGTCTGCCAGACCCACTGCCAACGGACAGCTCTGGGCAGGTCTAGTTTGCCACCACTTGTGTAGACAGAACCTTACAGCAGATTTGATTAAGTACTTTCTCTTTTGTCTCAGATGGTAAACAGATGCAGGAATGAGTGGGGTTTTTTTTATGTAATCCCAGCTGAGCTTTCATCCAGCCTGGAGAGTTATTTGGATAGTCTTCCTTCTCCCAAAAGGAGCAGAAAAATTTCAGTCACAACAGCAGAAAAGTCAAAGGAATGACAGAACTCTAGTCTGTCTTCCCCTTAATGCTCTTCACTTAATTCTTCATGCTCCAAGAAGCCTTGGTGAAAATGTATTTATGTGTCTTCTGTGCCTGTCACTGCTACTGGATCACCATCCTCATGGTCTTCACAGCATACAACGCTTGCACAGCACCTTTCATCTCCTCCCACTATAAACTAGTGGGACACTAACTCCGTGGCCATCTCCTGTCCTCCTCCTGCTTGCAACAGCTCTGCTCTAACCCCAGCTAGGAGACAGTGAGAAGTTTTACATATGTACATGAATCATTTCCCACTTACGTGATATATTATTGTTATTCAGGAAACAAGCAAGGACACTGAATCTGAAAGTAACTATAATTCTGCCGTACAAGCGCCATAACTTTATACTGTGAAGCTACCTTTAAAAATATGATTGGAGTATTATGTTTCTGTGTTATTTTCTTACTGGAACACAATAAATTCTTGTCAAGCCTGCTAAAATCGGAGGATTTTATTCAGCTAAAGCTTAAATCAGTCTGACTTATGCAAAATTTAAGAGGGATAAGAAAGGTGCCCTTTGCCATATCTCACTGGTACCTCATATGGCTTGAGATCAATGTGCCTTTCAATATTCATCGCAATGGGCTTTATTCTTAATTCCCACAGGTGCAGCAGTCAGTGGGAGGGAGAGCAGACACAGTATTGTTACATATAACTTCAGCTTGGAAAATGAACTTAGAGAAGATCTGTCCATTACCATTTTAAGATGCACAATTTGGGCTATTTTTGGTTCTAAGCATTTCTATGCTCAGGTAATTGTCTTCCCTTTGCCATTAGCCTTTACTTTGCTTGATCAGCGGCTTGTCATTTGGTACCTTCCTGTCACTTTCTTGGCCTCAGAAGTTTTGATGGGCTTTTATGGGAGGAAAGGTCTCATAATGCCTTCAAAATGTGAAATCCACATCTGCTAACGATGGGGGGCGGGAGGTCGAGGAAAAATGGATAGCTGTAATAGCATGGAGAAGCTTTATACCTCCAAATCATGATTGAATGACTCTGTGGTGTGTGGTGTGCACAGTTTGCACCTGAAATTTGAATTAACTGCATAAGGAATAATCTGTGATTGATGCATACGATGAACTGATGTCACGTAAAAAACTGGATTTCAAGTAAAAAATAAGTTTCACTTTTACAGTGAATATTTCTTTTATATCATCTGGAAACACTGCTTATTGCCTTTCTTAAAAACAAAAAAAAAAAAATCAAGAAAAAGTCTGAGGCTCGTTATTCTCTGTCTGCTTTCTGTATGCTTTACAATTTCTGAAGGATTTTTCCAAGGATGATGAGGGACAAGATCCTTGTTAAAGAACACTTTGAATCTTATCCAACAAAGATGACAATAAATCTTCAAACCATTTCTGACCATATGTCACAACTCCTGAAGGCAAATGAAGGCTTTTACAGCTTTTAAATAATCTTTGTCAATGACAGCTGTTAAGACACTTAGCCTCCTCCCCACTCTTTCCTTTCTCACAAATGGCAGGGAAAGGTGCTTTCATTCACCCTGCTTCCAGCATCACACATCATGACATGGGTTACTGTAAACTAAACATTAAAAACAACATGAAAAGTCTACTTAATGTGTGCAAATTAAGAAACCTGTTATCCACACAGCTCACAGAGATTTCAAAATAAAGAAACTGACTTACATTCCTAAACTACACCACTGTTAAAGGGCAAAATGTATTTATTTTTGGGTTTCTAGTGCTAAATCACCTCCAGACAACAGAAACAAAAATAATAATGTTAATCTTTCTATAGAAGGATTGTAAGGCCTGAATTCTATAAATCACTATATTTACCACACTTAATAGTATCATTTTTGCATCTGTTTTCTCCTGTTGAAAGACTGAGATAAGTACATCAGAGCCTAAAACAGGATTTTAATTTTTAAAAAAAAACCAACCAACCAACCAAACAAACAAACAAAAAAAACCACAAAAAACCAACAACAAAAAAAAAAAACAGTGGTGCTTGGGACTGCAATAGAGCATTTGGATCCTTAAAGAGAATCTTGTGAGCTATGCAGGTCAGCCTAAAAAACCTGAGAGAGGGGCTGCACTAGAACAGAATGTATTTATCCATAGGTACATTTTTTATACCATAGAATCACAGAATAATCGAATGTTTGGGTTGGAAGGGACCTTAAAGATCATCTAGTTCTAATGCCCCTGCCATGGGCAGGGACATTTTCCACTAGACCAGGTTGCTCAAAGCCCCATCCAACCTGGCCTTGAACACTTCCAGGGATGGGGCATCCACAGCTTCTCTGGGCTGTCTGTTCCAGTGCCTCACCACCCTCATGGGGAATAATTTTTTCCTTCCATCTAATCTAAATCTACTTTCTTTCAGTTTAAAGCCACTACATGTCCTTGTAAAAGGTCCCTCTCCAGCTTTCCTGTAGGCCCCCTTTAGGTACTGGAAGGCTTCTGTAAGGTCTCCCCAGAGTCTTATCTTCTCCCAGCTGAACGACTCTAACTCTCTCAGCCTTTCTTCAGAGGAGAAGTGTTCCAGCCCTCTGATCATCTTCATGGCACTCTTCTGGATGTGCACACACAGGTCCATGTCCCTCTTATGTTGGGGGCCCCAGGGCTGAACACAGGACTGCACGAGAGGTCTCACGAGAGGGGAATAGAAGGGGACAATCACTTCCCTCAACCTGCTGGTCACGCTCCTTTTGATGCAGCCTAGGATATGCTTGACTTTCTGGGCTGCAAGTGTATATTGTTTGGTCATGTTGAGCTTTTCATCAACCAGTCCCAAGAACTCAGGGATGCTTTAAATACATTCTCTGTCCAGCCTGTATTTGTGCTCGGGATTGCCCCAACCCAGGTGCTGGACTTTGCACTTGGTCTTGTTGAACTTCAAGAGGTCTGCACAGGCCCACCTCTCTAACCTGTCAAGGCGTCTCTGGATGGCATCCCTTCCCTCCAATGTGCCAACTATACCACACAGGTTGGTGTCATCAGCAAATTTGGGGAGGGTGCACTCAGTCCCACTGTCCATGTTGTCAACAAAGATGTTAAACAGCGCTGGTCCCAGTATCGACTCATGAGGAACACCACTTGTCACTTGTCCTCCACTTGCACATCAAGCCATTGACTATGACTCTTTGTGTGTGGCCATCCAGCCAGTTCCTTATCCATTGAGTGATACATCCATCAAACACATGTCTCTCCAATTTAGAGACAAGGATGACTCATGAGACAGTGTCAAATGCTTTGCACAAGTCCAGGCAGACTATGTCAGTTGTTCTTCCCTTATCCATCAACATTGTAAATCTGATGTAGAAGACCACTAAATTTTTCAGGCAGAATTTGCCCTTAGGGAAGCCATGTTCGATGTCATCAATCACCTCCTTATTTTCCATATGACTTAGCATAGTTTCCATGAGGATCTGCTCTATGATTTTGCTGGGCATGGAGGTGAGACTGGCCTGTAGTTCCCTGCGTCTTCCTTTCTTCCCTTTTCAAAAATCGGGGTTGTTTTTCCCCATTCCAGTCAGTGGGAACTTCACCAGATTGTCACAGCTTCCCAAATATGATGGATAGATAGAAATTGCTTGGTAATTTGATCCGACACTTCCCTCAGGACCCGTAGATGCATCTCAGTCGGGTCCTATGGACTTGTATACTGACAGGTTCCTTAGATGTAAAAGGAACCTTCAGGTTCCTTAGAGGCAAAAAAATCATTGATTATCTCAACCTTTTCCATATCCCAGGTAACCAGGTCTCCTGTTTCCTTCCGGAGAGGGTCCACATTTTCTCTAGTCTTCCTTTTATCACCAACATACCTATAGAAGCTTTTCTTGGTTTCCTTGATGTCCTTGGCCAGATTTAATTCTAACAGGGCTTTAGCTTTCCTAACCTGATCCACAGAATCACAGAATGTTAGGGATTGGAAGGGACCTCAAAAGATCATCTAGTTCAATCCCCCTACTGGAGCAGGAACACCTAGATGATGTCACACAGGAAGGCGTCCAGGTGAGTTTTGAATGTCTCCAGAGAAGGAGACTCCACAACCCCCCCTGGGCAGCCTGTTCCAGTGCTCCGTCACCCTCACTGAGAAGAAGTTTGTCAAATTTAAGTGGAACCTCTTGTGTTCAAGTCTGTAGCCATTGCCCCTTGTCCTATCATTGATTGTCACCAAGAAGAGCCTGGCTCCATCCTCGTGACACTCACCCTTTATATACTTATAAACATTAATGAGGTCACCCCTCAGTCTCCTCTTCTCCAAGCTAAAGAGACCCAGCTCTCTCAGCCTTTCCTCATAAGGGAGATGCTCCACTCCCTTAATCATCTTTGTTGCTTTGCACTGGACTCTCTCCAGCAGTTCCCTGTCCTTCTTGAACTGAGGGGTCCAGAACTGGACACAATATTCCAGATGTGGTCTCACCAGGGCAGAGTAGAGGGGAAGGAGAACCTCCCTCAACCTACTAACCACCCCCCTTCTAATATACCCCAGGATGCCATTGGCCTTCATGGCCACAGGGGCACAGTGCTGGCTCATGGTCATCCTGCTGTCCACCAGGACCCCCAGGTCCCTTTCCCCTACACTGCTCTCTTACAGGTCATATACTGGAACCTGGGGTTGTTCCTAACCAGATGAAAGCCTCTACATTTGCCCTTGTTATATTTCATTACATTTTTCCCTGCCCAACTCTCCAGCCTGTCCAGGTCTCGCTGGATGGCAGCACAGCCTTCTGGCATGTCAGCCACTCCTCCCAGTTTGGTGTCATCAGCAAACTTGCTGATAGTACACTCTATTCCCTCATCCAAGTCGTTGATGAATATATTGAATAGTACTGGTCCCAGTACTGACCCTTGAGGCACTCCACTAGATAAAGATACCAGAAACTTTGTCCCATTGACCATGACTCTCTGGCTTCTTTCCTTCAACCAGTTCACAGTCCACCTCACTACCTGACCGTCCAGACCACACCTCCTCAGTTTAGCAGCAAGGATGCTTTGGGAGACTGTGTCAAATGCTTTGCTGAAGTCAATACCTGATTACTCAGACTATTTCTCTGTTTCCCTCCCATGCTACCTGTCTTTGCTTCCACTCTCTGTGGGCATCTTCTTTGTGTTTGAGTTTGTCCAGAAGCTTCCTGTTCATCCATGCAGGCCTCTAGGTATATATGCCTGACTTTCTCTTTGTCAGGATGCATCACTACTGAGCTTGGAGGAATTGATCCCTGAATATTAACCAGATCTCCTGGGCCTCTTTTCCCTCCAGGGCTTTATCCCATGGTACCCTACCAAGTTTATGCCTGAAGAGGCCAAAGTCTGCTCTCCTGAAGTCCAGGGCAGTGAGCTTGCTGTGCACCCTCCTTACTGCCTCAAGGATCCTGTACTCCACCTTTTCATGGTCACTGCAGCCAAGGCTGCTCTTAAACTTCACATTCCCCACCAACCCCTCCATGTTGGTGACAATAAGGTCCAGCATACAACCTCTCCTTTCACTTAGAGAAGGAAGTTATCATCAACGCATTTCAGGAACCTCCTGGATTGCTTCTGCCCTGCTGTGTTGACCCTCCAACAGGTATCGGGGTGAAGTCCACCATAAGGACCAGGGCTTGTGAATGTGAAGCTGCTCCTATCTGCTGAAGGAGGGCTTCATCTGCTCAGTCTCCCTGGTCAGGTGGCTTGTAGAAGACCCCTACTACAATGTAACCTGTCCCTGGTCTCCCTTTAATCCTGACCTATAAGCTCTCGGTCAGCTCCTCATACATCCGCAGGTGGAGGTCCATGCACTGCAGCCAGGCATTGACATAGAGGGCATCACACCCTCATCCCCTGCCTGTCCTTCCTAAAGAGCCTGTATCCTTCCACTCCAACACTCCAGCCATAGAAGCCATCCCACCACGCCTCAGTGATGCCAATAAGATCACAGCCCTGCAGGCATGCACACATCCCCTGCTTTAACGTCCTCTTCACCAGCTTGGCAAGCCTATGACTGAAGATGTTCTTCCCCTTCTCTGACAGGTGAACCCAATCAGCCCCCAGTAGACCAGGTTCCTCAAAGTAAGTCCTATAGTTTAAGTAACTGAACTTCTGGCTATGGCACCATAGGTTTCCAGATAGAAGCAAAAAAAAAAAAAAAAAAAAGAAGCATGCACATCTTAAAATATTTGTTGTGGAAAGCAATGTATGCAAGTGACCACAACAAGACTAGCCAGTCTTCGGTTACGGGAAACAGATGATTTCTAGAAGCTGAAAACTTCATCAGTAGTGAAATGCTACATTTACTGGATTTTACATATTTAGAAACTACATGGGGAATCTAAATACAAAACCTGTCCTGTGTTCAATCATATATTAATAACTTAGTTTTCATATTTTTTGCAGAATTCTTAGTCTACAAATCAGCCCATAAATTCCATACACACACACACTTTTCCTCATTATGGCTAATAAAACATGTGACAGCCAGGAGTACAGAATCTAATTATAATGATCTAAGTATTTTTATCACATTTATCTGTCTAAAAATCATCTTTAAAAACCCAGCCAAAAAAGACACAAACATTATTTGCTGTATTTTCAAAACCTGGCTTGACACCCAGCTTGTTTTTATTATAATCTAACAACTATCTACAATTTACTGCAATGAATGGATGCACAAGTTAACAGATTTCACTACCCTCTGTGTATTTGGGGAGCCAAAGTTCCATAGGCATGAAACGGTGGAGTTTCAGATCCTCAGCTGTGCAAACACTAATATTAAAAGCACTCTTCGGTACACACATACCTTTAAAAGTCAAGTCCCTGATTTCTGAAGGTTTTACTTCCACGGGTTTGATGGCAAATTGGTTCAGAGCAGGGGCAATACAAGCTTGTAGCTATCTGTTCCCATCTGGGCATTTGCCTTAGTGGAGAAAAGAGAGTGTCTATGAATAAGGCATCTGTTGACTGCCTGATTATGCCCAGCTAACAAAGAACAAAATCAGAAGAGGATCTGGAATTTCTTTGGGGATTTATAAAGGACTGCGATGAACAACTTGGAATCACCTCAGTGACATAGCAATGATTTTACACATCACATTTGAGGCAATCAGTCGTTTTCGTAATTTTTTTTCAAGAAGCAGAAGTAAGGAAGCAGCTGAAGAATGCAGTCTTGATTCTCATCTTGGAGTCTACTCTTTAAATGGAAGATCTCTGAGTTCTGGTATTCTCCTCAGCCCCGATAATTTACCTAAACCTTTTACCTTCCAAGAACATGACCTCATCCCTAGTGTAATTTAGAGTGAATATTTCTATTCCTGTTGCAAAACGTTGTCTACAGTGAGTAAATCAATAGCAATATGTAGCTTTCTGAGGTCTATCTCCCTCTGTCCTACTAAGTGAAAATAACAGTTTAGGACTAAAAAAAAAAATGCATCCACTTGCAAATTTATAAATCTATTTTATACATCTATGCAGGTATCTTCCTGCAAATTATAATCACAACTAAGCTGTCTGACAAAACAGGTTTCTTCATTTTCAGCACACAGTGAAGCACATGACATATGTCATGTATTCACTGAATGAATATGCAGAAACTGGAATGCATACGCCTATGTACTCTCTATGATGAATTAAAGAAATAACACGCATGCATGCTTTCAAATCCAGACAAGTTTCTCTGAGCTGTGTTTTATACTTTCCATTAATTATATAGGAGAAATGGGAAGATCTCGAACTGAAGGAGTCTTTAAGGAGAGAGGTAAATAAATAATTGAATACTGCATTGCTTCAGATAGCTTCCACATTCTTTTGCCCTAAGATATCTCTTTCAAGCTTTAGGGAATTAATAAATTAGACCAGTGATCTGACTATTACACCTGCTTTGGGGGACCATAAAGAAAGGAAAAAAAATCAGGGTGGAAACATTTCGTCTTGTAATTTATTCTACTTCATTATAGCTTAACATCTTCCCAAGTGAAAAAAAAAAATAAAAAATACACAAACAAACAAAACAAAATGAAAAATCTGCTTAAAAACCGTGGATTTAAAAGTGATGTTATTTATTTATTTAGTGGATCACATGAAAATACAAAAATTACATGAAAATTCAAAAATCTACCTCCAAACATTCACTTTATATTCATAGGTAATTTGTTTTAAATACACACATGTTTTATATAATACTTTTCTTTTGAAACTAAGATATGCTGAGTTTAAAGTTATGACAAATAATAAAAGGTATAGGAAGAAACGAGAAATTTTGAGACTGTGTTCTTGAATTTACTCCATGAAGAACACTAGTTCAATCTAAATCTAGTGAAAATTCGTGAACTCTGTTATTTCTAAACTCTGTTTAAATTCAGGGTGTGACCTGAGATCACGCACATCCCTCTGGCTGTGCAGTCCCTGTTTGCCATGTAAAGTAGAGCCTGACAAGGAGGTGTGAATGCCTCACCTTCTGCCCACTACTTCAGAGGTTCAAGGCCTCTATGGGCTGGGAGATTAAAGTTAAGTTTCCTTCTATTCTAAGGGGAAGCATGTTAACGAACAGCACATGGGACTGTCTTATAAACTTGCCATGAATTTGTTTAGCATGAACAAACTGATTTAGTAAAAGAGAGTTCATAGGTGAGAAAGTAGAATCCAAAGACATTCCCTCCTCTCTTCTTTATGGTCTTCACAGCTAAAGGTTGTCTACTTGAGCATTTTCTTCAAACTTACATGCTGAAAATTCATACCCATGGTTTCAAACATATTTTGTAATATAGATTCCTGTAAAAACGTTTAGACTGCCTTTTACTGCCTTTTTTTTTTTTTCTCCCTAGCCAAGAAAACACAGTGCACCCAAGAAAACATTGTGAGGGAGCTGCTATTATCTCTTCCCTCCCTTATGATAAAAACCACCAAGAATCCCCCTCAGTTGTCACAGTACAATATGGAGGAAGATTTAAATATTGCCATTAAGCTTTCGAACTATCTAATTCCAGATTTAGCTGGTTTCTTTCTGCTGATGTCATTTACTTAAAAATGCTGCACAGAATCAGATATGTTTGGTTATGAATGATTAAGTGTGCATAAAGTTTTTACCAGCACATTAATCATCCCGTATAGAAAGAAGCATGACACTGGTTAGAAGTTCACCACTTCACTGCCCATGGGAAGTGTAAAGTTTTAGTAGACAGCCAGAGATTGCTTACCTTTACGACAGGCCAAGCGCTGAGTAAGATTCGTTGAATTTGCATTTCCCTGAACAGTAGTTTAGTTTGGTTAATGAGAATAATTGTCCTTTGACAGTATGACTGGCAAGCAGCAGGAACAACAGCAGTGGCAAAATCAGATTAGGAGTTTTAATTACGCTTTATTGGATGCCTGCTCCCAGAATCTAAGCCAGACACTGAAGAACAAACTAGTTCAGGGGAATGCAGGTATCTCCATATATCATGAATTTACCGCCTAGCTCTGCCCAAATCTGGACACACTCTTCTGTGATCCAGCAGAAATGGTTTTATATAGCAGAGCAGCAGCATTCCAAGAGACTACGGACAAAGTGTGGCCCCACTGTTGTACGTTTTGAAAATACAGTTAGTAAAGGGTTGTGTTTCTATTTTCAAGTATGTACCACTGTAAGTACCTTCAGAATGTTTATGTGAGCTTTCTACTACTTTCACACTAAAGAGTCATCATAAATGTCACTCATTTCTGAGCAGGAAAGTCCCTTTCCTGTCTTCTGTGGGGCTACCATTCAGATTGGGCCAAGTTACTTTTGTGTGTCAAGCCTGAAAACAGATGATTGTAAAAGCGTCTCCAGTAGCCCAGCTTTTGTATTCAAGCCTTCTTTCTCCCCTTTAAAAGCAAAAAAAAAAAAAAAAACATAGAAAACATTTGCAAATGTTTATAGGAATTATACTTAAACTAGATGTGTGAACATCAAACCTATGAGATTTCTCTACATATCCAGCTCCCAGAGATACCCTCAGGAATCCTGCTGTCCTGCATTCCTGCTGCACATCCTTAATGAGCATCTGTTACTACTAAAACATACTGGGGTTTATACACTATTTCTCTGGGTGCTCTCTGGGACTTATACACGCATGCAATCCTTCCCAATTCCCAAAGTTATTTACCTCTTTGATTTATTGGGGAGGTGTTTTAGACAGCCCTCCTGCTGCTGTAGAGATGCAAGCACTGCTGTGGCAGAACAGTGTTGCTTCCTGTACTTGGCTGACCAACTGCAATCTCTTTGATTTATGAATAATTTCTTCTGAAGTCTGTGTAAAACTGTCAGAGCAAAAATTTCAATGACTCAATTTACATTTATAAAATCAGTGACTGTCCCATAAACCTATCCTTAGTAGGTACCATAGCAACTTGTAAACTGGAATATCCAGTATTGTCAGCATCTAGTTAAGTAAGAAACACTGGAATAACTAAAATATATCAGCAGAAATGGGAAATAAATTCTGAACTGTAGAAATCCAGACTAGGGTTTTGCAAAGGTGCAAGCCTCAAATGCAGTAGGAAGCATATCTTAGCACTCCAAAAAGTCCAAAAAAAATAATACGTGTATAAGAAGTTATGCAGATTTTAAGTTTGCTTCTTGACACCTACATTTGTAACTTGGATACTGAAGATATAGAAACTACTTCTCAAGAGATTGCTATTTCTTTCTCACATGGGAAGACTAAATGGAGGAGTACAAAAATGACCAGTCATGACTATGACCTGCACCAGCTCTTTATTAGTAGGTTTACTATCAAAAGTCACATTTGAGTTTCAAAGGTTCATCATGTTTGAGTTTCTTCATAAAACGGCAGATGAAGTTTGCATAGTAGACCTCAAGCAAAATATTACCAGAAAATATGGGAATTCAAGTAAATAACAACAATGCATCTTTACAGAAACTGACTGAAGACTTATAAGAAATCATTCATTTACTGTATTAAAATATGCCTAATACTACTCCTGAAAATTAATATTCAATGGACTTATGATGGTATTTGAGGGATTGTTATTACTTTGCCTATTTGGATAAGACACATTTTTCTGCAATAAAATATGCTAAAACATGAATATTAAGCAATTTCAGTACAAATAACTTTCATGTTCTACTTAACTAATCATCTGATGAATAATAAAATCTAAGAAAGTTTACAAAAACATGAAATAAATATAGTATGTGTAATGATGTTGCAAATTAAGACTACCCAGCAGAAATCATTTACCTTTTTCTAACATTAGCCTAAAAATAAAACCCAACTGAGATTTCTCTTAGCCTCTCCCTGCACGACCAGCTAGATCTTCATTAAACTGAACTTTCAGGATAATAAAGCAATGGCATGATGAATATTCTTAAAGGTCAATACTAATTAATGGCATTAATGTATTTTACATAGAAACAGCTGTTTGAGGACAGATTTTTTTTTCACAAGCGGCTGCAAAAGTCCCTTCAACACTTCTGTGACAAAAAACTTGAAGGTAGATAGTTAGAATACATGGCTTTCTGAACACTATAGTGCATTTGGTGTGTGTGTGTGTGTATTTTCATGTGCATGTGTGTACACAAATAAACATGAGAATTTTGATCAGGTCATTAGTTTAACAGTGTCAACATTTCCAAAGAAACAAATCATATCCCCATACATACAACGCCAGCATTGAAGGAAATCAAGCATCTGCCCAGCTCCTGTGTTGGTTGAACTCAAACTTGCACACTTCATGTAAACACTTCATATGGGTTCAGCTACAAATAAGTTATTATTATAAATGATGCATCATGCTGCCTACTTCTCTCTTAAAAAGATGGGGCTTTCCACCTCAAAATGACCTAGCTGTCTGTGAATGAGAAAGGAAATCTGTTCCTGGGCTTGTCTCTGCGCTTGCATTGTGGGTTATCTTTACATTAGCAAACTGTGTACCACAAGAGGGGTTCTGTAGAACAAAGCACTTCCTGTTGAGTTTTTGGGAGTTTTTACTACAGACTCATTCTAGTTCAGTCTTGCAGTGCACGTGAGATTTGCAGAAAAGCATCTGGTTAAGTTCCATCCAAAAAGCCTTCACTTTTTGCACTCCAGCACTGTTTCCATCATAGTAATGAAAACATTGAAAGCTGGGGTGCTTAGAACATCTCCTTCAATACTTCTCATTCTAAATCAAATGCTAATATGGATGTGCCTGTCGTCAAGACATTACATG
Organism: Streptopelia decaocto; assembly: GCF_964273445.1. NCBI lineage: Eukaryota > Metazoa > Chordata > Aves > Columbiformes > Columbidae > Streptopelia > Streptopelia decaocto. The sequence goes on from NC_138663.1 coordinate 159,458,426, forward strand.
TAGTCATTTTTCAACTTGACCAGTCTTGAGGACCTTAAAAGATGCAAGAAGCTGTGAACTTTTCTCTTATACTCCTCCATTCATGCACCCTTCACAAATCATTCCAAAACTCAGCACTACTTGAAAAAGAGGAAGACATAGTTTGAAATAGCTTCAAAACTGCGTAGGGTCTGGGCCTTACCTTCTTTTGTAGCTAAACAGATGAGTTAATAATTTCTGCTTTGCCTCATACCAACCGCAAAAGATTCTCAGACCAGTTTACCCCTGTCATTATTCTGGCTTTCTGAGTGACAACACTTGTTAAGAGCACCCAAAGTCTATCCATACATTAAAAGTTAAGGAAGATACCATTTGATTCCAGAAGCAGCAAGTGTTTGTAATTTGCATTATTCCCCTTACGGTAAGCTTTATAGAGTCACTTTGACTATTATTTGTACATACAACCTCAAAAAAAAAAATAGCAGTTTGAAAGCTGTGAGACCAGAAAAGGGCTACAAAAATGAAGATGGGACTGGGGCATCTGTAACGTAAGGAAAGGTTGAGAGAGCTGGGACTGTGAAGCTTGGAGAAGAGATGGCCTGTGAGGGATCTCATCGATGTGCACAAATCTTTGAAGGAAGGGTGCGAAGAAGATGGAGCCAGGCTCTACTTAGTGGTGCCCAATGACAGGACCAGAGGCAATGGGTACAACCTGAAGCACAAAAGATTCCCTCTGAACATCAGGAAACACTTTTTCACTGTGAGGGTGACCAAGCACTGGCGCTGGTTGCCCAGAGATTGTTGTGCAGTATCCATTCTCAAAGATACTCAAAATCCAACTGGACAGAGACATGAGCAAACTGCTGTAGCTGACCCTGGTCTGGGTAGTGGCGTTGGACTAGATGATCTCCAGAGGAACCTTCCAACCTCAAATATACTGTAATTTCCTAAAGAACTTACAGTGATTCATATGAACCTTGGCCATTTCTGTCTTCTTCCATTCCTATTATCTTGCAAAGGGGTGTGAATTTTCCTTCTTCAGCAGAATAAGGCATGTTCTGTCTCAGGAAATCCTTTTGATTGATGATCCTTATTTGGAGCAATGTAACTTGGGCCTCACAGTCTCAGCTGTAGGGCACTTGCTGCTGTGGATTTATCAGAACTTTTACAGTATTTAATGTTTTCCTTAGACCCACTGACACCTGCAGTCAGGTGATTCAATAATCACTACAGCTTCCCTTGAAAAAAGATCAGTCAACGCAACTGTATACAAAAATTCATAATGTGAAATTTAAATGTCTAAAAATGAAAATTTTATATTAATGGTCAAACTTTTTAAAAATTTTACTTGTTGCCTGGTAATTTTATTCTGGAGACAGAAGCCAAGCATCCGGTTTTACCAACACTGGAATGCTGCAGCTGTAAACTGTTCTAGTGAGGCTTCAAATGCACATAAGGAGCACCTAACTTCCATCTGCAAATAAACTTATTTACAGAAGTCTTCGGTGTTTTAGCAGTAGTTGCCTCTCTTTAGTTGGAAAATCTTTTCCTCACTTCGCTGTCTTAAGGGCAACCACAGTTGTTACAACTCGAGAAACATCACAGTTCAAGGGTTAGAACAAGTTTAGCATGCTGGGCATCTTCAGGCTGCTTTTATTTGCTAAGCATTCGCAAGTAACTAGCTAGTTTAAGGGGTGTAGGAAGAATGGACTTCCCTTCTGCAGGCCAGTGCCTACTTCAAATTCCTGGAGGAAGAGTAATCTAAAAAACTGTCTACAAAATCAAAGGAATGAACTATTGTTTCAATCAAAGTAACAAATATTTTTTTCCTAAAATATTGCTTTTTCTCCCCAGAGAAAAGAGGCTACATGAGCCTTCTCTTTAGATGACCACAATGAGGAGTTTCATATTTTTCAGGTATCTAGTTGGCAAAATAACCATAGGCTTATTTAGCTCATATATTATATTTACCACTGTATTTTAGGCTGACTAGTCAATAAAGCCTCTATTCCATAAAATCTGAAGCAACCATTAAAATGATATAAAGAGGATAGCCATGACATTAAAAAAGGCCTAATTTTTTTTTTTCTTTGAATGGAGTGTATGCCTCTGCATTCTTTAAACAGACAGAACATGAATCACTTTCTAGAAAGCTTCTCTTTATTGGATAAAAGTATAAATAATGTCAGTGCCAAATCTTAAGCCAAAAGGAAAGTAAGAGTCACATTCTTCCTTGGAAACAGCACCTTTGTCTTAATGGTGGCTATTGAATGTTACAGCTATATGTCAATGAATAGAGAAAGAAAAGAGAGAAGATCCAGCATTAAAATCTACAGACAAAAAGGACATTTTCATCACTAATTTTAGCAAAGTTCCTTTACTGTTTTCTTAAATTATGGCTTTGCTAGAAGAGAGTATTTTTATTTATGTATCCCTACAGTGGTCAATATAGTAGAAAAGGAGAATATAGTAGAAAACAGAGCAAAAATCAACTGTTCAGTGTCATGGAAAGTAACTGTTCCATAGTTCTTTTCTGTTCTCAGTACAGAATAATATAAGAAAGCAGGGAAGACAGAATAAATGCCAATCCAAAATATTGCTGAGTGAATCACTTCAAGAGATGGGTCAGAGGATAGTGGCCTAAAGACTGACACTTGACTTTGGAGTGTAAATAGCCAAGTCTATCTCATTTTTGTGAGCTGATAGTGTCCTGAATAATTTTCCTCTTGTATGTATTGTCCAGTTTCTCTCATTTGACATCTTGTCATCTGTATGCAATTGTACGGGATTTACAGTGATTTTTTTTTTTTTTTCCCCCAACTAAAATTAAAATTCTAACCTTTTGATATCTGTAACTCTCATGTGAGGACACTTGTATGTAGAGTTGTGTTTGTGTAGTTCTTCTCAGCTCTCTTTCAGCACAGAAAACCAGTTTGGTCATTTACTTCTGCAGCTGAGTAAAAAACAGTATAAAGGCTCAACTTCCACAGGAGGACCCAGATGTCAGGAAGCAGAGTCTCCACCACTAAATGGTCTCCTGTCATTATAACTGAGACCTGCAGAGTGAGAACACCAGATTCATGCTTCTGGATGAGAAGTTCAGGCCTTGAGGAAAGAGGGCAAAGTCCACTTATGGTGCTCTGATTGCTTCAGATTTCACCAGCCACAAACTACCAATCCCATAACCAGTCTTTGCACAAAAGTAGCTCAAAATAGTAGCAATAGGAACCCTGGTAAAGCTGATGGGGAGATCTGTGAGGATCATTTCAAGGCTGTGCTATTTATTAATCTCTCAAATTCAGAAGTTTTACATACAACTACAATTTTTAAAATAAAAACTAGAAAATACAGTGTTTCTGGACAGCAGAATGTTCAACCTCATAGACTTCTCTCATATTGTGAAGCCAACAAAGACTATAAAAATCTTAAAAAGCTGCAATTTTGCTATTCATGTTTTCAGGTATATTTTTCTTCAGGAAACCAAACTGAGATTTTTAAATGAACCACTGAATTACCATATCAACTGTAAAAATATCTTTTTAATAGAATTAAATTAGCATTGTTTAAGGCTGAGTTGGTTCATACTCACATTCCATCAGAACACATTTTCTTAAAACTATCTGTTAAACAACTTTCCTGATGGTATTCAGACTGTTTGATACAGTGAGTCCAATGTCAGTACTTCTGATTGGTCACAGATTTTGTAGGAATATTACTACACATGATTAATTTGCTTTGCTTCTCATTCTGTCTGAATGACACTAAAACATCTTGCTGAATGCAAGAGACACACTAATCATGATCTTTAGCCTAAATGTAAACCCTGACATCTTGAAAATGTGCTAAATACATTCCAATAAAAGACTGAAAAGTAAATTAAAAAAAAAAAAAAGCCCTTTAAGATAAAAAGAACTCCACACTTCAAGTTACCTAGGGTGATAAAGCAGAGGAAATACAATGTTTGGATGTTTTTTTTCTCTTTGGTGCATCCAACAAGGTTCGAGTTTTACTACCAACAATAAACATTTCCTAATATATAGTAGTGCTCTACGAATTGTTTCAGAATCTGCCCTTGTGTCCCAATAGAAAGGAAGTCTCAGTGACTTGATGTAAATCCTAGGTACACTGAAGTCACTGACAATTTTGTGTTAGTCAGGACTTTATCCTCAATGTCTAACAATTACATTTATTTTGGGAAAGAAAAAAAAAAAAGGTGCAATGTTATTATGTCATTGAAGTGATAATTTTGAGAAATTAAGAAAGAAAGAAAAATACCTAATGAAGGAAGAGATATCAGAGTTTACAGGCCATGTAATCTCTAAGTTTGACCAAGGACACAGCAAATCTGAAAATTTAGAAGTCTGTGTTAGCACATCCAGTAAATGGAAAAACAGAAAATACTGTAGCATCCTTAAGCGTGCTACAGGCATTTTACCACTTGTTATCTCACCACGAATTTTTATAAAGGATAACTGTGTTTCTGAGGCATAGTGAATGAGATTTGCTACTTACTATTACTAGGTCATATTTATGTGCCCTGCAGACACAGCATGTTTGCCTATTCCCTATATTTGTAAGCCATCCCAATTGATATCAAGAATGAGGCTGCATTTGTCCAGTTGCAATACTCTACTCCTCTGGCAAAATGAGGATGGCTTGGGAGACAGTAGTCATTTCTGACACTACTTACATCTTTCATTTCTAGGAGCTATCTAATCATGCCTTCAGAGTAGAGTCTCAGGAGTAACAGGTTTGAGAACTTTTCCAGGCTCAGGTGAGCAGACAAATAGCCTCAATAACACACTAGTAAAAGACACTAAAAATATCTCTCCCAGTTAAAATGTGAAATCCAAATGTTTTCTCGGTTCATCTGGAATATTCAGGGTAGTCTGAAAGGCCTGACATATATCACGAAAGGTACTTTTACTGCTGATACCCAGGAGACTGCCAAGTCTGTGTATGGAACAGCCCCCTTTGCCCTCACACTTTCCTTTGCCAGCAAAGCATCATTATGACAATATGTGGTCTACTCTTGTTACTAACTATGCTTATAACACTCTTCCAGGATGGTTAAATAATGGCTATCTACAGGCATTCATAGCATTTTCTGAAGCTTCAAGAAATAAAGTGAAAAAAATAGCATGCGGTGATACTTTCCAATCCTGTGAGTTACATTTAACAACACTTTAGGCATCTTAGAACTGTTTTTCAATGAAAAACAGCAGCATAAAAATGAAAGCAAGTTTTGAGACACATTTTTGTGTACCACTCCACACACAATTTCGACACCTTTCGGCCTCATCCTGTCATTCGGAATAATTTTATTTCACTATTAATATTATATAGAACCATTTTGTGAAAATTTTAATCACGTTACATTCCTCTAATAGTGACAGCTTAATGTATTTAGTGTGAAATCAGTCTATATTATGTATAAACAAAAGTTCCAAGTCTTCATCATTATGTAAAGACTTCATATACATGAGTTGATGTAAGGTTAGAAAGATTGGTGGAGATGTTATTTATATTTTACTCACTGAAATAAGAAGAACTAAATTGTTTTTTTTCTCAATAGAAACTCTTTTTTTTTCTTTTCTTTAACCACACTCATGAATACAACAATTTGAATGATGATTAGTATCCTGTTTGGATGTATACTGTATAATTTTAGACTGCTTAAAGAATCATGCTGTTTCATCTGTTTTTTCTTGATTGATAGCTACTCTGTAATTAGGGTGTGTTCTAAAATGACCTCAAATGGACTATAAATCCCCAACCTTCCGTAATATCTGTAAACACATTAATTATTTTCCAGTTCTGTATTTTATCCCCTTTGAATTTGCTATGAGGTTTTCTGTATTTAGATTCACAAATGGTTTAAATTTGAAGACCCTGAATGTAGGCTTTGTCTGATTCTCTTTTTTCATTTGGTTCTCTTATCAACTGTCCTGAAGGGAAAAAGTGGGGATGACATTTGGAGAAGATTAAAGATATGAGAATATTTTGGTTTGAGAGAAAATTCTAAAATGTTGCTATTTGATTACATGTTCTTTTTGGCTACTGTTCGTGGGACCTGTTTCCAATTACCATTTTGAAGGCAAACTAACTTAATGGTAGAAATGGTATGAACAAATATTGGTGTCCATGAAGCACTCAGTCATGAATGGGTGGTTTCAATTATCCCAGATTTGACTGGTAGGAAAGGTTGAACATTCATATCTCGTTGACCCATGCACAGTGTTTATATAGAGCTTATTGAAGCTTACTGAACCCTAACAAATCAGTGGAGGAAACTCGTGTGCAGAAGGCTAATTGAGGAACAATTCGTAGTACACGAAACTTTCTTCATAACAGAGTTCATGTTTTCTGTGACATTTTAAGTCATAGCGGGTATGAATTTGTACACAATCCCAGGTGGCTGCAAATGGAATCGAATGGATTGGTAAAGAAATAAAACTGCACAGTTTCTGGTCCAAGACGTAGCTTAAATTTGTATTCAGATCTAGGCATGATGACACAAGATTGTGCACAGTGCATTATGAAGAGTCTATCTATTTCTTAGTCAAGTTTTGTAACCTGTGCTAAGCTCTTCATTGCCAAGGACAAGATTAAGATGACTCTACAGTTTTAGAATAGTTCATGATGCATGGTCTTCTTTAATGTTAACCTAAAATCCCGTTTCTAATAAGAAAACAAACATCAGAAATATACAGGATTAAAAAATAAAATGTTTTATCCAAGATGAGAAGCACAGAATTACCATCTAGAAAAACAGATTCTTCTGAAATTAACTTTTTTATTACAGCCTAGAATAAAACAAAATTACAAAAAATAAAAGGACGGGCCATTTTTGAGAGCTGAGACTGAAAATCTCTCTGTTTATGTAACTTTAATGGAAAGATAATGAAATAAGTATCCTCTGGCTTATTCAGGGGAAAAAAAAAAAGGTATATATTTGTCTAATACTGTGCTGAGTACGCAGCTGCTGTGGACCCATATGTTTTATTATACTTCTGTAGTGACTCTAACATGTCACTAGCCTAGAGGTGCTAGACAGCATAAGTGAGCAGTAGACCTTACATAAATCAGATGAAAAAAACACTGAAGCAGCAATAAACATTAGTTCATTTGATTAACACTGTGGCATTATGGACAAACACATAAACAAAGAAGTTCTGAAGAAGCTCTCTACATTTAAGAGTTCTTATAATATTTATAGCATATATTATAAGGAAGAACAAATATTTTTAGGAAATTTTATAATTTGTATTCACAGAATACACATAATTTAAATATGATTTCTATCTCTTTTCCTTACCAATATACATTTGAACATTTTTCTGTATGACTTCAGCTGGCTCAGTTTTGGAGAAATTAATCACTACGTAATGGTGCCTGACTTCCCTAAACAGACAAAAAAAGCGCCAGGTATTGGGTATTCCTGATCAGTTTTCAGTGACCTTTGGGGTTCCTCAATAGTTTTCAGTGACCTTTGGGGTTCCTCAATATTTCCGTTAATAACTAGAGGAATCAAAATTCCTCCAAAATCACAGTGTCGAGGCTAAACATCTCTGTTTTTCAGACGCTGCAGTTAGTAGTGTCTAAATATAAACAATATTACTACTCATGTTTAAAACTGAAGTGCACTGGGATGAAGTAAACTAAAACTGTTAGAATCACTATAGGCCTAAAACAGGCAACCTGAATGAACCCAACTGTTTTCAGTGTCCAGTAAGAAGAAACCCCAGTTCTTTTCAAAGCAGTTTTGTCTATTCAGTATTTCTGTAGATTAGGAGTGTTACAATTTTCTTATTAGGTTTTCCAAGCATGATGTAACTATATTCCCTCTTATCTGCTTAAGTTCTTACACCACGCATATTACAGTGGGAAAAGTCACTTTATACAAAAACAAAAACCCAAACAATATAAAACTGTATCTCTGACTGAGGCAGAAAGTGTGACCACAAATCTGCTTCTGGTAAAGACTAATGCAATGTGTGTCAAATTAATGTCATCTTGGGTGTAATTCAGCTCCAGCTTACAAACCCTAGTGCTTGATTCATCTACTTAAATATAGGTGTGTAGTGCCATCTGAGAGACCCTGGAGTACCTGAGCCAGCCACAGATATGACAGAGGTGTGAGGTGAGCACCAAGACTTTCTGGACTGGCAGCTGGAGGCCAGAAGTGATACCCCAGGAAAGCAAAATGTCATTAGACTTACTGTCTGCTTAGTCGAGGAACTAATCAATGTACTCAGAAGAGACCGGAGATCTATTCAGCTTACCTTGAAGTAGACAACTTTACAAAGGTAGCTGTGATCTGACTCTGAATCCCATTTCTAATACAGGAAAATAACATGCTTGGAGAGAAAACTAGAATTCTTTCTAAGCATTTTTTTTTCTGCTTTGATATGAATACACAATGCTGCTCAGTGGTACATTTTTTATCAATACAGCATGCAGAAATAATATTTTAATACAGCTTATGTAGGTAATCCTATATATAGGCTAAGGTTTAGAAATATACGTGACATATATCATGGATATATCAATACCAAGGCCAGTAATAACAATAGTAAATCTGTGATGACAGTTTGAACTGGATATTGGTTTCAACTAATAATATTTGTCTGACTTGCTAAGATAACTACGTTAAGACTAATACGCATCTGTGAATTAATATTCTTACACCTGAGACTCATGTCTCCAATTATATACCCAGAACATATGTTTTTTCATGCTGATCTCTATTGCTGATATCTATTACTATTAAAATATTTGGAAATAAAAAAGCAACTTAAGCTTTGTAACTGTGTGATGAACATTTTTAACACATTAACCCTGAAAAAGAAAGATTAAGGAATGTCTGTAGGTTTCCAGCATGCACAAGTTTTACTTAGGATATTTCCTTTTTGAAAAACAAAACCCAGATATTTCTAACCCTGGCATGTTGTGAGATATTTACCACAGTATTCAAACTATCTTACACACAAGACACACACACACACACAAATTATGTATATTTTATATATAAATATGTATAAAATATTAAAAGGTGTCTATTTTATACACATATATGTTTTAACTAGCTTTTCCTTTAGTAATTTTATAAAAGATAAATAATCTTGAATTGTTGGTTTGAACGAACTGAGGAATGTAAAAATTTTACCAGTTAAAAAGAAATACTGCTAATTACTGTCAGAAAAAAGTTCCATGAAGAAAATATTTGATGCTGTGTTCCAGCATGTATATTTAATATAATTTTGTATATGAATCATTAAGTTATACAAAATATCAAAGGAAGGTGTTTTCAAAGAACATATTGTCTCAGCAGTTCTGTAAACAGTATTACAAGGCAAGAGGTCTTCTTTGTAAAGTAATATTAATAGCTGAGGTGGCATTTTTGTGTCAAGGCTTTTAAAGCAATTATGTTTAAAGAGCTGCTGAGATTTCTGTGAAACTGGACTGTACAGATTAGAACATTTCCTAATGTCTCCTTATTTCGTGTTTATATTTTACCTGATTGGTTAATTGTGATCACAAAACATGTCACCTTCTATTTAATGGCTCTTACTTCTAAATCTAGAGAAGCATGAGTGTGTGTATATATATATATATGTATATATATATGTATGTGTATATGTGTGTGTATATATATGTATATATATATTTCTTACATATTTTAAAAGTGGGAAAAAATATGTATAAAGATTGTGTTCTGATATCATGTATACTTTCAGAGGCTGATCCGCCAACCTATCCTAACATAAAAGTAAACCTAGGCTTTTCAAGGCATTTTTATAATTTTAAATTATTTGCTTGCTTTATATTTAGTTACACTATCACTTTATGACTTACAAAAGTAATCTGGTTAACAGTATTGCATATTTAGTGATCTCAAATATGTTTCACATTTCTTTATCATGTAGCTGGATCCCAGTTGGTAACACAGCTACAGTCAGAATTTTTCATTAACCTGGTCAAAACCTTTTAAGAGTCTTTGCTTTTTGCTAAGCTTTTTTTAAAACTGCCAGTTTGAGGCAACACTGATAATAGTTAGTCCACTGTGACAGATACTATATTCTACTTTCATCTTCCAAAATAAAATACAAGTCTGTTTATGTTGGCAGCAGAGATGTAATGAACATCTGCATTTGGGCACTGATCATGAGGCTAGTGCAAAAAGGAAACATCAGAATTACTGAAAGTCTGTAACTGGATGACCCAAAACCTTCCATGAGGTCATCAGCTGAATCATTTGTCTTACCTAGGACATGGTACTTACGCAAAAGTGATAAAATGTGTTATTACTTTTTAAAGATCTATGCTAGAGGGAAAGATAACCCAAGTTTTCTGAAATCGACAGAAGACATACAAAAACTACAAAACAAAGTTAATGAAGAGTTACGCCCTGATAATATGAAGTCAAAAATCATCTCAGGTCTTTAGAACTCTCTTGATTATACATAATGTAAGTATTTTGTGATCTATTTGGATATTCACAGACATGGTTTTCATTAAATAAGTAAACAATACTGAGTTTATAGAACAGACAGACTTCTTGTCATCATGAATACATTTAGCCTTTCTGTTTTTAAAGTCAGTTCCTTACAGAGATACTTTTGTCACTAAGTCACTCCTTCCATTGGGGATGTTTTTGCCCTTCCTTTTTAGATTTTATGACTGAAGGAAGTTAGAAAATAACACACACAAAGCAGAATATGAAGTCTGATACATTTTTCAATACTGCTTTGTCTTAGAATTACCAAAATTTCTTAAATATATCAAATTGTGAGCATGACAGTATATTAGAAAATTATAATGATTTAATGTCTAGCTTTCTTGAAATATTCTTCAAGATCAGGTTTGTCTTTTTAAGCTTATGATCATCAGCAGAGATGCTTTCAAAAGCTTTTATCATAACCCTTTTCCACTCCATTATGCGTGGTAGTGGCTTTGGTTTGTTTTTTTCTTTTTTTCCATAAACAATCACTATTATTCAAGTAGATGTCCCCTAATTTCATTATCTTGCAATTTATGTATTAAACAGTCTACGTAATTCTCTATAATTACAGCAAATTTAGTTTTAGTTGATGAGGTGTGTTCATCTGTCTTTTCTATAATTCCATTTTCAGATTAATGGTTTGGTATTATCTGTTTTCCTAATTAAAACCTTTTCAGGTAAAATACACTTCATTACACTTATAGCAAACATGTTAATCCATCAGGATTACCTGATAGTCCAACGTTCTTAGACAACCAACAATTTGTTTGGAGTATTTTTAAAGTATTAAAAAGGAGCATTAAAACTGAGGTTAACAAAGGACGTTTAAAAATACAATATGCAGTAATCTAATCAGTACAATATTAGCTGAAACCATTATTTGGGGTTATTTGTATAGTTGTTTTCATGAAAAAAAATTGTTTGCAGCTGGGTAGTTGAAGTACAGTAATCACTGATAAAAAGTACGTCAGCTAAGTTAGCTGAACCGACAACAAACAGGTTTATTTTAAGCACAGCTACTACTGATTCTCCTTTTCAGAGAAAGGAGAACTGTTGCATCTGGCAAAACATGACACTACTTTTCAGTTATTTATGATAGTGGTCCGAGTAATGTGCAGCTTGGGGAGAGAAAAAAGAGTCGGGTGGCTATCTGGCCCTGGGGAGCTCAAAGCTTTTCTAATCCACATGACTACCATCCTTCAGGGAAAATGTGGTTTTTTCTGGGGATTACTGGAGAACCAGATACTCTCCAACATGTTACACCCTGCTGTGGTTAATAACAGAAATCAGCAAGTGAAAGAGATTTGGGGCCTTCATGTCCTGGAGACTCCTCTGTAACATCCAGCTCCCTCTGACCCCTCTGTGGGACCAGAGGCACTGCCAGGGCTCTGGGGGTCCTGCCAGGTCAGCATGGGCATCAACATATGGAGACAGGCTGGTATGCTGAATGCTGTAGCATGTGTTTTCAAACTTGTCCTGCAAACACGACTTAAAGATCCGAATATCACAGAAACCATCTGTAACTTTTATTCTAAGGTAGAGAAAAAGTGGTAATTAAATGATAAAAAGCCTTTCAATAAGTGAAATTTATTAGGTGAGCAGCACTGAATGAAAGCTGAAAGCACATCAGCCAACATATCATGTATTCAGGAATGTAATTTTTAAGGAATGTCTGAGTTTTTCCTTTAAAATTTATCTAACATTTACTGATATTTAAAAATTAATGGGTTAATTTAATGCCATTCATTACTTGAGTTTGAGAGGCAATTAATGTTTTCTTGTCACTGCTAAACTGCTTTGGTTATTACTGACCTCTCTGCTGGCGCCAACTGGTACAGTCTGCCATGAAAGCACACCACATAATCTATCCACAAAACAGTTGCAACATCCTTTATTCCAGAAAAGAAAGAAAGGAGCATGATATGCAAGCAGCAGGCTATTTTTCTTCCCATTAAAATATATATTGCTCTCAGAGTCTGAATAATAATTTATCATTTTCTTTGTATTTTGGATTTGTTAATAACAAGTTTAAAAGAGAATAATGGAGATAAATATCTTTAATTTTCTACTTCATTTTGCCTTCAGAATGCTCAGACAACTTGCACCTTTCTGATTTTTACTACTAATTCCTACCATGTGGTAAATTAAATACAAAACTTAAGCTAGGGAACCATATAAACAATTAGAAAGACAACAGGAACTTAGAATGCAGAAATTTTAAAACCACACATACGCACAATCTTTGAACAGCAAAATTACATCCAGATTCACTGGCCTAACCCTCAGACTCACCAACACCCAATCCACTTCACTTCCAGATTAGAAACAAATTTTCATCTGAAACCACTATTTAATCCAAGAGTGCGCTGAAACCACTGCCAGCAATGTGTACTTGCATTGGTTAATTCATTCCTTGTATTCCACAACTGAAATTTGTCCATCTGGTAGTTCTTATCTGCTGCATGTTTTGGGGACCTTCGTTTTCCATATGTGTTTTTACAGCACCAGTTAAAATTGGATCATGATGCTCAATTCATGCTATTAAACACTATGAAAATACAGATAACAATTTACTATATTAAATTCTGGGCCCCTCAGTTCCAGAAGGACAGGGAACTGCTGGAGAGAGTCCAGCGCAGGGCAACAAAGATGATTAAGGGAGTGCAGCATCTTCCTTATGAGGAAAGGCTGAGGGATCTGGGTCTCTTTAGCCTGGAGGAGACTGAGGGGTGACCTTATTAATGTTTACAAATACATAAAGGGTGAGTGCCACGAGGACGGAGCCAGGCTCTTCTCGGTGACAACCAACGGTAGGACAAGGGGTAATGGGTGCAAACTGGAACACAAGAGGTTCCAATTAAATTTGAGAAGAAACTTCTTCTCAGTGAGGGTAACAGAGCACTGGAACAGGGTGCCCAGGGAGGTTGTGGAGTCTCGTACTCTGGAGACATTCAAAACCCAGCTGGACACATTCCTGTGTAGCCTCATCTAAGTGTTTCTCTTCCAGCAGGGGGATTGGACTAGATAATCTTTTGAGGTCCCTTCCAATCCCTAACATTTCGTGATTCTGTGATGGTCTTAGAGAACAAGGTCAAGTTTCCCAATAGGTTTTCAGGAAGGGAAAAATGTTCTTTTGACTTCTGTGAATAACAATTTCCAGAACACAACAATTTTGAACAAACATCTGAACAAACACTTGCTGAATGAGCAAAGAAACCTCATTAACTTGAAAATTAATGAATAGCAACTTCACCTAAAATGTTCAAACTGCCAGGATTTAAGAACAGAGGTGACTGTTCCAAAGCAAAGGTGGAAGGGAAAAGGTGAAGCTTACACTATAATGTATTAACACCTCGAGATATTTTGCATCCCAACAGAGACCTTCCTCCTTCAGAGACTTCATAAGGCAGAGTTCAGACATCCTCATTTTGGGAGACACCAACAGAGGGTTTAACATGATGTGAGAACAAGTGGACATTTCATACACACTAACTTCTATTTATTTTTCAGGCAGGCACTTGTCAAACTTGCCCGCATTGCAGAGCTGGAAGGAAGATGCAGAACCGGAGTCTGAATATAAGAGGTTTTATTGGATCTTACTAAAGCCGGTAATTTATGATATCAGCCCCTGGTATATGAAATTTTTACCTAGTTTTTCCTCCCCTGGTGTCAGAGAAAAACTATCTGGGTGGATTTTAAGTTGTATTACTCCAAATAAAGTAAAATGAAAACATGAAAACAACCTTAGATAAATTGTTTCAATGACCAGCTCCACTTGACAGCATGGGAAATGGTGTACAGCCAGTTTTGGTTCTGTGTCTCACTGCCTCAGAGCATCTTTATTGCACACTCTATCTTCTAATTTTTAAATGTACATTTTTAATATTTACAGAAATACAACATTATACAGCTTCTCCCAGAAAAGAGTTGAGGACTCGAACTGAAAAAAAGGGATTGGCAGAGCTCCTTGCAAAGAGCCTTCCTGATTTATAGTTTCAATTGCATTCTCAGAAGACAGTTTCTCTTTTTCCCTTTTTTTTTTTTTTTTCCCTATTATGTGCTATTATGTTTAAATTACACAATAATCTGTTGGCCTCTGTACATCTCTGTTTTCCTTTCAAATGCACAAATAAATTACTACTTTAAAAGCACAATGATTTATCATTTTGGTAAGGCTTCAGTATAATTATATTAACTTATCTGAACATCTACATTACCTAAAGTGAGCTATAACTACATCCTCTTACTATTAAAAGCAAAGCAGCAGCTCCTTTTGTGAGGCAGTGGATAAACGTTCCAGTCCTTCTTAATTCCCATTTTTCAGAGCATGTAGTCCCCCTGACAGTCTACTCTATATTTACAGTTATGCTCTGGAAACTGCACATGTACCCCTTCACATACTGTCCCCCAGATCCATGGTTAATTGTATCTATTAATCTTGTGTTCTGTTGGCATCATCTTCCACTTCCTGGTTTCTAGTGAAGTAACTTTCTCAGAAATCATCATTGCATAAAACACACTCTTAGAATTATAACCTGAAAGTTTGTGGGTTTTTTTTTCTCTCTCTTTTTTTTTTTTTTCTTTTTTTTAAAATTCCAATAACTACCATGTTTGAACAGGCCTTCCAAAAGCAAGACTATGTTTTTTATTTTGGACACAAGAAATGTCAATTGTTATCACAATTTGTTGAAAATGTTTCTATGGTGACCATATGGGTTACTTTACACTTACTCTGTGATTTCTTCAACTCTCAAGAGTACTTTGAAGTACTTTACATAGGAAGACTGTTGCAATTATTCTATTCGTGCTCTAGTGGCCAATTGCAGCTATAAAGACATATCTAGATGCATAAGTAGTACAGAAAACTTTCAATAAAATTACTTCTCCAATCTTCCTGAAGTGAACTTTGTCACTTTAAAAACAAGCCAAAACAATACAAAACAATACAAAACAAAACCACCAAAACTTAGCAGTACATGTTCCTGCTAAAAAAATCAAAAATAATTATGTCTTCTATGAGACATTTGATTTTCAGGTGTGATGTGCGCTCATTATATTCCCACAGTGTTACAGAAAATTATAATTACTTAGGATATTTGAGAATCCATGGATATAAGGTACTTCTCCAGTTTGTTTTTTTCTAATCTTAACTTGCTTTTTGGATGGCTTCAAAAATACCTTCAAAAATTCCTTCCAAAGGTCTATTGTTGCAAACTTGCCTTTACTGTAAACTTATTTCATTTCTACATTTTAATCGATATTGGTCATCATGTACAACTACAAGTAGTATTTAAATCTACAACTACTACCACAATTAATGTATATAAAGCATAAGTTTGTTAGCAAATATTAGGAGTTAAAAGACAACTTCTCACATTGTAATTGAAACACTTGATTTAAAACACGACATATAGAGACATCTTTTCTTCAAATTCAATAGTAAGAATAAGATTGTTACTTGTCCCACATTCTGTAAAATTCCTCTTCCTTTAACTTTCTTCTCCTTAGCACTTGCTTTCTATTTCACACGAAAGCAGATTTTCACTAATGCTGCCCCAAAGGCTTATGAGAGTTGTTACTGACCAATTGCCGCTTTCACAGCTTTTGCTCCTCACTTAAGTCCCCACAGAGACATGTTTTGGCTAATTTAAACAGCCCTCTGTTCCTCGTGAAAACTGAGAAATACAGTTTCAGGATTCTATAGCGTTTTTAGTCCAGCCATCAGGCTTGCCCTTTTTCCTAAATAATAACTATGGTATCTTCCTCCTGATGATTTAGGTAAGTAATTTCTTCTTAAAGCCAGAAAAAACACAGGTAACACAGGACACTTCCACATGGAGAACCAAAAGACACAGGAGGAAACCTTGGCTCTGTTGTACACAGTAACAACATAAACTACCCTGTTTAGCTTTTTAAACTTGTTTCCAGCAATGGCCAAAATCAAAGTATATGAATAAGGTAAAGCATGCAGGGAGAGACTTCTCTGTAACATTCTGTCAGTCCTTGTGTATCTGCAGCATACAGATTTCCCAGTTCAGGGATGACACCTTGGCATTTAGGTACTCCTGATGGCATTTATTTCATTAACTTTTGGGATCGCCTCTTGCACTACCGTACAGTTTTGGTATCCACAGTGGCCAACGGCAAACAGTTTTACAGGTTACTGCACAAAGAACCACATCTTCTTTTATATTGATCTTTGATTTTTTTTTTTTTTTTAATCTTTTATCTTTAAGTTCCACTGAGGCCCCTAATGCCAGTGAAGCCAATGGGATCTCCCTTCCCCTAGTCCAGGAGGAAGGATGATTAGGATCCTCCCAAGAAGTGGGTGGAAACTCCACAAGAAGCCAAGGGACAGTGACATTTCAAGAGTGTGTTCAGCTCTGCCAGGAACTTCTGATATGGGAAAGGAGCACAGAAGCCAAAGGCTTAACTTCATTAGCCAGCTGGCACAAAAATTACAGGCCTGTTTTGTCTTCATGAGGAACCTACACCAGATGACTGTGGGTGAACACCCTGCCTGCAGCTGTGCTGGAGACATGTCGCCCTGTACCAGGAGCCCCCATGCTGCAGGCTCACCTACTCGCTGTGTCCCACAGGGGACCACGGGTGCTCCACAAGACACCGACCCCACATTTATTGGGTCAAATCCTGGCTCCCTCGCTGCCCACACGACACAAACCTCTGAAGAAAATCAGAGTACATTCAGAGACAGTGAATACTTAGCCCTTGTCATGAAAAACGGATAGGGTGCAAAGATGTTGCATATCAAGGAACCAAGACTTTGTGCTCACTGTGGAAGCACAGGCATTTCCTTTCTTTTTCCTTTCTTTTTATTTTTTGAAGATGAAGCCATTGAATACCACACACCCTGTGGTACCCATCTTACAGGCATTTACCAATGCAAAATCATTTATGAGAACAGTTTAGGTGTAATCATTGCTTAAAGGTCCTAGATTACCCCAAACTACCCATAGCACATTCAAATTATATTGAAGAAGTCTTTCAGAGGAAAGTGAGCATATTACCACAATGTAAGAAAATGTTCAAAACACAGATTGCATATTCATTTTTATGTAAATTTATTTCTATTATTCTTGTTTGGTAAGTCCCAAATCCATTTTATAGACAAACAGACTGGGTCATGGAAAGGTTCAGTAATGGAAATAAAATTTGGGCTCGGAAGTTCTTATGTTAATTCTCATAGCTATCAGACTGCTAAAAACTCAAAAAAGTACTGACAGGTGAAAAATGATGAACAGTTCTTCATTCTAGTTAAGGGGAGAGAACTCATATGTCGAGGACTTTAACTCCCACTGAGCTCCCTTTGAGAAAAGCTCTTAACAGTGGGTGTTTGGATCATTTTTAATTAAAAAGGGAATTTTCTTTGTAGCCCTGGTCTGACTTCATGATTGGTTTTTCTTCTTACAATCACTTAAATAATTTCAACACACTGGCAAGTTTCTTCTACAAAAAGTGATGTGTGCCCATTTATTTTGAAAAGGTTTCTTAAAGAATAGACCAGAATCTCACACTGAGTTGCTTATGATGTCCATTCTTAGTGAACTCAGGAGGATGTTATTTCATGTAGTTGAAAGACTAACTGAATTTTCAAAAATCCACTCAGTTGTTGAAATGTTGATTTACTGCTGCATTGAACATTTACCCTAAAAGGGGGAAAATGATATTATAGTGGTGCGTAGGCATAAGAATAATATAGTTTCTGACAGCAAATCAATGAGTCACCTGTCTCATGCTACAAAAAAACAATACCTGATTTCTTGAAAACTCTTAAAGTTCTTGCAGTGCTATTTTTTCCTTATACATAATGTTATAATCACAAATGTCCATTCAGCACATCAGGAAGACTGTTAAGAAAAGTGCAAGAGAAAACTTAGAAGCCTCTCTATGATGTACTTGCCCAAATTTTAAGTTAATGCAGTTACATGAACTGGTAAAGTTATTCTTGCCTTTCATCAGCATCAGTGCAGAACTGGACCCCACGACTGGCCCAGTGTGCTCAGAAACACCAGCAATGCCACAGCACAGCAGCCTTTCTCATCAGGGCAAAGCAGCTCTTCACCCATTGCCTGTCAGCTTTTCTCAGAAGCAACAGCGACATTGATTCTCATTAAGAGTATCTAAACAGGCATCACTCCTGAAGAGAGGTACAGCTGAGGAGAGAGGGAAGCAGGCGGCTCCTCTTTATTCCACAGGTTATTGACTGGGATCAGGGTGCCAAGCTCATGTCTCCTATTTCTGCTGCAAATCAGCTGACATTCATGATAACAGTATTTTCCTCAAGTAAATCTGACCTGTACATTGTCAAGTGACAGCATCCTAGCATCACTGGGTCTAACAATTCAATATAATGACAAAACCAGGGATGCAGATTGCAATGTTCTAAAATACTCTTATGTGGAGCTCCCCTCCCAAACATCAAATCAAACTTTTATTAATCCTTTAGGAATTGGAATAATTTCAGATGTCATTGCTGACTATAAATTTATCGAATCAAATTCAGACTAGTTTCTGATTTTGCATGGTCCTGAAATACCAAACCTGAGTTGCACTACAAAACACATGTCCATTTTGTTGTTTCGTCTGTTGGTCATAAATGTCAGATACACACACTCTATCTCAATCAAACCCCAAAAAGTTATTTTTATATAATTGTTTTACAATAAGCCACTGGCCTGAGTCTGACTATAACTTCATGTACTAATGGTCAAATCTGAATCTATTTTAAGGATTAGCATACTCTGTAATGACATGACATGTATTTAATGTTTAAAATATTCTTTGAACTTTTTCAGTGTCTCCCAAAGTACTTATCAGTTTGCAAAAAAACAAGCAGTCATAAAGAAAAATCTTCTTAGATTCACTTCTTCTGTGGTGCAGGGAAATTCTCCATATCAGATGAGAGAGACAGAAAAGAGAGAAAAGGAGACAGAGATTCAGATGCTACAGCCCTTCAGAACAAACTAGCTGTGAAACTATGACTTGGTATGAACAGTAATCTCACTGTTGTAAACACTGTAAGAAACCTAGGGGCCAATTAACTTCACTCCTCAGTTCAGTTTTGGATTCTTGCCTTGTGGTAATTAGCAGTCTAAATGTATTATCTGTCTTTTATAGTGAACCAACTAACTCCATCCAAGACCAAAACCCAGACATCATCTTTGGTATATGTCACTTAGATGGAGAGCTTTCTATTGGAAGTACAGATACAGCTCCCTTCCTTGCTCTATACGCTGCATTTTGACATTATATCATCAGATTGCAAAACCCTGCCCTTCACAAGCCACATCCCAAGATATGCAAGGAAAATCCAACCATTCTGTTAAGAAAATATCACCTTGCTAGGCTATAATTTGGCCTTCATTTTATTTCAGGGACTTTGAGAAACACCCATGTGACGGTCATGGCACCTAAGAACACAGTTCCTCCTTCTGCAGCAGTAGCACAATCCTCCTGGTCACAATTGGTAGGCACAGAAAGGCTCCCTGTACCCCTTAGCTGGAGAACAGTGATCTCTTACTGGCACAGTTATCTATAGAAATGGAGAGACAGCTATATAGGAACTCACAGAAAATACAAACAGGCTAATAAGGGCTTTTCCTTTTACTGATTATGTTGAACTCCCATGCCCTTTCTCATCATCACACAGCTGCTTTTGAACAAGGAAGCTCAATAATTTCCAG
Organism: Streptopelia decaocto; assembly: GCF_964273445.1. Classification (NCBI taxonomy): domain Eukaryota; kingdom Metazoa; phylum Chordata; class Aves; order Columbiformes; family Columbidae; genus Streptopelia; species Streptopelia decaocto. The sequence continues at coordinate 159,478,613 of NC_138663.1, forward strand.
GTTTGACATACAATCAACTAAAAAAATGCATTGACTATTTTTGCTTTTGAATATTTTTATTCACATTAAGCCTTATGAAATTGCATCATGCAGATGAAATTTTTTGCATTAAAAGGTTAAATTTCTTTGCCTTAATTATTTTTCAAACCAACGACTTCCTTGTAATTTTAAACACCTTCAAATGCAATGTGTAAATACACATGAATAGGATCTTGTGAGATTTAGCAGCTGAGGAGCAGACCCAAATATTTTTTGAAAAGGTCATGCTGCTTCTTGTGGCAAATTTACAGCTGATTATTAATCTTTTGCACCAGGCACATAACCTACATGATATAAACTGTCCCCCAGTGTATTTACATGGCTTCTTACAACTACCTATTTCTATTTCTGTCCAAACACCTGAAAAGAAAATATGAACTACTTTCAGTTATTGTAAACATGAACATGTAAAACACATTCTTGTTTTGTTTTTACTCTCTTATTTGTGTCAGGGTCAACAGTGAGAAGCACAAAAGACTTCTGGTTTAGTATATGACAATCTTTTATTCAGTGATCATTTGTACTTCTTGCACAAAGGAGCCCATAATCTGTATTCACTTTGAAGAGTTTATCTTCAATGAATACTGACATTCCCCTCTTGTTCAGCATTTTCTTGGCTTTCACGGATTATAAACCACAGAGATCAAGTGACTCCGAAGGAGGCACTGTTCTTTCACCATGCAGGGGGTACCAATGTGCTTTGGATCTTGATGATATTACATGTAGTGACTCTAGAACTGGCTTTGCTTCCTGATGCTTATGCATTGACCCAAACACTTCCAACTTCATTTAGAAGTATTCTTCAAATAGAAGTAGAAAAAAAAAAATCAAAATACTATTTTAACATTATATCAATGAATTGCTATGCATCACTTTGAGAACTCTTGCTTTTAATACTTTGTATTAAAAGATGTCAGCATTGACTGACTTTTAATAAGAATACAATACATCAAATAGCAATATAACAGAATTTTTTCTGCCACTTCTCCACTATACAAATATGCAAGTACTTGTCCAGCTCTATGTACTTGATGATACAACATGTTTGACTGGTCAGCCTTGCTCTCTTCTTGCTCATTCACATATGTTCGATTTTTCAGAGCTGACAACATCACATCTACTGTTTTCTGTTTTTTAATCAGTCTGAAATCACTTCTTTTTGTTTGGACTCTTCTATCTTTGTGTTAGGGAGCAGTTTGATCAGTGCTATTTAATAGAAAAAGGTTTTTCAAGAAAACGGTTAAAAACAAACAAGATTTTTCCAATGTCTGTGGTTCACTTAAGGAACATGACAAAATATGTTCTCATTATAAATTATGATATAAACGTGAAGACTTCTAACCTCACTCAAAATAGAGAGATATTATCATATTCTGTTCTTCATAAAGCATTTCCATTGATAAATCACGAGTGAGCTTAAGCCACATAGGCGTTTTCTTCTTTGAAATATCTGCCACCATGAAAATATTGAATATCCTTTTGAGGTCAGTCACTTGAAGGGGCAGGAATACTAAAAAGCAGCTTTTCTTCCAAATAATAAAAGGTGAAATTTTCAATATTGAGATTTCAAGATCCAATTAAATCTAAGTTTACGAGCAACAAAAGGGACTCAAATTCTATTAAAACCATAATGCCAGAGAAAAAAAAAAATCTAAGAATGCTCTAACAGTAATGTAATTGCAGGACTGAAGAAAACTGTTCTATTAGCCTGACTGTGAAAATCAATCATTGGCATCATGTATGAACTAAGCTGAATGAATTTCATTTAGTATTAACTTTAATGACAATTTTACACCAGGTCTTCAGACTATGAGCTCCCTAATGTATAAGTACCTCTTTCTCTAACAATGTTTGTTTTATGAATAGCACAACAGGTATATCTCCATTAATTGACAGATGCACAGGCACTTTTTCGTTGTTTTCTTACCTCTCCAGCACATTAAAAAACATTAACTAGCTATCAGAATGATTGCAGATATATTTGTGTATGGCGGTGGTTTCATCCCCAACCACACTCCAGTTTCTCTTATATATAAAATGTTATTGTGAAACAAAGACATTTATTTTCTTGCTCATTTCTTCATTAGCCTTTTTTCCTTGGCAGAAATGTATTTCTGTCCTTAAAATTGATTTCAACTGGTGCTCATCTGTGGAAGACCTGCAGAGTGTAACCTATACATTATTTTTAAAGAGATCTTCAGTCAGCTGCCCAGAGAAGCTGTTAAAATTGGCAGCTGATAACAAAAATAGTATTTGAGAATAGTGTTTTGGTGCTCCCACAATCAATGACGTGGTCAGGAATGTATTGATCTTCCTGAATTGTCCACTCCTGAATTAATAAACTCCTGCCAACTACATTCTTCAATGGGGCTGCCCTATGCCCATCATAGAGTTGACACTCCAATGGATATACTCCATATAAATATTAGAGCCAGGTGCCAGCTACACCTCTGTGATACATCTGGAAAAAAAGCAGCAGAAGAGCAACACACTCCTTGCAAGCACTAGGAACTAAATAATACTTGTCCTTTTCTTTTCTCCCTCACCACAGTAAGTTTGCCCTTCTTCTCTGTGCCCACTAACAAGGAAGACTGGTGCTGTGATGATCACAAAATTACACAGCCAGACACTGCCAAGCTGAATTCTCTTGAATATTGCATCAAGAAAGTAAATGTTCATTTATCTCCTATTCTCTGTCACTGATTTTCCCTCGAGTTTGTGAATTTTTCTGTGAGATTTCTACTGTACTTTGAGTTTGGGTGGAAATTAGCCAGTGGGCTCCAGACACAAATGGGAAGACTGTGTGATAGCAAAAACCACCTTTCAGAGTTCTCTAACATCAGGTTATCTCAAAAGAAAGTCACCATGATTTTACTACAAAGAAGCAACAAATGCATTGCCAAGGTAGTTTTTTTTTTTTTCTAAGTAGTTATCTGAGGCTTCTAACACACACCAAAATGCTGTTGGTATTAAAACCCCAAGAATATTGTGAAAGAAACTTTGTCGAGATATTGATTTGCAATTTTGATGTTATGTGTAGTGAAACAAAGGAACAAATTAGGCTACCAGGCGTGTGATTACATCAGACAGTTCTCCTGAATAGCTAAATCGTGCACAGTGGGTATTACTCAAAGACGTGGGTCAGAAAAAACTTTGAGAATAAATGTAAGTTAGACTTTGAGTGGCCTAAAACAGAAAGAAATATTGACCATAAACTGAATGTTTCCCATTACTTTTATTTGCCTTAATCATCACACACTACCAAAGTCCAAAATATGACAGAAGGGGAGATGATTTAGTTGTTTTGTCCCTTACATGACAGTTCAATGAAAGATCTCTAGAAACAACATTTACAAGCAGAAATATGTTTTGCTTAACCAAACTATACTCACAGTAAAACACAATTTACAAGTTTCTTTGACCCTGCAGCAATATTTTGTATGTGTTATACACTTGGAGTCAAATTTCTCTCTTGCCTTTGCCATCATGATGTGCCAACAGTTGAGCAGAGTGCCTATATTAGTGATAAGATAAACAATAGCTTTAATTTTACAAATATCAATTGTAACTCGTAAATAGGATGAAGAGTAAGTATGGAAAATATACAGTGCAGTGTCTCCAGCAGGGATGAACTGAGACCGTTCAGCAGTGCAATGTGCGCAATCAGTTACCTTTACATATGTAACTTACAATCAGTGCCTTAAAGACTAAATTCCTGGTCACAGATCTTCTGATGTACATGACTTTGCCTGAAGACAAAGACACTGATCAAATTTGATTTAAAAAATCAAAATACTTTTTTTTTTTTTTCCTTCTCAGCGTTCTGAAAAAAACCTCTACACAGAACTTGTCACAGGCAGAAATTCTCTCAGGAGATAGACCTAATGTCTCATTAGACGTTTCCGTGATATCTTTTGTGTTTTCAGATTTTTAATACTTGATTATTTTCAAAGGTCTTGGGTGGAATGAATATAACTGCCATTAAATCTTGTCTAGATGCTTTGAGATCTGCTAATTGAATGCTCTGGGTAAGAGCTCAATGTTATTAAGTATTGTGATTCTGAAATTAGGAAAAAAAAATAAACAAGCATTGCTTAATTTTCATTGTAGCATGGGGATAGCTTTTTCTTCAGTTTTACAGCTAAAATTCTTTCCCACATACTTCATTTCCAATCAACATCTGCTTTAATTGATTTGCCCAAAAAGCTTTGTGTAAATATTTTTAAATGAAATAAGATAGTTAGTTAGTGGCTCAAAATATTTTAATATGGAAATTCAAGGTGTCTTAGAAAATGAGAGGGTTTTTTCTTAGAATTTATGACTTTATTTATGTCTTGGGGAAAAATGTTCACTAATTTTGGCTTTCACTGAGCTCAGAATTGCATATTGCAAAAAAATTATTTTACCATTCCAAAACGTTTGGCTTATTTACAGATCTTAGAATTATTTACCTTTATCAAAATAGTTTTATATTTCAATAATTCTTTATGGTTTAACAAAAACCCAGAAGCACACGAGAGCAGGTTTGTATTAGCAATTAATTATTTCAAATTTTAAAAGACATATACTTACCACTAATTCAATGAAAAATCTTACTTGTTAGAATAAAACAAAAAATAAGCTCAAAATAAGTATCTGGTAACTGACAAGGGATGAATAAGAATTGTCAATGTTTGCTAGAACAAGAATGTTATTTTCTGTAGTTTTTTAAGAATGTTCAAACAGGAATGTCTTCAATAAAAGTATCTGTCTTACACCATTGCATGGAATTTCATAGAGCAGTAAATAAAACAAGATTATACAAGGATCATATTTTACTCTTACCTTGAACTTTTGCCACTCAGGAGTAAAGCTGTATGATTCTAGACAGGCAGTTCTGGCACCACTAGGAAAATACAAATTCTCAAACATTTCCTTTTAAAACTGTCAATAAAAAGGAGTATTCACCTCTAAATTATTTGAAAGCTGAGAGTGTCAATAGCCTATTTAATTAAATAACTATTTTATTTTTTTCTCTCGAGTTCTAAGAATGTTTTCATCAAGGTCTATGATCTCAAATGTAACAACTGGTTTAGAGCTATTTTTTTTCTTGGCATTCCCCTACATAAATAATCAATATCTAATCACAGATTTCCATAACATTTGTTTTTAATGGAAATGGCAATTTTTTATTTCATAACCACCATTCCCTAGTGATGAGAAGGAATCTCTGAAGACAGCAGCCATGACATTAAAATGACTCCAGCTTATGTTTTCGGCCTCCTGAGATCTTTTCATGGCAATCCTACACAGCCTTTCTGTGCCCATTTTGGCTGAATTGCTGACATCAGAAATGACCAGGAGCGTGAACTATCTCTACTCCGTAAATACTTAAGTATGCATTCTTTTTTTCTGCTGACTTTTTACTGCCTCCTTGCACAAGGTGCTACTCCGTGTAACAATTTGTACAGTTGCAGCATTCTTGCTGCTTTTATTGGCTCAATTATTTGTAGAGATATGAGTTAAGCTTTTTTATGGAAATAAGTTTACACTTTAGCCACACATCAATTATGGACATTATAAAATTCAGGTGTGTGTTTTTGAAAATATCAATCTTCTATTGACCAAGTTATTGCTCAGCTAAAAATAAATGAACAGAAGGATGCCATTCATCAAGTGATGATTAATTATCCAAGTATATTTGACTGCTTATATTGGCTGTTTTTTCACTATAGGAACACAGTTCAAATCGGTTTACTGTGATTTCATTCCAAGTAGTTTTTCAGCTGTATGACTGTAATCTTCTTCTAGACACTTAAAAGAAATTGAGTTAGCAAGCTGCTTATCTGAGATAACTTTCTATCTAGGTGGGAGGAAACCACAACAGCTGACCAGCAGGTCTTGCTTATGTTCTCTGTGGTGACTGGGTGGACTTTCCAACAGCAACAGGAAGAACTGTAACTTATAATTCTGAGCTCAGTGAAAAAGCACAAACCCTTTGTTTTAATTTCCCAGCAGAAGGGATATGAGTGATGTAGAATCCATGCATAATCTCAGAGTTACTAATTTCATTTTTGCATAAACATGAGGACTAAAATAAGACAGTCAGGCTGAAGGACAGTTTCCTCTAGGAATCTGAACTCAACACCAATACCCAAATCTCAGTAGGAGGTACCCAAATCTCTAGAGATATTCCGCACTCACAACCCAGTGCAAAAGCAAAATTTAACTTCTTTTCATAGGATCCCACAATAATTCAGTTTGGAAAGGACATCAGAGGTCTCCAGTCCAGCCTCCTGCCCAAAGCAGTGTCCGCCACAAGGTGAGCACTCCCAGGTCTCCAGGTTCTTTCCTTTTCCTCCATATTAATCAAGTGTTCAATTTACTTGCTTGCATGTATGGTACCATCCAACAGGTCCCAGGGAACCAAACTCTCATGACCTCCAGCTCTTAATCTCAAATGAGCTGGATCTCCTAAATGTCACCACTGACTTTCCTAAATGCCCAAGTCATACCTGCAGGACTACAAAAGTGTTGCACATGGAGTTCCAACACCTCTGGGTGGGATGAGCTGGGATTACTCGGTATGCAAGGCAGGCATGCATGGATCACCATGACCCTGCACTGGGAGCAAATGCTCAGCCAGCAAGTATAAAGGAAATGACACCTGCTTCTCTCCTTTGAAAGAGTAGTAAACAAACCAATGAATAATTAAATAAAATATTCCTTAAAATAAGGTGGTTTTGTTTTGTTTTGTTTGGTTTTGTTTTGTTTGGTTTTGTTTTGTTTTGTTTTTTGTTTTGTTTTCCAGCAAAAGACTGATTTCTAATTGGCCAGAACATTTCAGTGTCTTCTGAGAAACATATAAGGTATCATACTAATCGATACCTGGGTGCCTAAATATGAGAAGAAGGTATTTCTATTAATTATTGTCATCGCTTATTCCATCCCTTATTCCTTATTCCTTAGTCCTTAGTCCTTAGTCCTTAGTCCTTATATATACCATTTTAGCTTTAACATCTATTACATATTACATCCAATGCATGGAAGTTTCAGTATCACAAGTCAGTACTTCCTTTACTGATTATAATCACCTTCCTCACACAAAGGAGCAAATACACTTACTTAGATTCAACTCAATAAGGCTTTTATTAACAGTGAGCTACTGTTTCAGGTCAGCAAATTTGCCCTTATCTGTTTTCAGGATATAACCACCACATTTATGACACATATGCATTTTTTCCAGGTAAGTGTTATTTGCACCTTTTAATATGGTGATGTTAGCAGTACCTGCAGCACTGGAAGTAGACTCACTAATTTAACTGCAGTAGAGACAGCAACAGAAGTAAAAATCTGCACATATCTTCAATGTGACATGCCATTCAATCAAGCAATGTGCAAGCCAATTCCTCTGTGCGCTGACACAGACTCTATGAACAGAAGTGTTTTTCTTTCTTAATATGGGTGTTTTGGGGTGAATATTGTTTCCTAATTCTCAGAAATCTCTTCAGCATGTAAACGAATCTGTGTGAATATTTGGAAAGAGCTGTGAAGGTTCAAGGAGAGACCAGAGGAATTTTATAAACCGCTGGATGCCTCAAACAAATACTTATGTCAGCAGGAAAAGCAGTGGGAGGGCAGAAGCAGGCTGTGATAGCAGCTGAATAGTCCCTTTGTCTCAACACAATCACCACTGATTTTTGTCCCCATCTCACATAAACAGTTTGTCTGCAGCATGGCCAAATTCTGAGGCAGAAGGATCAGTCCTCTTGACACAGAGGTTACACTGATTTTTCTTAGCACAGAAGTGATAAGAAAAAGGCTGGCTACCCTGTCACTATCACTAGGGAGAACCTGGGAAGGTCTGGTAGTAAAACAGCTGGTTCTGAATTCTGCATGGAAATATTTTTCTTTTCCAAACAGTCAGCTAATAAAATTAAAATTAGATTTTCACTCCAAAGTACCAAAACCCTCAAATAAATATCTGATAAATTTGAAAACATTCAAAAATTTTCTTAAAAATTCTGAGAAATGTGTTTCTTGGCTAGAAAAACAACTGCTAGCAGAAATAGGAACTTCTTCCTATATTTCATAATTATTTAATAACTTGATTTCATATTTCTACATTTTAAAAAAGGAAATGTTTTAAAAGCAGAAGACTCCGATTTACCAAAACACATTATACATACATAACACATAACATATGCATAATTAAAAAAATTCTCAATAAATTCATTTTTTTAAAAAGGGGATTTTCTAATGATCTATGGTTAAGTTTAGCACTATGTAGAAAAGGAACAGAGGCGAGTATATTTTCCTCTAAGAATATTTGATTTAAACAATTTATAATCTATTACTATTCCCTATGTTTTTACATCTTTTTATAATATCATTATTCAATTAGTAAAAAGTCATTTGTAATGTTTTCTTTTTGAAATCTTTATACTCAGTGAGCCAAAAAATAATGCACGTTGCACTGAATTTTTCCTAAAACAATAACAATAAAAACCAATTAGGAAAACTCTCCAGTATTTGTGCATGTCTGGAAGGGAGAAGTACATATTTTCTCACAGTACAATAATGCTAATGTTTTCAATTTAATTTAATTTAAAGTAAATTATAGTTCAGCTCTCTAATGTCATTGTTTTATTTAATGGCCTTAATTCGGGCCTGATGTTCAGATAAGTAGCTTTGATTATTCTGTTTGTATCAGCAACTGCTCCAGTTTACACAAAAAGGACTCCAGTGCTTGGGGAAATAAAGTCCATGATTCCCTAGACTTATCACATTGGATAATTATAAATAGGGAAATGATGTCATTAGCATCAAAGCAAATGAACACATATTTAAATAGATAGCAGATGCAAAGGATAAAGACTACTATCAAAAAATAATTTGTTTTGGAATATCTTTTTAAAGATGAAATAACCCTAAAAGGTTTCTAGTTCCTTGCTTTGTGCCCCATCAAGCTTCATGAACTTGTGTATTCAGAGTTGAAGCATCTCTTTCTTCAGAAGTTTTACTGTTGATTGTAACATTAAAATAAGAAAATTAAGCTGAATATGTTCTAGAAAATGCCTTTCTGTTTCTTTTTTGTCTTGTAGACAACTTCTTTTTCTATGTGTTAATATCCACACAGTTCTGTTCATTGACTTCATTCTTAATAGCTGTTTTACACCAAAACTTCTTCACTAAGCTGAATAAACATAACTAAAAAGTCCCAGAGGTCATTATTGATTACTAGAAGAGAACTGCAAATGCATATGCCCTTGGTGGCTCTAAAACGCCACATTAAAGAAGGCTCACTATCCATAGAAGAGCTTTTTCAATGCACAGCTTTAGAAAAGGACAAACCACAATTTTCAGAAAAATATAATAAATCAGCTAGTTGCCCACTGCTGCCTAGTACTTGAAAAATTGGGGATACAACACAAAAGAAAATAAAAGGTTTCACAAATCATTAGCTTAGTAGTATAATTAACATGAAAACTAAAAGTACTGATAATGCCCAGTGAAAAGCGCCAGCAGAAGTCAAGAGCAAGCAGTCATTCCAAAGATCAAACCTTAATGTCCTAGGTACTGCTACTAATTCTCTGATCCTGTTTTAAGCAGCAGTGCAGTCAGTAGCTTTTTTCCCCTTGGAGTTGTAGCCAAAAGTCAGTCCATTTCTCACCAGTCTTTGTAGGTAATCAGACTACCACATGCCTGTAACAATTACTAATTCCAATCCTCTAGATAATATTCCAGAAACTGCAAATCAGATTCAGGAGTATATATACAAAACAATTGACACTACAAACATGAATAGTCAATTGGGATGAATCATTCCTGGACTAGTAAGTTTTTTTGAAGATTATATTAATTTGCTTTTGACAGAATGTTGAAAGGTTATGTTGGTTTATTGCAATGGGATTATAAAATCATTTAGCAAATGGTACTATCAAGACACATGTAGCAGAATCTAGACTGTGCATGTCAAAAATCACTTTCTTTACTGGTACGTTTGGGGTAGAAAGCCAAAAACCAAACCTATATTTTGAAATGTCCATCAAAAGTGTCTGGACAGTTTACAGTGGAATTTAAAGTCACATCTTTTTGTAGAAATGAGGGGTTAACATAATGATACATTAGGAGCTGAGTATGTGATGCAGTACTTCTTACAGGAAACAAAAGCTGAGGCTACAAGGCTGAAATGCATATAGTTTGAATACAGAGAAACAAAAAACCCAGAAATATTTTTATCATTAACACAATTGTTTTCTTTTGCCTTATCTGCTTTTATGGGTTGCTGTATGGCAAAACATGTTCCGCAAATCGCATACGTGAACATGGTCTTCCCTCTAATTGTAAAAAAAAGAAAAGTCTAAAGGAAGTTAGATGTGAATATCTATAGGGCACATTTAATGCAGAAAAGGCTTCAAACCTCTCTAAAGTACAAAAGAAGATATAAAGCTATGCCTAGGGCTCATCTTCTTTGTAAGGTGAGCCAAAAGTGAACAGATTGTGGCTTCTCCCAGTGGTGTTTTCTTAAGAGCAAAGAAATAGAACGTAAACAGGAAAAGATTACAGACATAGGAGGAGGTATTACCTGGCAAAGGTAAAGGGCAACAGAAGAAAAAAAGTTAAAAGCAAATGAGATGTTTCTATTTCTAAAATTCAGGTAGAAGTCACTGAACCATGTACAAAACAACGACAGGTTTAATATGTCTGCTACTTGTTAGACTAATAGAACTGAATTGAAAAATCCTGTATGCATATATTTTGCAAAAGGTATTGCACTATTGATGTAGTAGGAGCAGAAGGACAGTAACCTTCATTAAAACCAGGTTACGTGGTCATCTGCACAGCTCTTGGATGCAATGCAATGTGTATTTTCTGAAAAAAAATATTTCTGAGAGAGCACGACCTTTCTGAAGAATAGACTGTTATCCTGCAGAGCCAGGATCTATGGTCAAGAATCAATACAGCCTTCTAGAGTTGTCTTGTTTGGTTTAATGGAGAGTGAGCAAAACAGCATGATGTGTGGTAAAAATCCATAACACTATTCAAATGTCATTTGAGGTGCCTTCAAGGTTAACAATCGTTGCTATCAAATAAGCTGTCAGAATGGCAGGAAGCTTTTGTTCACTGAGAGGTCTAAGGTCTAATGCGGTAATTAAACCAACAATACAAAATAAACTGTTCTCATGCAGTGTACCAGTGTGCTCGAGAATCCCAATTAATAGTTAGTTAGCATAGCTGCTGCTAATGGTAACAAAACTTTTGCTAAGGCAGCTTTGCCTCCTTTTAAGCATCTGGTGCATTAAGTGCTTTCTCATGTTTCTAGGATCATTCCTTTGCAGTTTTCAAACAAAAGTTCACTAAAAGCAAAATAAAAAATAATTTGTTACCCCCCATCACAACCTGTATCCAGATGAAGCACATTCCCTTTTCAACCAGCTCACAATGCTTTAGAGGCTGAAACACCAGTAGGGAGAGGAACAACTGTTACAGAACAGATCCTCTCAAATTTGTTATAATATATTTTGGGTCTGAGTTCAGAAGCGTGAGGAAGTGTGACTCTACAGCCCTACACAACTTTGAAAACACCTCAAGTGTCTTCTCTTCCCTGGAAATCATGTTGGTCACCCATGGAAAGGTTATAGAATGGCCTAGAAGCTACTACTGTTCTTCCCTACTAAAACTTTCCAAGGGAAAAAAAAAACCAAAACCAAAACCAAAAACAAAAACAAAAAACAACCTCACACACAAAAGATCTGCTGTATAGGTGGCTGCATAGGGTAATGAGAGGATTATGAATAGGACTGCTTGGAGTACTCTCAAATTTAAAGCTCTTCTGTAAAGGCAAATCCTCTGCTCGAAGGAAGCCATGCTGGCTGCCCAGCAGGCTTCTACAAAAGCAAGGGCTGGCAGGAGTCACCTCTGCCCAAACTCTAACCACCACACTCACTTGAAGTGCCCACAACAGAAGGATATTGGATATTTAGAAGTGTCTCAAGTTTTGAGGACAAATTCCTGGTGAATAGGCCTTTGCTGAGCCTTGTTTTACTGCCTGACATCTTTAAATGGATACATCAGACTGGATTTTGAAGAGCCAAAAGCCTGGCTGCAACCCCTAGCAGTACCAAGGAACATCAGACATTATTTTTCAGAGCTGAGGCAGTGCTATTCAATGATAGTTAGAAAGGGCCTCCGAAAGCATTTCTGAACCTGAGACTTGGCCTCATAGACCTAAAAATGCAGACTGTATCCAGATACAATTAGCTTAAAAGCTTCTGTGATTGAATAATTGAGTATATCCATACTGCAAACTAAAAGAGGGCAAGGAGAAAGCTCAAGTATGGGACCTCTCATCGCCCATTTAATTGCTTAATTGTTAGCTCATTCCTGGCTCTGGTCGTATGCAAGGGACTTGATACAGTCACAAGACTGGTGGATATCAGGCCACAGCCTAACAAATACCCTAGAAATGCAGCACTCCAAGAGAAAAAGAGCTTTCACATTTCTGGTCTTTGGCCTTACAAACTGTATTTGCCTCAGGTCTTAAACCAACCGCAGCATTATTAATTATTTACTTCTTCAAGGATTTATTAAAAAACAACAGGAAAAAATTTACATTATGCTGGACTAGACATTATATTTTCTTGAAGTAAGCAAAGTCTCAAAGTCGGAAAATGTTAAGCTTTTAGAGTAAATGATTTAATAGTCACTTAACTGTGGAATATACAGAGCAATAATTCTGACAAAAGGTGACTTATCTTTCTGGGACAGCTATCAAATTGCTTCTGCAGATTAAATACGTGCTCCAAACTGTATGCATAAAGGTACTAAAATCACAAAGTACTGCTGAAAATGTCCAAAATCATCCCTTGTGTAACTCTATTGAAGCCGGGGGAATTACGCTTGGGAGACATTTGTCACATTTATAGGCAGATTTCAATCTCTGTGACAGGAGAACAAAGGCCCTTGGCAGAAGGAACTCTGCCAGAAGTTCTCATAGAGAGAAGGCAATGAGCCCCATTACTGACTAGTTCAAGCCCAAAAAGAGGCTGAACCAGAGCTGGTAGAAAAGTTTCAACCTACTGACTCTTCCCTACATGCGTAATTGAAGTCCCTGTGTAATCCCCAGCGGGTTTTAAGGCTGCTTTCCCAGTGGACCTCAGAACCATTAGTGCAACCTACAATATTTCAACCAACTTGATAAATGCAAATGGCATGTCTCAGATCAGACCAGCAATGTAGTGGGGTGAGGTAGAGAAAGAAATAACTACTTAAGACATTAAACTGTCCAATATTTGTCATACAGTTCCACTCCTTCATCCATCACAGACAGGACATACTAAATAGAAAATCCAAACTAAAAAACTGGAGGAGTGAGTAAAATAAAGCACGCATGGATTTGTTTTGTAACATATGTGCAATGAACTCTAATTTCCGTCTAAAGATTTCTGATGATGCCTGCTTTTGAGTCATCATTAGGAAGTTAATAACAACAAAATGCATACACATTGTGTTTCTTCTATTTTAAGAGAAGGTACTGTTCCAATGAGAAATTATTTCCCAAATGAACTGAAAACTTAAACAACAGATGGAAGTGTGACAACAGCAACTACTACACATGCTTTTGCCTTACTCTGCTTTTGTCATTATAAGATCACAGCTTGTGTTGACACAACTGGCCCCTCTTCCTATCTCCTTCACCTTAAAATTACTTCACAGCCTGAAATTCTTAATGATCCCTGGAGTGGAAATGAGAAAGTAGAAGTGTGCCGACATACAGCTTCAGCAAGAGCAACTGAGATACTAGAAAATGGACATCACACATCACTGTATTTAATAAGATAAACAATAAAAGGCAGCTAATGGCAAGATAAGGTTTTTGTTTGGTTTTGTTTGGTTGGTCGGTTTGATTTTGTTTGTGTTTTTGTTTGTTTGTTTGTTTGGTTTTTCTTACATGCACCTAGAAAAGTACGATAAATGCAATTCAAAGGAAAAAAATTACTACAAAAATCTGTTTAACATGCACAGTGGCTAATTTTCTTTTTTCCTGTCAGTCTTAAACAGAAAGAGAGGAGTTGCCGTGCTCTCCTAAAGACATTTTTCAGGAAGTGATCCTTAGAAACTGAAATCTCTAGGGAGAATCCTAAGTGCAGCAAACCACCAAGTGCAAATCAGATACTCAGACAGCTCTGTAAAAAGGTTATTCACTATAGATTCAGTTATGCCATAGGGTGACAAATCATGGAAGGAATTTAACAACAACATCACTGTAAAGGGCAATTGCTCATAGTTCCTGAGACAGGACATTGGGCCAAATTAGAGTAGTCCTTGCACTTACAGTTGCTAATAAAAACCCCAAACCAAACACAAAAACACATTTCTTGACTTGTGCAAATACCATGTGTTAATGGCCTTATTTCATTGAAAATCTTTTTTGTCTATATGTTCATCACCAGGAAAAAAAAAAAAAACAACATTCTCCATAGCTGTCAGTATATAGAGTACTATAGAACACAGAGTCGATAGTAGAGTTTCTGCTTCTTTTTAGAAAAGATTGCAAACAAAATATGGCCTAGTATGCAAAAGATTATTAAAAATCACAATGTTGTGAGAATGTCACTTATCAAATAAATAACTGAATAAACAGAAAATCCTGTTGTATGTTAACTGAAGACACTGGATAAATAAAGACAGCTCTTCTGAAAGAGAGGCAGTTAACATCAATATGCTAAGTAGATCTATTCATTAGTGTACTGGAAGACAAAGTTGACTAAATAGTTGAAGCCTGCAGGTTATCATTTCAGCTAATGAAGTATGGAAGACTGTAAATAACTTCACATAGATTTGCACAAGTTAAGATATTGAATTGGAAACATCAGTTTCCAGTAAAGTAAATGATCATTTGTATCAGGAACACAATGCCTAAGACTTCTAGTTTGAGATAGGACGTCTATCTAGACTTTACATTAAGCTTATCAGTAAACACTATGTGCAAGTTTAAAACAAAAGGGTTAACTGTGGAGTTAAGAAGTAGTGGTATATAATATGGTATATAATACGATTAGTATTTCAACAATTTTTCTAAAATGCAACAGAGAAGGAACTAAATGATCCAAATTTCATATTGATCTGTCTTCCAATTTTTAATTAATTCACAAGCCTTTCACTGACATTTTTTCCAGTAAGATTTCATTGCAGCAAAATTTGCATGCTCACTGAAGCCCTTTTCTCTGTAGCTCGTTTTGGTTCTTATTTATCTAAACAGTGTAAGATGAGGCAACTGGAGTTGGAATCAAACCCTTATGTCTTCTGCACTTTATTAAGAAAAGCTTTTTTTTTTCTGAAGTCTTTTTAAGAAGGGTTTGTCAGACATTCATACTGGGTTATATTGAAGCATTGAATGTCCTAGAAGGACACATGCCAGTCATATGGAAGCTATCAACTCTGCATCAATCAAAAAGTAGATCTTTGCCACTATTTCTAGTCTTCTGGATCCTACACTCTTAAGGAACTACATGTATTTGGAAAAGCAACAGGTAACTCAGTAGAAAGTCAGTACAAAACATGAAAGATAGTTTCAGGTAGAAATAAATAATCTGGCCTGAATGGCCCAGCATTCAGGTAAAATCTAGAAAGTTTACAAACACAGAGATTACCAATCAGGCATAAACATTTTCTTCTTACTAAATTTACATAAAGGATGTGGGAGGCTTTCTTTTTTTTTTTTTTTTTTTAAATAAACACCAATATTGCAAATATAGGTTCCAAACATCCAGTGTACACAATGCTACTGAAGCCCTTACTGTTACCATACTTTTTAAAAATAATGGAAAACAACATCACATATATAGGTATATGTGAGTCTAGGTATTTAATTACAATGATTATGTTTTATTATCTCAGTGAATGGAAAAACCTCACACTATTAAAGTAGCTACTCATATATTATGAGTTATTTTACTAATATTCGGAGAGATCTAGCTAAGTCAGAAGACTTGTATTTCTGTATTTTTGAGAATTCAAACACAAAGATCATACAGCATAGTGAGTCTTAGCAGTAGCATCTCTGGGGCGCACATTTTTTTTAATAGATTCCTGTTCTAAACCCACTTTATTCTTTCTCTGCAGTGATAAAGATTTAATGGTTACATTTAAGCATGAAGATCTGTCTGTAAGAAATTTCTACCTCCCTCAGCTAGTATTACGGAAGCCTAGGGCAAATAACCTTCTAGTTTAGGAACATCAAGAGCATTCCTAAAGCTAGCTATGAAAATCGCTACCGAGACAATAAATAAAGAAGAAAGGTAAGTAAACCAAGTTACATATTTTCAAGGCTTGTCTCTAGGTATTCTGAACTCCAATATATATAACTCATGATCTACAGAATCTCCCAGATCCTGTTATCTTGGTGGTATATCCTGCATTTGTGACAAGTGATACAAAAACTTAGAACCTGTTGCCTAGAAGTCCCATCATCCTATTTCCCAAACACATAGCTGTGCAGAAAAGTGTAAATGGTATCAGAAAGAGTCATCTAGGAACTAGCAGAAGCAATTAAGCATTCAACAACAGGGGGGGAAAAATTAAGAAGCTAGAATGTTCTTCCCCCAAACCAGAGTTCAGACAAAACTACTCTAACGCTAAACTCTTGCATCACGTGCTACAGCAACTAGTGTTTCAGATTGAACAGGAATATATCCACCTCTTCCTATTTTTACTGTCAAATAATCAAAGCTCTGCTTTCTTTCCTAACTAAATGGGTGCATTTGGATTGTGTGCCAGGACAGGCCAAATTGTTCCTTCAATCTAGCCTGCATAGAAGGAAACAATCCCAGTTTGCTCATGTCATGTGTTGCCATCAATATCACCTGCCCTTCAATCTTATACATTCCTGGAACCTGCTAGTGCTACTCATGGCATAACTAGAACCTGCTGTTCTCAGACCCATCCATCGAATACAGCGTGATCGTGGTCATAGCCTTCCAGTGGGCTTTCACAGGAATTGCAGAAAACAGTCCCTTAGGTGAAGGTTACACATGGGTAGGTGGCAATTAGTAGAAGCAACTTTACTGCTAAAGCCAGAGGGAGCTCAGCTGGGACACCAGAGCCGACACAGGGTCAGTAGGATGGCAGGCAGCTAAGCAAGTTTTAGGTGAAAAATCTGAGAAACCCATTAAATATGGAGATCTACAGTGCCATTTTTCCAAAGTCACTGCCAAGGCCAAAATCACACTTTCAATAATCTTGACTGTGCTCTATCCTTTATGTCATTACTATACAGGTTCTTTTTTACCCTGGTGAATTACCACTCTTTGTCTCTACAGTCTGGGATGCTTCAAGGTGAGCTGGAACCTGTCTCTCTAATGTATCACTGTATGGATAAAACATTAAGAAAGAAAACACTGGGATTCAGGAGCTGGAGAGGCTATCCCAATGATTTGATAGACTCAAAAGGTTAATCTTCAGCTACATCTTGTTCATTAGTCTAAATATACATTTAAAACATCAATGTGCTTAAAAGTACTTTGTCAGTGCCCATTAAGAATGTGCACTGCATATTTCAGACATGTCTTGATAGTAATAGGTGCTGAAAAGCAGGCACTGTTCATCTTTTTAATGAGTGGTTTTCCTTCTGAGTGCACTACGAAGTTATGATGCACCATAAAGTGACACTAGTATGCCCTGTGGACATGCAAGAGCAACCATTCTGTGAAAATCAGGCAATTAAAAGGCATAATGTGTGAGCATGACTTCAAAGTAGCTATACTTTCAGGTCTTGATTGCAAGTCCTCCTTCTTCACACTGATATGAGGGAGGTGAGGAGGTCTAAGAAGACCTTTCTGATACTGGCCACCTACACAGGAATGTGGATAGCTGAAAAAAAGGAGCTACTGGAAGGTTATTATTCTACCTCTGATACAAGATACACTTTCTCATATCATTCTGCTAACATAGCTACACATGCAGTGGACAGATTAATTACATCTGCCAGCTAAGGACAAAACTATGATATCTCTATAGTGCTGATCACCACTGGGCCCCAGTGAATAACCTCCTTCTTGGTTGGGCTGGCAGTACAGTGACCCACAGTCCAGTCCCACTCCCTCATGCAGTGTCTTTATGGCCATTAGACATAATTTTGATTTTCTTTAAGTTGTTTCACTTTGAATACCTGAAATAACAGGAAGGCTGTTGTGCAATCTGTCAGCGCAGAGGGGTGTGTACACAGCATGCTGCTAAGAGAATGAAGGATATGGCATCAGAACATATGGTGTTTTTGAAAGTACATGGCCCATTGGAACAGCGTAGAGGACTGCGTAGGGCAGAAGAAACGAAACCTGGCATGGTCCTGGCTGAGGAACGATTTGTCCTCAGAATGAAGCATCTCCTGAACTGCTGCTGGGTTCACCTTGGAGGGAGGAAACACTTTGGTTTGCTTCACTGGGTAGTCTAGGAATTAAGTAACATATCTACCATTCACAAAGAAGTAGCTGATTTATTTGACATTGCCAACACATCCAAAGCATTCTTTTCCACTGAAGCTGCAGGAACCAGTTGTGTAAGCATACATCTAGTGTGCCAGCAGCGCTGTAAAACATTAAGGTAGGAGTAGAGGGTCACACAGCCAAGGACAGGGCCAGTGGCAGGGCAAGGGTGCCATGTCAGTTAAGATTGTGGTCATTGGTAATGACAGAAATGAGCTTCATCTGGCAGCATTAACACTGTTCACACTGTTATTGTGGAAGTGCCATCTCCTACCACTCTTAAACCAAGCCAGATGGGAGTCAGAGGATGTAAAGTACTGCTGTCCTCAGGGTAGCAGCCTAACTGGGAAGTATGAGCATGAACAGCAATAATGAAGCTTCAGTACCATTTACCTGAAAACATAAAGGCCATGAAGACAACTCTCTGCCTCTAATAAGAATATAGCACAGAATCATAGAAACATTTTGGTTGGAAAATAGCTTTAAGATCATCAACTCCAACCATTAACCTGATACTGTCAAGTCCACCTCAACACTACATCCCTAAGAACCTCATCTATGCATCTTTTAAACAGCTCCAGGAATGGTGACTCAACCACTTCCCTGGGGAGTCTGTTCCAATGCCTGACAACCCTTTCCATGAAGAATTTTTTCCCTAATATCAAATGTAAACCTCCCTTGGCACAACTTGAAGCATACTTCCAGCTCCTGAATAACGGAAAATGACACATGAGCAACTGGATTCTACTTTCAGCATGGGCAACGAGAGGGTTGTCATGCTTTGAGCATGTTTCTACCTTCTATATCATGCTATAAAAATACTGGAATGCAAGGTAATCCTTATAACTGAAAAGAGCTTTTGCCTCCCACCACCACGCACATGCACACATGCTTGTACACACATGAGTAGAGTAACATATCAGGATCTTATGGGCACCATGTGAGGCCCCACAGCCAAGCACCGTGTCATGCAAAACAATCGCTCCCCTTCAGTGGAGGTGAGCTGTGACCAGTGTGGGCAAGACCACACTGTGCCCCTCCACTGAGGAGCTGAGAAAAGCTTTGGGAACTGATGCATTTAGCCTTGTAGATGTAGCCTACAAATGACAACAGCTGAATAAATGAGTATGGGAAAGGTAAGCCCAGACTCATGATGCCTTGAGAGTGTCAGATAATGCTTACCCATGTGTTTAGAGGTTTCTCTTTTCTTCTACCATTACTGATTTAAGCATTTACCACTAGGCAAATGCATTGCTCACTGAAGAATTGCTCTTCACCAGAACTAAAAACAGAGGATGACAGCTACATAGCTACATTTCCACAGCTGTTTGCTACAGAGAGTTTGGTGTAGATTAAAACAAAAACAACAACAAAAAAAACTTTTCCACCAATAACTGACAGTTAGCAAATGACCATTGCTTGTCCTTAAGAAGCTCATGTAATTTCAATTTTAAATTTTACTTTCAATTTTAAAATATTTATCATCTTCAACTTTGTTCCAATTTTTTTCTACCTTAGGCTGTATCTATTATACTATTGCTATTCTATAAACTGCCCTTAAGGCTATCAATAACATAATAAGAAACCTGTGCTAGTGCCTCTAGAAATTCTTTAAAACCCTGTAGATGAAAGAAGGAAGAAAAAACAGAAGAAAGACAGAAATGAAATGTGTGTCTTAAAAGCCAGTGGCTGAAACAAATGCTTTAAATACTGTCTAGGTATTTACAAAAGGAATCAGTCAGTGCCTCATGGAAATATCCAATTGAAAAGTTAATATTAATTTTTTTTTTCTTAATACAGCAACTAAGAGGAAAAAATAATTAGTGCCAGAATCTTTGTAATTGATTTGATGCAGCTTATCAGTTAATAAAATACTTAGGACTGTGTTCTTCTGTCCAACATTATTCAGAGTTCATGCTATAATTATGGAGCATTACTGGGCAGGAAATGCATCTATGAACAGGAATTATTTTCTGCATCTGCAAGCATGTTTTTTTCAGATGACTGACAGCGAAGACTGAGTTTAGCTACAGTTTTAGAGAATTTAGATTCATTCAGCAGTATTTCAACAACACTGCACTTTTCAGGACACAAAACAGTATTTAAATTCAGAGAGTAAGCCTGAGAGTGAATGCATAGATATTCATTTAAAAATCTCCATTTTATAAGGTATTAAGAAAAATGGGTAAATTAGACAGATGCAATGTGACTGTCAATTTATATTTCCTTGAATAAATGGTATCAATGCCACAATAAGATTCCATAAATTTTGAACACTGAATGGTAACCAAAAAAAAACATTAACTGGGACAGAGAAATACACAGGACTCAAACTTAGCCCTAGATGACCATGAACTTCAGACCTTTGAACCCACTGGCTGATTTTGTATCTGAAAAAGGTTTTTTCAGATACTTTCATATTAATTTATGGTTTTTAATTTTCTTTCCCTGACATACTTGTAAGACCAACTTTGGTAAGGAATTGCATACCTATAAAGTGGCTCAAAACCCAAGGACTGATTTGACTTAGAATAAATAAAACACACTCCTCAAACACTCCTGTAACACAACATATTCACAGGGTATGTGAATTTCATAAAGTACTGGTGATGACATGAGCTTTGGAAATTGTACCTTTAGTTCCAGATTTCTTTCATGTCTAATATGCAGTGTCTGTTAAATAGACTCTCCCACTCTCCCATCCTGACCCTCCAAACACAGTCAGAGCAAAATTGCTGGTTCCACTTCTTGAGCAGAACCAGTTCTCCCAGGATAAATGTCCCCTACATTTGCAACTGAACGAACTTATCGCTGTCAGTCTGTTCTCTCAATTAATGTATCTTCTCATGTCTTTTAAGTTCATAGAATGCATTACTTAAAGCAAGGACCAGATTTTTCTCTTGTGTTCAAGATGTCTATTACACTACAGGAAACACAAAAGCAACAACCGCTTTCATAGCAAACCAGATGCTTACACTGTTAAACTAGGATGTAACACCTTAACTGTCTTAATTTGCTTTTACAAACTTTGATGAGATTTTCTCTGGAGTTAAAACACTATAAGAAAGTGTCTATTTTACCACAACTGCCTGTATTTTACAGCAGTGAAGAAAAAAAATGTCACCAGACCTTTAGCTTCTGAAGAGGTGTGGATTTTACTGTTTTCTGCAAGTCTCTAGTAAGACACACGTAGCGTAGGCACTACACAAAACAAGATTGGTTCTCCTGGGCCACACTTCTATAAATTTTATTCCTGTCAAGAGCAGAAAAGGCAACAAAGAACAGTCTAGGGAGACATAGTAGGAAACAATAAACATAGTATTAAAAAGCTTGCAAAAGGAGAATTATCCACTTTCAAGCAGCAGGGCCTCTGCTGTACTGCTTCCACCTTCCATTCAAAGGCAAATAAATTCTCCGTGACAGCTCCTAATGGCCTTCACAGTTGTTCACTGAATTTGCCCTCGGATTACAGGGTAATAAAAGGGATAACAACACTTGACCATCTAAATGAGGAGGCGGATCCTCCCAGTAAAAGCATGTCTTTCATTACTTGCCCTTTTCTTTTGCTCATCCGACAAAGTAATATCTCACAACTACAACTAAATCACTAACAATTAACAGACTAATATGCCTTTATTCCACTTAAATAATTTCCTGGAACATCATTGTGGTAATGCTCCAGAGCCGGGTTATAGTTTGTTTAAAAGTCAGCAATGTTATAATAAAAACAACTCTTACTTCAAGTAAGCATACCAAGGCAGTTCGTATTAGTATCTCTATAACACCATGCTGTCAGGTTTCTGTTTCAAGATCATTACAATTTTTGCACAATTGGATTTTTGTCAAATGCCACTTTTCATGTTCATCTGTTATTAGCTTGTTAAGTTTTGGTCTCCCTCATAGGAGTCCACCTACATATTTCCTGAAAAAATTGAGAATTACATCTGTGAATACATCTGTGCTGACCTGCTTTCAGCTTGACATCCTCATGAAAAGGAATATAATCTAAATTTAGTTGATACAAACAGACAAGAATTTGCCTGGATAACCACATTGTTACAGGTGAATTTCTGCCAAAAATAACTACTAAATTCCTATGAAAGTCTGTCTTATTCTGTCCTATTTTCACACTTGCAAGCTTCTTTAAAGGAACTTGTGTACGATGAAGTGAAGGGCCTGATCCTCCTAAATTCTGAGGTCAGATTACGTGACCAGTTTTTAAGGGTACTGATGTCCACTGCACTTCAACATCACTTTCAAATCTCTCTCACTCCACTGAGCAGCACACAAAACCCAAGAGTTATTCAAGGCAACCACACAGCCTTTAATCTCACTGGACACAACAATATTCTTACCTCAGCTGACTTAAACCAGTTTTCCAAAAGTGATACAACTCTTGTATAAACTGGTTATCATACAACCTTATGTTGTTATTGCCTTACAGTGCACAGGAGCTGAATTACTGTAAATCACAGAGAAGCCAGGCTTAAGCTAAACCCAGTGGTAGATTAAATAGAACAAATACAGGTTTAAAATCATTACAGATTCCTCATATGAAGAAAGGAAACTCCTTATGCACACTCCTCCTTGACACAGGAAAATTAATGGAGATGCCCACCTCCCTCTCTCTAGGCATCGACTGGTTGTTATTTTTCTATTTTACAAAGTTAACAGCCTGACAGGAATTTTAAAAAAGGAAAGACTATGTAGCATGATATCTTAAATGGAAAACAACCTGAGAATGTAAAGTAATTTTCAAAATTATTTCACTAAGAAGTGCTGATGTTGTTTCTTTTTCATGTTGATGAAGTCAACATGTTGATGTTGATTTCATTTACCCATGCAGATCACTGATTTTGCCACAGACTAATTGGACAGTATGTGAAAAAAGATATTTTCTATGTTATCTACCACTGATATTCTATTATCAGGTCTGCCTTCTGAAAGTAAGAACTAGAGATGTTCACAGCTTGGGCTGGGAAGATTTTCACACATGCATGCATGATTCCTTCCACCTGGACACCTCAACTTAAGGAATTTACAAAGTTATTTCATTAAACTGGCACATGAACCATGATCCACTTATTATATCTTCATCAACTATTTGATGCATGTTGCAAAAATAGTTCTATGAGAGCAAGCCCATTCAAATTCCTTTTCTACTACCATATTTTTTTAATTTATTGTTCTTCACTTTGAAAATACCAGTGACTCTTATTTGCATATCAGTAACATTGCTTGTATTATCAACATTCTGAGAAAATTTAAATTTCATCTGAAGTAATTTTTTCATTGGTAGATGTTGATCAACTTCATCACTGACGTGTGGTTATATCTATTCTCAGTGCATTGTATAACAGAGTCTCTGAAACACTTTGTAGCCCAGGTAGTATGATGGGTCATTGCTTGCTAATTTACAGTTCTTTTCTGCTGAATTTGTAGCTGTTTATCATACATTAATGTTTTTAAATCACTGTGCAATTAAAATACAATTTCCATCCTACTTTTTATCACATGAAATCACATGAACAAAGATAAAAATACTGCCCTACATTTTCCACACACTTCTCTTAAAAAATGGTGTTAAGTAGTATAGAGTGGATTATATATACTGGCTGATCTTATTTTCTTGTTTTACTGGCTGTAGAGTAGTGTTCTAAAATGTACAGAGGTTGGTAATTAAGATATCGTGACAAGCTCTAGGTACAATTAAAAAAAAAATAATATGAATCATTAGAAGGTAAATCATTAGAAGGCATTTTTGAGTCAGTACTGAGCAAATGGCCAGACTGAAGCTCTATGTTGCTGGAGGCAGAGTCTTTCATGTCAGATATGGAACTGTGGTCCTGATTGCTTATAATTAGAGGGTCCCATGACACTTTTTTTGAGGAATTCAAGGAAATAAGGTCCAGCACCTGGCAAGGTTCCAGTGCTGGTAATTACATTATATCCCTCATCTTTTCCCCCTTAAATTGCAGCTGGGGAAAAGAGTTCATCTCCTTTTTAACAGTTACAAGGAGAAAACCTCAAACCTCACTGTTCTCATGTTCCTGATGGGAAGGCATGTAGTACCTCTAATGCAAAAATAAAAAGACTGTGTGAAGTGCCTGCAACTGCACTTTGGGACAGTGCAGGACAAATGAGAAGTCTTGTTTTTAATCGAAAAGAGAAACCCTTTTTTTTTTCATTAACATACATTACTCATTCTCTTTTCAAAAGCAGCTTATATTTATCACAGCAACCCAAAGCAGCAGAAATAAATAGGATTTTGCAGGTTTTCACAAAAATAATTTACCCATTCTAGGTCGGGTGATTCCCCCAGAAGATATTCTATTATGTTAGTTAGAATATTTGCCAGCCCTTTGGAAAAGTATATTCCTTTGGTTCAGACTACACAGTCTTCACTGATCATAATGTAGTGAGAATGTTGTGGATAGACACCTTAAGGGAGTTGGCAAAACTAAATTTCAGTTGCAGCTGGAAATCTTCTGTCATCTTCCTTTATTCAGCTCTTTTTGGGCTACTGTATCTAGTGGCCATTTTTCTCTATTGCTGGTATCATGTCAATGCTTCTGCTGAAGCACTTTGTGCTCTCCACCAACCTGGAATTCTGATGCAATTCTCCAGAAACTAGGGAGACCAAAGAAGGGAGTGCAATTACAATGCACCATTTCAAGTAACTGACAATGTTTTTGGGTAAAAATTTGGGCATTTTATACCTGAGGAATATAATGAAAAAGGAGAAGGGAATTGGAAGGCAGAGCTATACTACAGCTTGGGATTCAGGGTCAAGGGATCTATTCTGCAGAAAATCTTAATGCTGCTCCAGAAATTATCCACATTTTCCCAAGTAATGAAGGATCCTGGTCAGTTTTGACCCTGAATAACTCTGGTACCTTCTAGTGTGCCAGATGATACTACCTGAAAGCCCAGATCTACAGAGAGATAGTGTGTCCCTCCTTTGTATCCATGTCAGTAATGAAATACCCCAAAGTCTCTTCGCATCCTCTGTGGGTGGAAGTGTAAGGATGACAGGGAGAGCCCCACCTTGCTATAAGAGATATTGCTACTAGAGTCACCAGAAAATCACTGCAAAGTACAGAAGTCCACAGACAGAAAGTCTAACTTTGTCACCTCTAGTTGGCTGTTTCTTTCCTGATTTTTTTTAATGGGTAAAACTCCTGCCTTTTTGGGTTTTTGTGTGTGTCTCAGTATCATTTGAGGGCTATAAGGATATAAAAGCCACAAGGTATTTTCCAGCACTTGAGAAGATAATAAATACATTTTTAAAGCAGAACAATCTGAAGCTTGTTATTCCAGAGAAAAATTGTTAACCTTTTCACTATGTAATGGTCCATGCACCTGAAGAAAAGAACAGAGTGTGGATCACAGTTCTTTCTCATTTTCTCCCTTCATTCTTTAGAGTTTCAGTTCACCTCAGATTAAATGGCAGTTCTTTCATTGTCATTCAGTTTTCCAAAAATAGAGCCTAGGGTTTAAATATCATTTACATCACAGTCACAAGAATAATCACATAAATAAGAATTTATGAATAATTAATCAGAAGTGCTATTACATTAGCACAATACTATTTTTAATTTACGGGGACCACAATGGCATCTTCACCAACCTGGCAAGGGGCAAATAGCAATTAAATTAGACCATGGATTAACTGATAAGTCATTGAATAAGCATACAGAGATTGATCAACTGATTGATTGACTGATTGATGAATATTTTCACTGGGATCATGTCACAGTATACTTCAACAACAAAAAAAATCTTGTGTTACAAACAGTGTCCTCAAGCACAAAGAGGTGATGAAAGTCCCACAAATACAGAGAAGTATTGTTAATGCTGTTTTCACTGAAAGGGATTTATTTTGCTCTCAACAAAAAAGGAATGAAATCTAAACCATGTTGCAGCTGCCATAATCTGCTGAACGCTTACAATTCAATGGGGAGAAAAGAGCTCTGCTGAAGTGCTCCAGTTATGATACTTCTGCCTGAACAGTAACTGAAACTTTCAAAACACTCTAAAGGTGCCCATTTTTACATTCCTGAGAGTGAAAGAAAACACAGTGTTTTTCTTCTGAAAATGTCAGATAAGATACACATTCTAGTTTTGTGCCTTTTTTTCTTGTTTCCCTACCCTGATGTCTACTAATTCGTACAGCTCCATGGAAACAGAACGACTGACTGAAAACATAGTGAAAAATGAGGAGCAGTTACAAAAGGGAATTTGAAGACAAAGCTTCTGGTTTAGTGTTTCTTTCAGGTAGTAACATGTGAGGCTGATGCTCAAAACTTATTTAAAAGCAGCAACAGGTAAAAGCATGGATCTCCATCTATGACAAATTAGGCTGGTATTTCAAAGGAGAATATTGCAGGTGAAGGCAGTTGGAACTTTTTGACAAAAATAATTTCTTATTTGGCTTGCAGAACTGAAGCTTTCCAGAGAAATGTGCTGTTGCTTTTAGCAAATTTGGAATTATTGGTAATCATCTGTGGAAGGGGGCACATATACACCTACATCTAATATGCAGGTGATCACAAAGCTCCTATGTGATGTTTGAGAAACGGGTTGACATTGATGTTCTCCCTGAATTGGACATATAACTTCATCTTTATACTCTTGATTTCATTCCAAAAGATATTGGTTTTACTCCAGTATAGTACTGTGAAAAACTTTGGAATACCAGAGGTGTCTTAAGAGTGAAAAAATTGTTTCCTTTCTTGCTTTGCTTTCAGGATCTAAATTAGAAAAATGTATATGACTTACAATCTACTTTCAATTCCCAAATTATTCAGATAGGGGTATTATGAAAAAGAAATTTGTGCTATGAATGTTCATCCTAACTATATATAAATTTATACTCTAAATTGTCTATTAAAGATAGAACATATCTTTATTCTACAGTTTAGGTTTTAGTAATTGCCTTTTATTTTGTTCCAGTACTTAAACTGATTAAGACAATTTCTTAATACCAAAAAGAAGTGTGGAATACCACAAAAAAGAAAACAAATGATCTAGCAGACAAGTTAAAAGTTTAGTTATTAAGTAAGGGATGGAGACATATTTACTTAGTCAACAGATCAAATAAGAAGATGAATTAATACAGACAGTTTCTAGGTCCTTCATTCCAGAGTGTAACTGGAATCCTTCAAACACATCTTTTAAAATCAGATGTCCTTTCAAACTCATGCAAACCATTCTACTCCAATATCTACATCTATACCTGGAGATCAAGGGCAAGTTATATACCAAGTGAACAGAGAGGTAGTTGGGACATTCCCACTATGGTCAGCAATGAGGAAGGCAGTGTTTTGCAGACAGAAATTAGATCTTCAGTAGGTCATTGTCTGGAGACATGTATCTAGTTCCACTCTTTATGTGGGTAGCTGAAGGCTACCACATTTCCCGTCTGAGAATTTCTGTACAGAGTTTGTTCACAATCACAGAATCAGCCAGAGATTGGTTGAGGCTGGAAGGGATGTTTGCGGGTTGTCTTGCCCAAGCCTTACTGTGTCTCATACCTAGTTTCTCAGATAGGTTATGCTTCAGTTAAATGACCTGGAAATTGGGGGCTGTTGTCAATGCTCTGTTTCCCAGATAGCTGGAACTGCCCCCAAGCAGCTCCAGGGAAGGAGAATGATGGAACGGGAGTTTCAGGACAGAGCAATCCAAGGCCACTTCCAAAGGCCAGCACCAGGCGGACTTTGCCACGGTGTTTTGACAGCTTTGCTGGATTGTACAAGGGCCTGCCTGTCTCTGAGGCAGGGTGATTAAAAAATGCAGAGAGAAACAGAGGCAGCAGGCAACAAAGCAGCTAGGTGGAAGAACTGAATCTGCAAATAAAAGCACATCTCCTTACCACACTGTGTTTCAGGAACAGTACTTTGACACAAACCTATTTATTTCACAAAGGAACTACAAAGAGGGATTCAACCTCATTGTCATTTTCTTCTCTAACGCTAAGGATCCTCGGGACTCTAATTACTAGCTAACTTCTCACATCAAGAAAGGGAAATTCTGGTAGGAGACATGGAATTTATTTTTAAGAAGATAAAATTGTGAACATGTTTTTCTGTTGAACTACAAAAGAGCAGATGTGAGCATGTTTTAAAAACTCCAAAATGGACACAGTAGTTTTAAATAAGACTAAAAGACAAGAGGTGCAAAAGAGGATCAAAGCAGCATCTGGCAATTTCTGGGAAAATGAGAAGCTGACTTCAAAAACAATGTTAAAACTCTGTTTTTTTAGCAGTTATCAAAGGCTTCAGCAGAAAAGCATCAGAGGAACTGATGAAGTGACCAGCAGTCTGCCTGTCATAATTTTAAAAGTTTTTTCATGAAACAACCAGTACTAGTCAAACTTCTGTTCTGAATTTGCTAATGGAAGTAACCTGTAAACTTGAACATCAAAGCTGAGAAATCATGTTTCACAAATACAGTGTAAATCAGTCATCTATATACAAAATTGAGCTTGCCATAATACTTTAGCAGATTTTACATTTATAAGACATCTATTCATAATATACTGACATGGAAGGAAAGAGACATGAGGCTGTTCCAACTCAGAAACTCCTTTTTTTTTTTTTTTTTTTGGTTGGTTGGTTGGTTGGGTTTTTTGTTTTTGTTTTTTTCCAGAAGACTGAATGATTGTAGGGAACAGGAATGGGGTTCCTAACAGTCACTCCAAATTGTTTAGACATGTTAGACCTCTAGGGCACAGGCTTTCTCCAAAACCTTGCCAATACTATGCAGATTCCTCACAATCCTTGTAACACATGCTTCAGTGTAAGTAGTTAATTTGAGCTGGCCAAATCCCAAGAAAGAGAATGAAGCTGCTGTCAGGCAAGAGAAATGAATAGGGAGTCTATAATGACAAATTCAGCATGGTATACCCACTACCAGCCTATGTACATGTAAAGAATTAAACAAAGAATTACTGGATTACTTGCTATTTTTAGCATGGTTATTAAACCTAGACATAGCTAACGTACACTAACTATACCAGAAGCAATATATTTAGATATTGTGCGAAGCTATTTACCCATTCTTGAACTGAATGGAAACAAACCTAATTTGTTTCAAAGTAGTAATTCACATTGACTTTATCCTTACAAAATGAACACTAAGGTGGTACAAAATAACTAGATCCTGTGGATCCTTCCAGAAATGAAGAGCTTTATATGATTCTAATCTTACTAGTGCATATTTGGGTTTGCCATACTTACATCAACTTCTGCACAAATTGAGTGAGAAATCACTTTTGTTATCAGCAAAGAGAATTCACTCTTGAAGAGAACTCTTGCAGGTACTTCTTCTTTAGCGTTCCTGCTTTTGAGACCTTTCTAGAACTGAGAAAATGTACTAGACAAGACAGCACAAGAATGAAAAAGAGTGTGAGAAGGCAAGGTTCTTTACAATAAAAATCTGGATTTGCAAGTGGTCTTTTTCTTTTTTTTTTTTCTTTCTTTGTTAGAGAAGAAAACCCAAGAAAAGATGATAGTAATGCTTAAGTTATTAAAATGCTTTCAGTGTTATCTATGTTGAAAGAAGCTTGGGGCAAGGATGAGCTTTATTTCCTTTCAAGAACTCTCTTGAGTCAGGAATATCAGAAGGAACTTAACAGATGGTTTGAAATTTTGCAGTGTTGCAGTAATATAACAGGCTGGAGTTTAAGTGTGGTAATGCTAATGTCTTAACCCTTCAATAGTTGCCTCACTGGACAAACATAAATATTGCCCTAAGTAGAAGAACTAATCATTGAAAGGAACACTTTTGCTCCAGAAGACATGGCTACTTGTCTCAACAATAACAAAACAGAAAATTCATCTGAAACAAATGCAAGTTTGCTGCAAAGTAGGTGTGAATCAAACAAGCAAACAAAACCAAAACAATCCTCTCCCCCAACTCTAACAGAACTGTTAGTAAATGACTGAAAAAACACTTGGAAAACATAGTCACACTGAAACCTACCATGAGTAACACAATCAAACTTTTAACAACTGTGACATGAGAGTATAGTAGGGATATCTACATGAACTGCTTAATCCACTCTCAGACTCCCTGAAGTGTCTTAAAATTTGGCTTGCATTGCTGTAAAAGGTCTCTATCTGCCTTTGATATGGAGATTAGTTTTCCAACTTTACAGAAATACTGAGCCAACATTCAAGATCATTCCTGGCATATCATGCTGAAGACTCATTTTCTCAAAGGTCTTTTCATTTTAAATGCTATGGATATGTTTTCCCTTTCCTGCTTTTACAGTATCAAGGCTCACCAGCAGGTTCTTGCAGAAATAGGAAAGAAGTGGCTTGTAAACAACATGATATTGTCTATCTTCTCTAAGGGCTTAACGTGCTAAATTGTAAGATTCGGATGAAAATTGTGGTGCTTCACCACATATCAAGACAAAGCTTAAAATAAAGCAGGTCTGATCATACAGAACTGTTATCTAAGAGCAGGTGAGGGAAAGCTCTGTTTATGTGTACAGGTACTACCTGAATGCAGTGAAAAATATGTGTATGTGAACATGGTTATGAACTTGTATCATGATTTTAAAATTGCAGGTGACTTAGTCCTTCCAAAAGCCATACCCAAGCTTTAGAATAAAAGTATTTTTCTATTGAGTTAAATGTTAAGAGAAAGTAGATTATGAAGACACAAACTGGAATCATTAAAAGGTTTTGTTGTACTTAAGGGCAAGGTTATCGAACACTAATTTACACAACAAGCTTTCAGACATCTTTGTCTAGCCAGTCATCCCTATGCTACTTTATAATCAATACAGAGAAATTAGCTCCTCCAGAAGGTTATTCATTTTATTCTGTCTGAGAAATGTGACATTACTAACTGCTCAAAGCAGAACTGATGCAAGAAGAGTGATCCAGAGCTTTCCACAACATGGTTCACAATCAAATAAGTGTGAACAGAATTGCTACATTTGCACATTGCCTCCAAAAGGTAGACATTTTACAAAGTCTACCAAAGGCCTTCCGTGCTTCCAAAATTATGTCATGTCCTGGGGTTTCAGGTCTCAGTTTAGACCCTGATTCTCAAGGGTGCAAGGCACACACTGGGCATCCAGATTCAAGGCACCTTTTTGCAAGAGAAATGAGTTAGACTTCATGTCTAAGAACAAAATGACAGAACTTCAGTCTGCTGATGATCCTTGGCATAGATCAGGTCTTTCTTTATATACACGTATCATATTAAGGTGTTTAAACAAACCCATCTATTGTTCAATTAAAGCAATCTACCCGGCAAGCTCATAATAGGTAGTCAGACACATATTCACAGTATCACAGTATCACAGTATGTTTGGGATTGGAAGGGACCTCAAAAGATCATCTAATCCAATCCCCCTGCTGGAGCAGGAACGCCTAGGTGAGGTCGCACAGGAACATGTCCAGGCAGGTTTTGAATGTCTCCAGAGAAGGAGACTCCACAACCTCCCTGGGCAGCCTGTTCCAGTGCTCTGTCACCCTCACTGAGAAGAAGTTTTTTCTCAAATTTAAGTGGAACCGAACCTCTTGTGTTCCAGCTTGATCCCATTACCCCTTGTCCTATCATTGTTTGCCACCGAGAAGAGCCTGGCTCCATCCTCATGGCACTCACCCTTTATATATTTATAAGCATTAATAAGGTCACCCCTTAGTCTCCTCTTCTCCAAACTAAAGAGACCCATCTCCCTCAGCCTTTCTTCATAAGGGAGGTGCTCCACTCCCTTAATCATCTTTGTTGCCCTGCGCTGGACTCTCTCCAGTAGTTCCCTGTCCTTCTTGAACTGAGGGGCCCAGAACTGGACACAATATTCTAGATGGGGTCTCACCAGGGCGGAGTAGAGGGGAAGGAGGACCTCTCTCGATCTACTAACTGCACCCCTTGTAATACACCCCAGGGTGCCGTTGGCCTTCCTGGCCACAAGGGCACAGTGCTGGCTCATGGTCAACCTGTTGTCCACCAGGACCCCCAGGTCCCTTTCCCCTACACTGCTCTCTAATATGTAATTTCCCAACCTATACTGAAACCTGGGGTTGTTCCTACCCAGATGCAGGACTCTAGACTTTCCCTTGTTAAATTTCATCAGGTTATTCCCCGCCCAACTCTCCAGCCTGTCCAGGTCCCGCTGGATGGCAGCACAGCCTTCTGGCGTGTCAGCCACTCCTCCCAGCTTAGTGTCATCAGCAAACTTGCTGATAGTACACTCTATTCCCTCGTCTAAATCGTTACTGAATATATTGAATAATATTGGCCCCAGTACTGAGCCCTGAGGCACTCCACTAGATACTGGCCTCCAACTAGACTCCACACCATTGACTACCACTCTCTGGCTTCTCTCCTTAAGCCAGTTTGCAACCCACCTCACTACTCTATTGTCTAGACCACACCTCTTCAACTTAGCTGTGAGGATGCTGTGGGAGACTGTGTCAAAGGCTTTACTGAAGTCAAGGTAGACCACATCCACCGCTCTGCCATCATCCATCCACCTTGTTACATTCATCCACCGCTCTGCCATCATCCATCCACCTTGTTACATTATTGGTGTAACTAAGGTCACAAAGAATTTCAGGGAAATCCTCCACATTTAAAAAATATTACATTCAATAGCAGGATGTGCTTCTGTTTTTTTATATAGAGTCTGACTTAGATCCTTACTGATGTTTAACCACAATGTCAGTCTCTACTGTGAAGCTATTACATTTCAATGAGAAGCTTTGGAAGAAATTGATATTTCAGTGAAGCTGCACATCAGTATATGTAGTTCATTACAAAGTGAAATGTGCTCTTTTGCATTTAAATTGGCAAAGAGATGAAAACATTAAATTGGGGTTCATTACAAATAAACATAAGACTGTCCATTGATTATACTCTCTCCCCCTGACTCAGCTGGTGAGCAAGCAAATCACTAATACAATCTGGGTATATGTGAAAATCTGGTATCTAGATACCATTTGATAGGTTTGTGCCTTTACTACGCTTACAGAAAGATGCTGATTTGCATCCTGCAGAGTAACTAATATTGTGTAGCTAATTGTGTGCATTGCCACGACAGAACATCTAAAGAAGGACATTACCGCATACGTCTCTGAGGGAATAGGAAGATACTTCATTTATAGCCACCCATCTGTCTAGTCACGGCAGAATTACATACATGCACAATGCACAAATTGGTACGTCCTTCAGGAACAGCTCTCCCAGCATAACAGCCTGGCTCTCTGCACAACTCAATTCACCTAGGAGTTTGTTGAGTTACAAGATTCTGTATATTTTATGCTTGATGACAGGGACAGAAATTTGAATTAGAGAATTAGAGGGGAGAAGACAAATGCAAAGCTTAATGCCAATATGAGGAGAAACAATTACATTGTAATTTTTTCCCAGTACAGTATTTACGTTGCTGATGTCTCCCAGTGGGACATTGTCCTGTAAGTGAAGAATACTGCAGTTTTTAGCTTCAAGAATTCTTGCCCAAAGGTAGCTAGCCAATGTTCTGCTGGAGCACAGAAAATAAGTTTATTTGCAGATTTAGATGACTCCAAGAATTTTAACAGCAATTAACTATTGAGAAAATTGATAACTTATAATTCATCATAAACATGAAAGTAAAGGGAAGTCATTATTGCATGGAGTTCTCACTGGCACACTCGATAAATACATCTTTTTTCAAATAGTCAGAGAAAGCACTCCTCTTACATGTAAGCAAGGGACTCCACAGGGTATCCTTTCCCCACACTGCAGATCACTGAGGTCCTGAAGCTAATGCTGACCAAGCTCCTGTGTCTGCATGAGTCAGCTCAGCATGATGCACATGTCCTAACAAAAATGCAACATGACGCTTAAGACAGAACATTTCTCAGCAGGAATGCAGTTTGGATATGGCAGCATATAAATGCAGTTGTATTGCTTTTAAATTACTTAATTTTAAGTCATATTCCACAATTCCAGAGTCAGTGCGAGATGTTGCCAGCTTCAGCGTTTCTGCAGTGGCTACCATTATGCAGTATAGTTGTATAGTGTTGTCAATGCAAGATTATGTTAGCCTTGGAAAAACATTTTTATTGCACTTTCAGATAACTGCATTCTGAGCAACTACCCTTCCACCAATTAAAAAAAAAAAAAAAAGTTTGTTCTGTACTATATGCTGACATATTTGCTTTGGTGTATTTGCAAGTATGGATATGCTTGTGGGAGGCTTTTTCATGTTTATGTTTCTGGCAATAAGAAGTGTCTGATCAATTCCTATCACCCTATATGGATTTCTGCTTCATACAGTTTTAATCTACTCTGTCTCTTCTTCTGGCTGTTCAATCCAGACCAGACTTCCTCCATATCTTTATGAAAAACAACTGCAAATTCATTCAAATATTATTACTCACATGATGTTAGTCAGTGAAAACAGCTTAACCAAAATATGCATAACCGGAAAATAAAGTCCTCATTTTTTCTCACATTTCTGATATTTCTATTACTTTTAAGAAGTTCCTGTATAGATTAATCAGTCATATCTTAAATTTTGTATCTACAATGTGAGTCTTGTCAATTATTTTTGCTTAGAGGAAAAAGTTCCATTCAGTAAGGAAAACCGTGTCTTAGTTAAAACTAGAAGCAAGGCACTAACACAGGCTTTGATCTCCCCTTCCAAATGGATAAAAGAGCGGGGAGAGTGACAGAAAAGAAGGAGTTGTCTGAAGAAAACCCTTTTTCCTTTTGTTGAATGAACACTGAAAGCCTACCCTGCATGGCCACCATCACTAGGGGAGTGAGGAACAGAAGATTTCCAGATATCCTGGGTGAGGAAGACTGAAGAATCTGTGCCAGGAAAAGCTGCCATCAGGAGGCACATTCAGATTTTGTGGACATCACAATACAGGAGCAAAGACCCCTGAAAAGAGGTGGAGAGGGTGAAAATTGAAGGGAAGGGGTTTAAATAGCACTGCTGGGATGGATGCACACGTGGAGCTGCTTGCCTTAGTGAAGGAGCAAGCACCAATAATGGAGGAGGGAGAGGTGGGAAACGAAATGCTGCACTTCTGCAGGATTAAAAACTGGTGATTTAGAAGGATGGTACATGAGGGCTCAGATGATATGGAATGAGGGAGGAGGAGGAGGGGAGAAATGAATTCAGGGAGTTCTGGCTGCAGGCAAGGAGCTTGAACCTGCTTATGAAAAGCTATGAGTTAAGTTATGAAATGTGGGACACTGTAGAAACATTTTGTATAAAATGTTGTATAACTGGGCCACCAAGATGTAGTATCTACACCACAAGTCATTAGAAGTACATACACAAAAATCAATCATGGAAAAAGCCCTACAGATCAGTGAATATATTTTGTACTAATTCAAAAGATTTTGGCAATTAAAGTAAAGGTTTGCACAGGTTTAGAAAATGTAAGAGAGTATGTCCCTAGCAATAGTGAAGCATATGTGAGAGGTCCTTGTTTCAAGTACAGAATGTTTTACTTTTAAATCATACTACTTCAGCAAGAAAACCAATTAGTGACACAGTAGCAAGGCTGGAATCACCTATTTAAAAAAAAAAAAAACAACAAACCAGAAGAGACTGGCCAGACAAAACAACACAAAGTAAATCAAAGAAGACAAGTCTAAAAAGGCCCTTGGACCAGGAACTGAGAGACACAGTTAATTGCTTAAATATATCACCGACATACTCTTAATCTAGGCAAACGTGCGGTAGTTCATATCAATTTATATTCATATTCATTTGCAGTCTTTGTGTTCTTTCTCTGGCATACAAGCTACAGCATTTTCCAGGCATATCTGCCAATTAGGAAGGGGTCAGTTTTCCAGGTTATGTTAAACTTAAATTTTGCTCAGATTTAAAAAAAAAAAAAAAAAACGACAAAAAAAGAAGTTACTGTGTCAACTAAAATTGTTGACAGCAAGGCATGTGCTTAACCAGCATTCATGTCTGAGGATAATTCAGCTGTGGCATGTTACTGGCTGTTT
The DNA here is from genome assembly GCF_964273445.1 of Streptopelia decaocto. NCBI lineage: Eukaryota > Metazoa > Chordata > Aves > Columbiformes > Columbidae > Streptopelia > Streptopelia decaocto. The sequence goes on from NC_138663.1 coordinate 159,515,095, forward strand.
CTGAAGCTCAATGTAGTAAACAGGAGCTAACATTCCCAAAGGGGTAAAAGGTTTGCAAAATATTTTTTGAGATACTGAATATTCCATCTGTGGCATCTTGTCACCAGTCTAACAGATGAAGAACTGTCATTTCAAGTAGCATCGCTTAGGAAGTAGGAATTTGGAGGTTTTCATAAAATCCCAGATGAAGTGGTGTTCAAATTTCAGTAGGGAGATAATTGTCTGGAAGAATGTATTTCAAAGCGCACCACCTCCACAAGAACTTTAAAGAAGCCACATTGACATTATGTGCATTCCTGAAAGACTGGCAGGCAAAGACAAAATAATGTGTAACACTTCAATAAATTTTTTGTTTTGATGTGTTTTTTTTTTATTTATTTGTTATTTTTTTTTTTTTATTTGCAGGAATGGTAAAGCTGGGAAAAACATCTCGTGGTATTGCTAAAGTATAATAATGACAATGTAAGTGTCAACCTATCTAGGCTAGTAAAAATCAAAGTCCAAAAAATAAAAAAGGAGCTCTCTGGAACAGTGCTGACTCCATATATTAATTTTAAAATCATGACATTAGCAAACCAAATTATATATTTTTAAAATATTTATTCTGATGGGACAACATTTCATTTAAGATGTCAAGCTGTCAGTCCAGGCAAACGATTCAAAATGAAGCTTTATTTGATGGTTGAAGTATCCTCACTAACAAAAGAGGACATGGAAGAGTAGGTCTAAGTATTGCAGGGCTCTTTGGGGGTACTTAAAATTTATGAAAGCAAACCAGACAGACTGGTGATTGACCCAAGAACTGTGTTGCTGTCAGCTCTCACTAGTGGGAGAGATACACTACGACATTTTCTGAGTGATGCTGTGTGGATACTTTAATCTAAATTTTATTTTAAAGATGAACCAGGAGACATGCTTTTAATGGCACAACAGCAATGAAAGACTTTACTCCTGTTTCTCACAGCTTTTTGCACCCACTAGGCCCAGTCCTACTGCTGATAACTGGTAAAACCCACATAATAAAAGAACCACAGGCTATTATCTAATTAACCCCCTAAACCTGAAGATAGACCTCCAATAATGCCCATGCAAATCCTATCAGAAATCCAGATTTTTTTGTTAAGCCACAGAGTCCTAAAGCAAGGACTTGGTGGGATATTGAGACTTTTTACAGCTGCTAAGAATAGAAACACTGTCATGTTAATAAGTGGAAGAAGGCAAAATATTATGGTTTTGTGGGAAGAGGGGCAATTTGTTTCTAGAAATTAACAGTTTGCAGGAGGCACCAGAGTTCACGGGAGCAGGAAAGTCCATGATTGTTGCCTTTTTATGTCCCTTCCAGCTGAGGGCCTCCCCTGCTGTTCTTCTGTGGCACGGGCTATGGAAGGGAAACTCCAAGTTTGTCCACAGTTGCAATGGTGGTGCAGCTGGTTATCATGGTTCTGCCTGTGTGCACACCCAGTAATGAATTTTGTGAGTGGCCCAGGACTTCCCAGGCCAGTCTTCCACACAGATGAGCTAATGGACTGGCTGAAGGCAAAAGACTGACTGGAAGCAAAGTGACTGACTGAACTTTTAGCCACCTTCTGTCATAATTAATTCTTTTACTGAGGAGCTACAGTTACAGGAGCTCTCCAGGTGGGAATTTCAGAGAGTTGTACAGATTCCCCCAGGCAGCTCGTACCATGCTTGGTTCAATTTGTGAGCATAAATGTCTTGATTAATGTCCTGAGTAGAGCATCCCAGTCAGCTCCTACTGGGGAATCAAAACCATACGTAGGTAAGCCACTGCCACTTGAAAATAGCCTGGAGAAACTTGTGGCAGATGCAAAAATTTTCATGTAGGATAGTCTTTTTCACACAGTTTTAAGATGTTTTGGAGATGTTTCCTATGTCATTTAAGACAGCTCCTGAAAATGGACCATGCATGCACTGCAGTGGTCAAGTAGTACCACAAGCCAGTAGAAGAGTGGTTTGGGGAGTTCTGTCCAATCTAACAATACCATTGCAAAGACGCTTGAAATAAAGACTCCCATTTCCATCCAGACAGCAATCAGCTGTTTGGGTGATTTCATTGCCAACACATGTGTTACTATATGCCAAGGTCCAAAGTGTTTGTTTTGCTGTCTGTCTGTCTGTTTGTTTGTTTGTTTTTAAACAAGTAGTCTGCCCATAATTGTCCATGCAACAATTACTTCACATCAAAAAAGCATCATTCAGAGAAGGAGTGGATCTGGCTTAAGCTCTCCAAACAGCTGGGGAAAGGTGTTAATGCTATTTTTTTCACTGAACACCCAAGGAGCCTATGTTGTGGTAAAGAATCACAGCAAGACGGGAACTGCAGAATGATTAACTCTATTTCTTACCTTCCCATAGTTTGGGTTTCCATAGAATCCATAAAACTGAAAGATTATATATAGAAAGAGCTGGAAACATTGTAGCTCAAAATTGCAAACTGAGACCTAACTACTATTTGTTTTATGAGATTCAGCACAAAGCTAGGAGATGGGAAATGGTAAATTTTGTGTGACATCTGCCAAGAAATGTAATCTCCCTAACTTTGCTTTACTGTTTTGAAAAAAAAAAAAAAAAACAAACCCAAACAATAAAGTCCATTTTTTCATTTCTTCTAGTCTCATCGTTAATTTCCAACTACATTTTTAGAAAAACTCAGACAAAAGTTTCCAAAAATCAAGTCTGAACAACTGAGTTAATAAAGTCTCTGTCAATAGCATCAAGATTGGAAGTGTTATTGTTAATAGCATACTATGTCAGTTAATAGTCTTCAACATATGTAAGGTGATCTTGCCGTATTTGGATATGTGCATGTCAAAGAGTACGGTTAATGGACCCTGTTTTTTTCAAATTTTAAATTAATATAAAGATCTCATTTAAATCATTGTGATTTGCTGTTTCTTATTATCAAACCTATATTTCTAGGAAGAATTATAAAGGATAGACTCAAAGATGTATACACTTCCTAAATGAGCAACAACATACTAAATAAACTTCATATGAGTAAAATTACCTAATAGCTGGGAGAACTCTAGAAGTCCACAGAGACCTCTTTCTATTCAGCTGCTTAAAATATGCAGTCTGGCTTTTTGGATTATTAAACTGCACTTAACATATTCAGCTTCTTTACAGGTTTTCTGTCTCTGGAACTATAAAACAATCAAGGATGCTCCAGCCTGGATGAGAGGTAAAGGTTCCAAAACTGATTAGAAAAAAAGCCCATTTGGGAATCTTTATATACAGTCCTACCATTAGGGAGCAGGAAGTCCTGGGAAACTTTCTGTGCAATGATGCTTTCAGCTTAGACTCTTCCCTAGGCTGTCAATACATTTGGTCTAATCTGACGGCCCCAACTTATGTTCTTATGTCTCTATCTCATGCTTTGAAATCGACAAGTACTGTAAAACAATAGCTATCTTATGGATTTTGTTATTCTATAATTATTATCTTGGCTTAATGCCTACAGAAACCAGAAAAAAAAATCAAAGTAAACAAACAAACAAACAAACAAACAAAATTCTATTCCAGAACTCACACATGAAAATCTCAAAGAACAAATGGGTACATCCTATAGCCAAAAAGATCCTCTTTATCGCAAAAAAAAAAGAGTCAGTCTCAAGTGTTAGATGTCATCTTTAGACACTATGTACCATCAGTTGCTGTTGTAGCATCCCTTTTCTGAGAAATATTTTACTGAAAATTATAGGAAGATATTAATGTGCAAACAACAGAGATTATTATGAAGTACTTCTTCACAGCTCAGGTAAACATTGTTAAATTTATACCTAGAGCTAGCTGCTCCAGGAACAACATAGAAGACATATATTGATCAGTAAAATTGAAGATTTTATATCAGGAAAACACGTATTTTGTATTGTTAGAAGTGGACTCACCAATCTACCACTTTCTCCTTTCTACATATGATATCTTCTTAGCAACAAAGCACTGAGGTTACCTGTTCCCTTAAACCTTTCCTCTTCCCCCCCTGCTCCCAGTATTTCTATTTGGATTATTTTCTCATTTCCACTTCTTGATTACTTCTCTCCTTTATTAAAACCAGCCTTTTAATGAACTGCCAGCTTACCCTGGCAATTCTGTAATACTGCACTGAGTACAGCACTTGCATTTGCACACCACAAACATCCTGATATTTTTATAAGATTATTAAAAGAATTAATTTTGAAGATTGTTGCATTCAAAGTAGTGTTTTTTTTAAGAAAGATAAAAGAATTAAGTATACTCATTAGGTTGCTTCTTCCAGATTTATTTAAAAAAAATAAAATGATGCTAATGTTTTCAAGTTAATGGATTAACAACAAATACATGCAAAAGATGAATGATAATCATTTTAAACCATTGGCAATTATTTATATTTATTTATGAAAGCAGTGTGGATAGGGAGCAATGACCTGCAGACAGACACATTAAACACTGCAAATTTGCAAAAATCCACAGAGGAAGAATGTCTGTGGTGAATCAGACTGTGAAAGAATGTTTCAGTAAGAAATTATGTTGTGCATTTACACCCATTAGTTAACACGCACCAACCGTAACAGTGCAATCGCACTTCATTGTTGCCTTTATGTATTTACTAGTGTGCTGAAGGCAAAGTATTTACAAAGCATTTCCATATCCTGCATTAAAAAGTGTGAAAAACTGTATCCCAGTATTTCCACTCCAATTCGCAACATCAAATGAGGGACTGTGGTACAGCCTGGAGATGCTGAGCCTTTGCACAATTTCTCCTCTGTGAACTTCAGTGTATGTAATCAAGAGCTACACAATTCATTCCTGCACCTGTAACCATCCCTGTGGCCCCTCCAAGAAGTCAATTCCATGTACTGGTCTCAACACAATTACTTTATTGACATTTCTCAGCTGAAAGACTTTTGCAAATACCATCCAATTTTCCAGCTCTTTCTAAAAGATCAAAAGATGCACCTTGCATAGCAGACATGAATTTACACTGATGAGTACCTATTGTCTTGAATACAAATACTGCTCAGAGTGTTTGCTCAAAGCTAAATGTGTATGTCTCTTTAATAACGAACTGCAGTTAGGCCACAAAATCATACTTGTGTTGGAGATAAAATATGCTTGTGCTGGAAAATACCTTTTGCTTTAACAACCCCAGGCTAAAATCTTTGAGGCCTCCTAATTAGGGAGGATGGCACTGAGCTTGAAACCTGTCATTCCAAACAAAACAGCTGGGAAGCGCACAATATTTCTGCTTGGAAATGATAATGACTACGTTAGGTTATTGCTGCAGGTCCTGCAGGGGTTGAGATCCATTTCTGGCCAAGCTCTGCAGGTCCTGCAGCTCACAAAAGGAAACCTGGTTTCATTGGTGCAGTGGGAGGCAGCTCAATGTACTTCTCAACCAAAGGACAACCTGGCTAAGGCACTAAGCAAAGTTTTCTAAGACTTTCTTTCAACTATAGAAATGAGTTCCTATTTAGCTACACCTCCCAGATAGCATTGCTTTCTCAAATCACCATATTACATAGCCTATAGTATTTTAGCTGTCCACATGAGACAGATCGTTGCTCTTTCTGCTAAAAGTCACAAATCAAGGTTAGCAACAAAGCTCACTTTATTATATTACTCACTTGAACAATATGTTTAGAAGATGTGAAATCAATTTATAGCATGTTTTTGAAAACACTACAGGGAATAAAGCATTTTCAAATATCTCTCAGAATCTCTCAGATTTTTGGTCATCTGAAGGATGACATTCGTTTTAAAACTAGTCAAAAAGGAAGTTGTAGAACTTCAACTACTATTTTCCTAACTAAATCATGAATTATATACAGAAAAAAATCAAAAGGTTACTTTGAGAAAGTAAAAAAATCATATTATTATCTCTGATGCATAACACATGTGGTTGAGGGGATTAATTTTATCCAACTGGACACTTACACCAAGAACAAAAGAGCAAAATAAGATTTTAACAGGATATGACTAGCAAGCAAGATACTTAATTCTTTCAGGTGGTAATGCAAAGCATATCCTTCATGAATAACTTACTGAAAATGCCATCTCCTTCACAGCATATGCAGAATAGTATTAAATATACTCTCATGTAGACATGTATCTTTGTAGTGTTTCTAAGATTTGTGTTGTACATGTCAGATTAGAAAGTGGCATTACTAGAAATAAAATTTAAGTGCATCTCTAACAACGTCCCTAAAGTAATCTTAGTAGCTCTACATACAGGAAGATAATTGTACATCCTGTAATGTTTTGAGGACATGTTAGAGGACTTCTTATCCTTGTCTCCGATGCAAATACTTTTACACCAACACTTTGCATTTTTAAATGGCCCTTTGTACAGAACTAAACTTTAGAGCAATTCCAATAAATATATTTTTAAAAAACATTCAGAAAATCTGAATAGCAGATATTGTAAAATGAGATGCTTATTTCAGCACAGCTAGAGTGGAATAAAACAAACCTATTCTTGTTATTAAACCGTATAATCCAACACATATCTCTTTTACTTTTCATTCTACATTCTGATTAATTCAACTTAAAGATATCAATCCAGAAAAAAAAATATATATCTGAAAGTCATACAAGAGGGTATACATAAAATGTTTTTCAATGGATATTCTTGCATGGCATTGGGAAAAAATATGTTAACATCTTTACCAATTCTTGAATTTGTAGAAATGTATAATCACTCAGTTTTGTTGATGGCAATTAGAACTCAAGTTACCTCACAAGACAATTTTAGTACCTCATCTCCTCCTCCATATCTATACTTTTTCATTTTTTCAGATCATTTGTTTTAGTAGCACTCAATCATTTTACGAATGTGATTCAGATGAATGTGGCTTGTCTCGATCCAGACCTAGATATTTAAAGACTTTCAGTGTTTTCAATGCTTCACCCTTCTTATGGCCAGTTATTTATGCCACAACTATAATTTCAAACAGCAATGATAAGATAGCAGACAATTTTCCCAAAGCGTATCTTCCAGTTTAGTTTGGAGATGTAGAAATACAAGTAATTTTTAATACTTCGACACTTCCTTTACTCTAGAACTGTGATTTTACACTTTTCAGCAAATCTGCAGAAGCAACTGAACTAACCACCTGGACGATTTTTTGGTATTTCAAAAGGCAAAATTAATTCATGAATTGAAAGAAGCAGAGCCACGCTTATGACATCCATGATTATGATGGCATGAACTCCAGAAAGTTTAGGCTAAGTACTTTTAGTTAAGAGAAAATTTGAGCTGAGTTTTCCAAGAATTCCAGAAAAGAGAGGAAAACTTTTGGTATCTTAAATCTTCTCATTATAGTAGTCTAAACATAGGGTGCTGAACCACCTAGTCCTGCGTCTTATCCTTTGGTTTATAATCTATACAGTCTTCATCCAGCCTGTCCGATTGCTCTAGTTCCTAAACTTTGCAGAAAGAGCTCCTAAACTAACAGCAAACATGGGTGCATGGAGGTGTCTTCTTACTGCACATCTATCTCCTTCCAGCCTGCCCTGGCTCTTGCATACAAATGAAACATGGCACAGCAGGCCAAAGGAATTAGCTCAAATGTGTAATATTCCTCATTATAAGTTATACAAATTGTTGCTGATTTCATTTTTAGAAGATGAATTACAGGGGAAAGAAGCCTGAAGTCAAGACTTTTTTGTGTATATATATACATCCAGCATTCATCAAAACAACAGGAGTCTTTTTAGGGAGTCAAAAACAAGGCTTGCATGGTGAACGCTTGCAAAAGAGATGTGTTGAAACTGCTGAAGCCATGACCATCCTAGCCATACGCTCCTCTCTTTGTCAGAACTTACATGAGTAACAGCAGAAAGGGGAACATTCCTGTGCCACTGCTGTCACAGACCCATGCATTTTCTAAACTGGAAACAACAGCACTTTCCATCAGTAAAGCCAAACATTAGGTGTGGCAGGGAGAAAATAAGGATCCTCCTAGTCATCCTGTAAAATGTCTGCAAGCAGGAGCCAGGGGCCTTAGTATCCTTCTACAATCCACCTTTTAGGCTTCCTTGCATTATAAAATAATGCAAAAGAGGTGTGAATAAACAGGAAATTACTGGAACAGGCTCCCCAGGGAGGTGTCACAGCCCCAAGCCTGAAAGTGTTTGAGACTGGACAACGCCCTCAGACACATGGTGTGAACTGTGGGGTTGTCATGTGCAGGGACAGGAGTTGGGCTTGATGATCCTTGTGGGTCCCTTCCAACTCAGGACATTCTATGATTCTATGAAATCACAACTGCAATTTCAGATCATTTTCACCAAACTGGAAAGCTGCCTGCCTTGAGGAAACAATTTCCACGTGTGGTAAGACTCTTCATCGGCTTTGGCAGGTTCTCTGATGCCGGTAAGGAGTTTCCTCATGATTTCAGGGTTTCATCAAATTGTAGGTTAGTAGTTTTATAGATTTGCACATAGTACAGTAAAATAATTGCTTTATATAAATCAAAAAAAAAAATACAAGCTATATCTGCCATGGTGTTCATAACAAAGCTATTTATAAATAAAACATTCTGTAAATAAAATACAGCCAAATATTACCAACTTGCATAAACTAATTTAAAGTGTTGTCTAACAGCTGACATAAAAATGCCCTAAAACAGGCTGAATGTAGTGAAACTATGAAATTATTCAATTTCACCAAAGAATGAACTTAAGATATATGGAAATAAATGGGTCCAAATTCCATTTTTCTTGTAAGTACAAACATTTACTAGATGCATTTCAAATAACTTATGCACATGTTAGAAATTATCTTTCCTTTGTTTGTGACAGCTTCAAGAATTATTTTGCAATGACTGCTACATTAGATTGCGGCACTGATTTTTACTTCTGCTATTGGTAATGTATTTTCCCAGCTACATACCCTGTTTTGCATTCTAGTGAGTGCAGAATTTGGGAGTCGTATTTTTCATGCTCACTTAAAGAAGGTCATGTTAGTCATATAGTAATCTGTAGTCCCTAAGGTATCTGCACGCCTCACTATATTTGCTTTCTCCTTACTTCTGCTGTTAAAAGTTATTTGTATCAGAAATAAAGATTCTTAAACTGAAGTTACAGAAAGAGGCTTTTGGTTTTTTTACAAAAGAATGAATCCCAGAACATTTTAAGATTTTCTGCCTTAGTAATATTTGTGTCTCTCATTCTGATTCCCTGTTTCACATTATAGCTGGCAATTTGGGCCTAGGCGGGTTGAGAGGTATATTTTTCAAACAGATTTACTGTTCAACACGGTGTTTCTCAACATCAGCTAACTCAGGCCAAACAGTATATATGTGGATATAAGCCAGCTAAAGTCAGCCTTCTTATTCCATGACTGAATTAGTATTTATGGGAGTTCAAAAATAAAACAGAACAAAGCAATCTTCTGACTGCATTAGCCCTATTGCTTCTTCAAAGTAGTGGGAAGAAAGTCAAAATTGCAAGTGTATGGCTTAAAAAAACATTTCATAATCAACGTGACTAGATTTATCAATACCAAAATGAATGTCTGAACTTCACTCAAGTACAGGCATATCTGCTATCAATGACATGGATTAGTGCTGTTTCTGACACACCTTGCTCAAAAGGGATTGAGCAGTTTTATGGATGGAACTTCTTTTAATTTAGCCCACTACAACCTTCACTGAGAAAATGCAGAAGATCCTATGGAATCCTTAAGATACTAAGCCAGACTGTTAGTAAATCCTGACTTTGGGGACAATGATCACATATTTCTTATGATTAAGGAAAGATGACATGGCAGGCTTCCAGAAGCAGGCATTACTCTTCACTTCTCCTAGTCTTTGCCATATAATACTTTCAATAAACTACATTGAATTTCCCTGTCAGAAAAAAAAAAAAAAAAAAAAAAAAAATCAACTGCACCAAACACCTGCACCAAAATAAGATAGAACAAAGTATTTGCCATTACACTATTCAAGTGCCATGTGCTCAGAAAACACATCAGAGTCATGATGTATTAGAATATTATATATAGTAACATACCAATTCTTGGAAGGCTAGTTTGTTGAAAAAAAAAAAGGTTTGGTTTTCAAAAAGACACTTAGAAAGTCACTCATGAGAAATGCCACAGCTTAATTTTTAACAGACTTTTCAGGAATAAAACTAATTAAATAAATAAACAAAACTAAAGAACGTACAATAATACATTCAAAATTCTTTTTTTAAAAAAAACAACCCACAACAAACATTCATAGCAGTTCAAGGCAGGATCAATATGATGTGCCTTATGTCATGCAACTGTTCAGAGGTTTTATTCTAAGACCTGAGATTTGAGGAATAGGTTTGAAAGTCAAACACTAAAACATTGATTTTCAGACCAAATCCTTGAAATCTGAGAGGTATTTAGCTGTGTAACCACACCATTATTAAAGTTCAAAGCTATAAAACAACATGTGGTGATGGAATCTTTTCCAGAAAGAACTATCCCTTACTTTCTCACTTTTCACAAAATAAAGGCAAAAATTCTTAATCTTTTGTCACCCTTAGAAATCTTGTCATCCCTCCTGCCTTTTTTCATCATGGCAAATCAATCATAGTAAGTAGAAAAGAGCAGTACTTTATACAAGGAAATCATGCAAAGAGAAATAGACTGAGTCAAGCATCTGTAATGTGGGGGACACTGTAAGAGAAAATACTTTGCTGCAACAACAGGTTAGGTAGGATCACAACTGAGGCAGACGTCAGCTTCAACCCGTAGCTATCTTTCCCATACAGAAATGCCTGAAGGGATTATGTCAGGCTATGCCCCATCATCAAATTTATTGCAATGTGAAACGCAACGTTGCCTTAGTCGTGGAATAAAATTAAACTAAGAAAAAAAAAAAAAGGCAGAAGACCTGTAAATTGCTGGAGTCTGAGCAAGTGATGAGGGACATCATTATGTGTTCTCTTGACCTTATCCTCCTCCTTCAGCATTTGATAGTGATGGCACTTAGATGTCTTAGGACTGATCCAGTGCCATCACTTTTACTATATATTTATATATATTTAATCTTAGTGCATTTAATAGTGCTCTGTACCCTATATCTGCAATATTAATATAATGAAAAGTAAGATTTGCATAAGCTGTTTTCTCGTCATCCTTATAGCTTTAGAATGGATGTGAGACAAAAGATAGACATGGTAATTTCTTTACGCTGCGTATATCTGCCCAAACCCTCAGTCATTTCTGTTCTAGAAAAAAACACAACAAAAAAAAGTCATAATCAACCACCTACATTCCCTGACACCAGCAACTTAAATACTCTTGCAGTTATCTCTGAGTTAATATTTTTCTCTAATTATAATATACTTTCTCTGGAGTTCCTCTGCTTCAGCATGACTTCTGTCCTTGTATTTCATAGACACAACTTTCCTGAAAGATTCCCTATGCTTTTTCTTATCCGAAAGCAGAATCAAGACTTTATTTTCACTCTCCTGTTTTTCAAATTCTTCTGACACAAGATTTTTTCTTGAAATACAGTAATCCTTCAGGTTCTGAGATCACTTCTTTCTGCTTTTATTCCTACTTCTCTAATTTTACTTCTACCTAGCACTGATATGTTTCAAGAATTTCTAACTATTGGCTTAAGATAATAGTAGCTCAAGGAGAACTCAAAAATTTAATGTTGAGCCTGAGAGCTCTTTAGTCTTTCTTTTCTATATGTCTGTGAATAACTCCATCCTCCTCATCCTCACAGCCAAGACCTAAGACTTATCTCAAGTGGTAGCTTTAGTTCCTTATATTCAGGATATATGTCCACTCTGCAGACTCTTTCAACAAACCTAAGAGACACAGCCTTTAATATACAAATACACATTCTGTGCATTCCCCAGACTCTGAATCTATGTCTTTGTTGGTGCAATATCCTTTCCTCCATCCTTATAAAGGCTGTTTCACTTGCTTATTCACTTCTCTATAATAAGAAAAGAGATATTAAAATAATTGCATGCACTTTACACTAAGGAAGGAAGGGCTTGAACAGTCCTTTTTCACATAGCTCATAAGTTCCTTTTACTAATGTCCATATATCAATTTGACAGAAAAGCAAGATGCAGCAAAAATGGTCCTGAAACAGATTTTTTATTTATTTATTTTAGCTTTAATAATCAATCCATAAATCCTAAAATACTGTGGAGGGGAAGGGTCCCTGGGAAAATTCTTTGAAAATATGTACAACATAAAATCTATCATTCCCGTTACAGGCAATCAGAATGTTTATAGACTTCCTTTAAGTACAACTTCGTTCCTCTACTTAGAGCATAAAGTGAAAAGTACAGATTGAAAGCACTGCTGGAATATGATTGACTGGCTTCCTAAAATATGCAATTTAAATACCTGGGCACCTGATGGTATTCATGAGAATTCAAACTAACTTTAAGAATTCAGTGAACTTTTTCCCCCTCAGATCACCAGAAGTGTTATTTCTTCCTTGCTCTTTTAATGTATAAATTTGAAGCAATCACGTTTCCAACCAGTTCTGGGGATAGCTCAATCATTTTGCAGCTTTCCAGGTTATACAGGAATCGCAAAGGACAAAGAATATCTTCCAAAACTTGTAGTCAGACGTGATCTTTGACTGCAGTCCCCACAGGTAATAATCAAATTGTCCTCAGCAAATCCAAATTAAATTCACCTGTGCTACTTAGGAATACGTACATGATAGCATTCCTTGAAAATAAAATAAAAACATAACCACAACGAAAACCCTAAAACCTTGCAGTTTCATTTATTATGTAACTTTTCAAATAGGATAGATATCCTTTCAAAAAATCCATACACGTCTTGCTTTTGTGCGACGTTTCCATTCTCCAGATGACCGAGGAAGCCTCACCTTTCTTCAGTCACCTTGCTGATGCACCATCTCTTTTTCAATATCATTGGAGTTTCATTCTTAGACATTCTTTGGTCACTTGAGTCCTTAGAAATACAATTATTTCACTATGGCATCTGGAAAATGATGCTGCATAGTTAGTTGTGAGACTGTTTTAACAAAATTGTGTTATCACACCTGTTTTACCAACTGCGCCATGTTAAATGGAAACTGTAGATTGATCCAAAAATTCAGTGTAATGAATTATTGTCATTCAACTCTTAACCTTTCTAATACTTAAAATCATACCATTTTTGTATTTTTGTGATATAGCATTTCTGCATTTGCTATTCAACAACTTTGAAGCCATCTACCTTCCTCACATCAACGCAGGTTCTTATACTATGTCTTGTACATGGGATGATAATGAAAGAGACATCTACCTCAGCATGCTTATTAGAAATTTGGAGAAAATAATAATAATAATAATGATAATAATAAAAAACAAGCAACTTCCTCCCCTCCCAAATCACTATGGAAATAACACTGGATCTAACACTCTTATACTGTTTACAGAAGAATTCCAGCAACACAGTTAAGATGCAACTTTTAAAAACTTTTTGTCATGAGATTCCAAGGTACAGATACATCACATAGAGAAACAATCAAAATCAGCTTAAAGTAGACTTTGGTTCCAAGAACTTTCTTTCTGATCTATTAAAATAACATAATTAATATTCCTGAGTTACTACCAGCTATAAGTATCAGTTGCCATCTGCTTGTTAGAAAGATTCACAATCACATTTAAGGTCATTAATCCAAGTCTCTTGACCAACAGAGTCTTTTTAAAGGATAGGAACCAGATGGAAAATGTGAGAAAATTTCATCCCTATTAAATGTAATGGTCATCTTCTCAAAAACTTAAAAGCAGTTTGCAGCTCACTAAAATCTGAAACCATGACTGGACAGTACACTTCAATATGAGGACAGAAGAGTACATTCCTTGGACCCTTATCTCCACCAAGCTGTATGTGCATTTTACTTTTCAAATAATGATCCTTATATTACCATAAGTAACCATAACAATTTCCAAATATTTGTTTTCATGAAGACAGTTAAGCTATCTATATTCTACCTTTGCCATTCTCTCTGTTATTGTTGATACAAAGCTTGGCATGATGATGGTACCGTATGTGTATTGGTGTGTCTCTGCCCACAGTAGTGAAAGGCATCTTGGCATTTTTACGTTGCTTTATTTCCATCACTTAGTTGCTTTGCTCTAGGAGAGCTCCTCCTGAAGTCTGTAGACCTGCCTGCATGTGGTACAAGGTGCATTGTGAGACTTTTCTTTATTCATTACCAGCATTGCAAAAACTTGTCTAATATTAACTCATCAGGAGATCTGTCCAAAGTGCCTCTGCAGGTACAGAAGAACCAGGCAATGTACAGCAAAGATGGAGATGGCAAAATGTAAACGTAAGGGTCATCTTCTTAAAAACTTAAAAGTAATTTGCATTTTCAAAGTCTGAGGGCATGCAAAATCTCACTTTATCTTGGTGAAACTTTTATCCTACTGAAAATAATATTAATCTGAGGGTAATTTTGTCAAGACAAACAGTGTTATGTAGTATGTGTATCTGTTCACAATCATGGAAGTCTCAGTGCATTTCTGGCAGGTATGGAATACCTGGAAGGCAGAAGGTTCAGAGACAAAAGCAGAAAGGTATGAACCAAAAGTTCATTTTGTTAAACGTCAATAAAATTACTCCCATTGAGTTTAACAGGCTTTGGACTAGACAAAGGACGACTTCTTTTTGTGCTTGAAATAAGATTATATATTTGTTGGCATGTTTAGCAAACTATCTGATAGTATTGTGAATTCATTTCCACAAATCCCTATAAAAAAGGATAAATCTTGCAACACAAAATACTGCCTTTTGATATTTTATGAATGAGACATAATTTAGCCCTTATTAATGTATTTGTAAGCAGCTCCCTATGTGGTCATTTAATTTTTATGCAAAATCGTTTACTTGTCCTGTAAGACCTCTGCAGAAATTGAAGTTTCCTAGAAGTAGCAGCAAAAGCAAGCCAAATATTTACCAACGACTGTTAATAACACTTAAGCATCTTTTATGTAATACTACTGCAACAGTTCATCAACACAAAACACTATAACTGCTGCAAATGTCTGACCTTGAAGATACTAGATGTGAATTTCTGGTTTCAGACAGCAAATTCAGAAGCCTAGTAGTCATATAGTTCCACCAAGGATTTCCAGCATGATCATTGCCAAAAATCATATTCATATTAATGAATTCTACTATCACAGCTAAACTGCAGACTATATGAAGGGCAAAAAGAAGTCCTTGAGAATCGAAAGCTACAGATTTTGAGACAGCAATGAAGTTCAGTATTTATATTAAAATTAACAGAAAAGCAGCAGAGGTATGTATATATGAGTAACATGGGCTTGTGTTTCCATTCTGTATTTCCAGATAAAGAGAGAGGATGAGAATTTTTTGTTTGTCCAGGCAAGGTTTGCATCAGGGAGCAAGAATTCAGAAGGAAATTAAACAAACAAACAAACAAACAAACAAAGGCCTGCATTTATAAAGCTTAAAAAAATGTCAAGCATTTGAAAACACCAGCTCTTATTAGAAGAGGCTACTGTATCTTGTCTGTGAGTCATCATAGACTATGGAGTTCATAGGACATAATTCAACTCGCCACAGTAAATGCTTCCCTCAAAATTGGATTCCAAGCCTGAAAACTAGCACCAGCATTTTTGAGAGATGCAGCTCTCATGTGGGCAGATCCTGTGAAACTGGAAGTCAAAACAGGTCACTGAATTTCAGATCCAATCCTGAGATATTAATTAGGACACATTTTCATAAACAAACTCCAAAATAAGTCCTCTAGCAGACCTCAGCATTACCTTAGTTAACATGTAATTTGTGCATACATTTTCTTGTAATCGCACTGTTACATTATTTCTCCAAAAGAGACTGAATTACTGAAACAGGAAAAGGAATGTATATTGTAGATTTCAGTTACCTGCTTCCAAACCACAGGAGTGTTTGCACATCCCTCTCTTCAGACAACTACACTGCTTATAGTTGAACACATAAAACAGCATAAACCACAGATTGACCACAAAGGACTTTCATAAACTGCAGTAATCTATTTTTTTTTAATAATAAAGTTTCACCTGCATGTAGCCAAAATCAGAGTAACAAGGATTTCTTAAACAATTAACATGACAGCCTTTAATAGAGAGATTCAGCCTAGTTCTCACAAGACAGAGCTCGTATGTTTGTGCCTGTTCCCCACTCTTTTGAGATTGTTGTTTGATATGGATTCAGACTCCCTAACAATATTCTTGTGCTCAGGCCACCCTCAGATTTCCAGCAAATTCATTCCTTTTGTGGCCAGAAAGCTGTTTGATTTTCTTTCTGTAGTGATTCAGAAAGATCATGCAAGATCTACTTAAACAAAAGGAATCTGATTATAATTTTAAGAACACAACACAAACTCTAAGAAAGTATACCTGCTGTTCTGGAAATGCTTTAATGCTTTGGTGCAGGAAGATAAGGTGAGAAATAATCCAGAGACTTTATGCAAACTTTAAAAACAAAAACAAACAAACAAAACAAACCAACCAAACAAACAAAACCACCAAAACAAAACAAAAACACAAAACCAAACCAAACCAAACAAAAACAAAAACACACACACACACAAACCATCCAACCAAACAAAAAACAAACCAAACCAAACCAAACCAAGAACAGTCTCCATGTGCAAATATTTTCACTGATATTAACACTCATTTGCTGTTCCTTTACAGCAGATGCAATCTTCACTGAAAATGCTTCTGTTTAGCACTGAGAATCTTCTCCAAAATATAAAATCTGCTCAAAGTAAGTGTAAATGTTTATAATTCCAATTCAGAGCTTAAAACAAACTGGACTCCAAAACTTCTGAGTATGGATAAACATATTTTGGAACAGAAGTACAATTACGTGATTATGAAGAAAAGGATTTCTGCTTACAAATTGTTTTATGGTACTTTGTATATAAATGTTTTCTTCTTTTTTTTAATAGTCCTGAGGACCAGATGACAAAAATGTTGGTCTCATCCCCACTGGTATGCAAATTTATTACAGTATACTAACTTTTTACATTCTATTTGCCTGATGTACTCATATGCACTATTTTTGGTCATTTCGTTTGGGCCATTTTTCATTAACACATAGAAAATGAGGTATCTCAGTTAAAAGGTTATAAATAAACTAACAAAAATGTATTTTCTTTCCAAAAAGCAAATCAGTTTGGCATTTTAGAAAGTGTCTTTCAAACACTGCTTAGAAAGAAGAAGTAGAAATTAAGCTATGTATGCCCAAATTTTTCTCATAAGCTGCACAAAGAATTCTGGTATCTCTATATCAGAAGCACAGTTACTGATATAGAAATTACCAGGTTTTACATAACATTCTCAGAATAACACAACTGCTAAACCCCATAGCTCATGGAAACAGGAAACCCTTGGCCTATAATATAACAAACATTTTATGAAGAACATAGTTATTATGCAGTAAAAACATGCAATTTATTTCAGTCCTGTGGTCTAGAGGGCTGCATATTCAACCATCTCTGGCATTTCACAGACACGGAAAGGAAAAGTGGAGATTAGATTCTTGAAAAACCTGTATCTTATTTTGCTGTATGTGATTATAATGCATGAAATTTCAGAGTTGTCTCAAACATCATTTCAGGAACTTCACAATTTGGAAGTGTTTTAAATTAAGTGGGAGTTTCCTGCATCTTTCCCTTTTGATTGCTCCCTCCTCTCATTTTCTGTGTGTCTCAACTAATATAGTGCTCGTATTGAGTCTTGCTGTACAGCGTGAGCCTGATTTTGATGCACAATCCTCCTTCCCCAGGATATAGAGGAGGACTGTTTCTCAGGGGACTGTATAGCACTGCTCTGTCCTCCTTTTGACTGTGTGATTTTTCAAGTATGAAAGAAAGACAATTCCCCCCTTTGTGAGATTCTATATCTTGCTATGGTTTAACTCTTCTTGGTCTGAAGCTTTATTTTTAAGTCTGCATATCTTGAGAAAAGTAGCAAGAAATATGGATTTGAACACACAGCTGGCATAAGAAGGGTATTTAATTAGTTCTTTTTTTCCCCTTTTTAATCACTACTGTATTCCAGCCATCCCTTAGCGCACAAAGAAAAACAATAATCTTTAAAGAATTACTTCTCCCCACACATTAACCACATGCCACACAAAAGCTACGACTTGGTTGATATTAGAAAGGAGAACTAAAAAGTAGCTCTCAATGAAAGATCTTTGATTTATTTCAAGGGTCTGTTTGGTCACTTCCGGACTGCATGAAAATAGAAGATTCTGTCTAAAGAGCCTAATAACTGTTTGTTCCAGCTCAAATTAAGAGACATTGTTAATGTGATTACTATTTCCCGCAATACAGTTGAATTAGAGGGTCCAGACTAACAATTGCTTCTTCCTTCCCCATCACATCCAACTCCGCTTTACAGTCTACAAAATCTGGTGAAGCTACAGGCTCCCAGGAAGGTGGAGAGAGTAAAATGAGTGCATTGCAGATATAAAATAAAAACTATGACTTCCTTTTATCAGACTTACTGAAAAATAAAATCCTAACTGTATGGCTTACAAGCAAAACCACTACTATGGTTCTATAACACTCAAAAAATAATACATATCATCCACCAGGTCTACCTGAAGTGCACTCAGCAATGTAAGCAACTGGATAAGTATGACACCATAGTACAGCTTTGTGCCATGAGGGATGAAAGGTGTTACCTTGTGGTAAATCATGGAATTGAAGTTGCAATCCAGTAAAGCAGCAAGGAAGCTGCCTAGAGCAGCAAACAAGCAAACACCAGTCGTTCTCCTTCTTCAGCGTGTCCTCTTGCCTCTTCCTGTCTCTAACTACCCGTGAAAGCTTTACAAAAATGGAGGGCAGGTGGTCAAAGTCAGCTTGATCATTTGTGTAATTTGAAAGTCATCGCAGCACAAAAAATGCACCTTTATTATACTCCCAACTGCTGAAATAATAAAATTGATGTATGTTCCCAAAAAGTTTTCATGTTTTATTTTTCTCCCATTAACAAATTTGGACAGTTTTAGGTCTCATCTTTTCCTTCCTAGAATACAGAACAATTAAATTATCTTTTTCTTGAATTTCTTCATGTGACCATTTGCCTTACACAAAACCTCTAAATAGAATGTACCTTCATTTGTCCTATTCTTCGCATGATATCATCAGTATGCATCATATGCAACTGCAAGTACAGATATGACCATAAATGCCAGTAGAAAGTAACCACGTCTGGCCTTTACGAGACATTCATCATTCCATCACATTTTATGTATGTAGGTTGTCGCTATAACAGCAATGCCTTGCATATTGCATAGGAATGACGACTGACTGCTGAGCAAAAGGTTGAGCTACACAACCAGCCCTTAATGTTTGTATCTGTTCCACATTCTAATGCAGCTGAACTCATGATGAAATTAACTGCAAACTTACAGGCTTTGACTTACCACAGGTATGCTGATACTTGGCTGTTGTTGCTTAGAGACTTTTTGTGCCCTAAACTAATGGACTGATTGGTTTGTTACATGAAATAATCAACATATGTTTTGACAGAATTCAAACACACTATATGCACACACACACAAAATCTTTACAAGAAAAGAGCGTTGACATTTGTCAGTTTAAACACCTTCTGGCAATAGCTCAGCTTGTTAACAGGCAATGAAAGACTGCTCTATTAAGCTTGGGGTGATGCTAAAATGGTTACATACAAGACAATAGCAATTTTCCTTACCATGAAGTGAGGCTGCCTGTTGAGAAAGGCCGTGGCACACTGTGGGCCTTTGCTATTCACAGGTATTGATTGTAATGAGGAAGACATTCTATTGCTATCCAGCGTTATACTGAGTTAAACAAACAGCTATTTTTTTGTTAAGAGCTAGGAGCCGTATAAAAATAACTTAGACTACTGCTTAGTTTAATAGTATTCCCTTTTAATTTTAATGGAGGTGATATTCCATACAAATAATAAAATAGATTACATAATCCTTTGGTTTTAATTTAAAACCAGTCTTTGAAAAGGAGAGGGCTTAATAAACGCCACCTTTCAGAATCTACTCAACTATCACTTCCATCGATAAAGTGTTTTTCCTCATCAGAACTAGATTAAGTTTTGGTGCTAAATGGAATTCTGAGTTCTTGGCAGTCGCCCAAGTGTGTGGGAATCTGACCTCTGTTAATATTGCAAGAAAATCTTAATGAGGCATAGAAGAATAAAAAGGAATAGCAGAAAAGAGTGTCCACCAACAGAGACAGAAATGTAAACCTGGTTAGTGTCCAGAGGAGAAGAGAAAATTACAGCCTTGGCTCTTTGAACTCATTCTGCATTCTGTGGACTCCAGACATCATGCTGCACAGTAATATTTTTTATTTGGGTACCAGTGTTGCCAGCCTAACATAAATCTCTGTTGGAGGGATGTTTTAAACTCCCCAGTTTAAATATCCTGCTAGCCAAAACCTGTTAAGTGCAGGCCATGGGAACAAGTTTTATTCTGTTTCATGCAGCAGTTATAATTTAGTGCCTAGATAATCCTCCCTCCTAGAGGTGGGAGATCCCTGATGAAAGCAAACCTCTGAAACAATCTCCTGGTGAAACTCCTTCTTAATCTGCCTGTTGAGAGACCTTGAATACTAGCTGTCCTAGCAGACAGCATGTCTGCAGCTTTGCTCTCTCCCATAGAAGATCTGAAAGAGATCTCTGCTTTAACATCACATTGTCCCTGTGATTTCCTACTTCCAGATATTATCAAGTAGGCACACAAAGAATTCTGGTCTAGGTTGTTCATCCTTGGCATAAAAATTTCTGAGAAACTGTCAGGAGTGCTTTTGTCGTTTACATCGAGCATCCTCCTTCTACCACAGTACAGATTTCTGGCTCATAGGAAGGATTTCCCCAAGAAAGGAAATAATTTTCCAGAAAAAGCTACAACATCAACAAGTAGAGAGAACGATGCTGAAAGACAAGTCATTCCTGGACACTAAATCACATTTATTTGCATGTTTAATAAACAGTGACATGTTTAAACAAGAACTTTCATTCATATGATTTTGAAGTACTGTGTTGGATTGTATGAGTGCTGCTGCAGTTTCTCTTCAGTAAAATTCCATTTGATTTAACAAAATCAGATCAGTGTAAGACTGTTGTCAAGTGAATGTGAAAGGGAACCCTGCAATCTACATAGATGAACAAGTTTCATAGTCAAGCTCAGTCTTTATTTGTCTGGATGTACATGCTGAAATCTCCATTCATATGGGACCAAGGTGACACTTTGCACTCAGGACTACTTGCATAGTTTTCATTAAGTTTTAATTAAGTCATCAATATGTATAAATATGTATAGTCTTGAGATCTGCCTTGTCTGTCCTTGTTCTTTGAATGTTACCTATCACTATATATCTGAAAAATTTGGGAAAAGATGTGGAGAATGCCAGAGAAGACTACGTTTCTATAAAGGGCCAGAGAGTCCAGTGCCCCAAATATGGCTACAATGTCCAACATTTATGATATCTGAAATATCTAAGTTTGAAACTTAATGACCTGAAGTTCATTTGAGAGCCAATTAAGATTGTACAAGCTCTTCTTTTGAGCAGTTCAGGTCTTAACACACTTCAAATGGCAGGGGGCTGTTAGCCAACTACTTTCCATCTCCAGTGCCTCAAGCAGGTGCCTGAAGTAAAGCACGAGTCTGGTCTGTGTTGCCAGCAATTAAGAGCTCAAATTTCTTTGTGCATATCGGGTTTGTAGCAAAATTACATTTTAAAATAATAATACATACACACAAAGAAGAAACAATATTTTCCCAAGATTAAAGAACAAGACTAGAAGCCACAATTCCTGAAAGATAGATCTCAATTTACCATTCATTATGGGTCTTCCTTTGTTTTCCTCACTGCAAAAATAACTTTGTTCCAGCCTGTATTGATGAGGATCTATGTAAGTTTAACTATGTGGACTCTTAGACAGGATCATATGTTTTCATTTCCAACTCCAAGAATCTATTACTCCAGGAGAGCAGCAGCTGTGCCCACCCAGCTCCTGCTCCATTGCTGCCTGAAGCAGAGCTGGGCTAAAGGCCAGTTTCGTTAAAAGTCTCCTTTTCTTAGTGCACAGGCTCCTTTGGTGAAAAGACTTTTCAAATATCCCTAGTGATACAAACAAAGTTCCTCCAAGTTAGCATACACCATAGCCCATAGCGCTAAAACCCTCAGTAATATCTATACCTTCAGCATTGTTAGCACCAGAGCAGGGGTATCAAACTCATTTTCACTGGGGGCCACATGTAATGTAATTTTAAGACTGTATGAATGTAGGAGTAGTTACATTTGGCCCATTGAAGGCAACCTCCAGGCTGATGTGGCCCCCAGTGAAAAGAAGTTTGACACCCCTGCACTAGAGAATTGCCTATACACAGCAGCTTTTCTTCCTGGGGTGTTATTTCCATTGCATAACACATTGCTTCCCAGAATTGCTTTAATTTGATACTATGCAAATACATGCTGCATAGCAGAGGGCAGATCAACCTCTGTTTTTTAATAAATTATCACACTGACAATTAAAATTCCTGGTGACAGGCAATTTACTGTTAAAATCTATGACTGATTTCTAGTAGAAAAATCTGGAGCATCAGGGAGTAGAGCAGCTAGCAGAAAACCTTAATAAAAATCAAGGTAATAAACCTTTTGCAAATATCAATTTTAATTATTTTTTAAATTACCTTTTCCTCTTCCATCTCTTTCAAATGGCCCAATCATGTGAAAAGTTAATCATATTTTATAATAAAAAACATTTACTGTTCTTTTTTTTCCATCATCTTTAGTGGAGTTTTTCAACAATATGAGCCATTACAATAAAATGGGAATTTCTTCAGCCAGCAGAGCACGCAGCTGTTTTATAGTTAAACTGTTTCACATCAGTAGAGTTTTTTACACAAATACTGCAGCTTCCAGAGCATGATCCTGTATTTAATTTTTAATAATATCTGTACAATGACTGGCTAATCTCTTTACCCTGATAGGCTTCTTTACTCAGAATTTTTGAACTATATGGAAACAACAAAAGAAGTAAATCAGCTTCTAAGTCCTTACAGTTAGAGCAGAGAAGTTTCTAAAACATGCATAAAGAAGTGTTGGAAATGAAGTGCACAGCAAAAAGACAGCCAAATAGGAAGGCTTCCTTCAAATTCTTAGAGGACCAATGACACAGAACATTTATTTTCATCTCATACTCCTCCTCCTACACAGGTTGAAAGGGATTTTGTCAAGAAAAAGCTTTCAAGGTACTTTTGTGCAAGCTAAGAGATAAGGAACACTGCATCTTCATTTTCAGAGGTGAAAGAGGTAGCAAATTTTTAGAGTGATTTGTCTAATGGAAGAAAAAGTGCCACAAGGGCCACTAAAAAGTAGCACACAGCAGGGAAACATAAAAATCTGTAGGTGCTCACCATTTTTAGTTTTATTCATCCCTCTCTGTTTCCTAAAGTGCTTTTTACTTACACTGTAATGATCTTTAAATGGGTGGTAATGAAGAATAATGAACTTCACGATTACTAGAATTGGTCAGCTCTAACTTGTAACTCACCATGAACAGACTGTATATTAAACAGTACATCACAGTCAGGTATTTAATTCCAGCTCCTCTTATTTATTTGCCTACAGTATATCCTGATC
This sequence comes from Streptopelia decaocto, assembly GCF_964273445.1. Lineage (NCBI taxonomy): Eukaryota > Metazoa > Chordata > Aves > Columbiformes > Columbidae > Streptopelia > Streptopelia decaocto. Next base: position 159,538,734 of record NC_138663.1, read on the forward strand.
ATCTTCAAGTTTTATTGCTATCAGTATGACCACTGTAGTTTAATTCCTGAAGAGATTGACCTGCTCAGAGGCAGATGAAGGAGCAACTCCAAACAATTGCTTTACAATTGCTTTGACCTTTGCAGGGGCTTAGAGGAACCACTGAGCAGTCTGATATTCTATACTGTTTCTTTTTCACAACAAATAAATTTCTTCTAGATGGGACGTGAAGCCAATTGACCAAGGGTGTATCTTTAATATGTATTCAATACATGCGTGCATATGACCACACAGATGTAGGCTAGTTTGTTGTGAAGAAAGACCACTTAATTTACCAAAATACCCAGACAGTGACTTAGCATTCCCCAACTAATGCATTTGAAATTCTTACTCTTCGTTCAGCTGCTTTGACTTTCAGAGCCACGTATCTTCTTAGCAGCAGCTGCGGATCGTGGGCTATAGCCCCTTTCCTGACACACGACCAAGGCTGCAGCATATGTGCAGTACTGGATCTATCAGCACTGATGCCTATAGTGAGTGTGTGCTACCTATAGCATCTATGGGCTGCCAAGGGGCCCATATGTAAGAGGGCATTCAGTGGGGTGCCACAGCCGACACAACTCAGCTGGACCACAGCATCCTCCCTTCCCATCTCATGCAGCTCCCAGCAACTGGACATGACTGGTTTGAGGAACTAAATCAAAGATCTTGGTAGATCTCAGGCACAGATGAACTTTGGCTCCCAATCCTGTGCAACACATGCAAAGAGTGCAAAAAAAAACAAAAACAAAAACAAAAACAACTTGATATTGCATGAGGGAGAAAACTTGCTATTTAAGGAATGAGTTTATCAGAACTGATGTTTTTTCTAGTAAAAGCTGTTGTACATATGAGCTCAATTTGATGCTGTATTGTTTAGTAGCATAGAGAGATAATACAAAACATAATGCAATTTCCTGCTTCATTTCTTCGTAAAGTCTACCCAGAAACATTTACTGTTCCATGTTACAGTAGAGAAGGAATTTAGCAAAATGAGTAAAGTAGGGAATCTGAAAAACTATAAATAATGCTCTCTGCTTTCCTAAATAATATTTCACACTCCAGTGAAATAACATAAGAAATTTTTTTTAATACCATATCTGACCTGAATTATTTGTCTAAAATTTTTAAACTTGGAGTTACTCACCCCGGACTAGATCTGTATTTATCATTTTGTCTGTTGACAAAATGGACAGCTCGGTCTGCTCTGCCTGTGGATTTTGACAACTGAGAAAAACTTGACCAGGTGTAAATTTCAGCTTTCGATTTTGTTTTTAATTACAACATCGCAATTGCTCAACTTTGCTCAAGTTTCTTCTCAGTTGCCAATCACAAAGGATAGAATAAAACCAAGAGATTTTAAAACAAAAACAAAACAACAATTTAATCTGCTTTCCAGTTCTTTCACTGACAAAAGCTGGTACTGGTACTTCAACTCAACAAACTGTAGACTCCCTTCCAGACAGTGGAGAGAGGTAACACATAACTTTTCTGGCTTCTGTGTAACATGGTTGATAACCTCTTCTGTTTGCTTTTCTAGTACCATCCAGGAATCCCCTTAATCACTTGCCAGGCATGAATTTGGGGGATTAACCTTTATTTCTTTTTTTTTTTTTTTAAATTCCTTTTTCAACATCAGTGCTTGAAAACCCATTTCTCTTTCAATACCTCTGTTAGAAAGGGCAGCTATTTTAACTGTTTCAGTTGATACGCATTTTGGGACACCAGCTAATGCCTCTGCAGAATACTGCACTGTGACACACAGTAGATGCAGGTCAAACTAAGGTTAGCAACCTTTGTTCTGTATTCTGCTGCATAGTGTATATCTACCTTTAGCAATTCTTATAAAAATAGATCAAATTCAGACAAAAGCATACATTTCCCAATTCAGTAGAGATTGTAAAATATGGAAGATAAATGATAACCTCAGAGTCAAAAGTGTCACTTCACAGGAAGAACTCAAACTTCAGTGAAGATTTCCCAAAACAGAAACTGAAAAGATATTTTCAGGAAGAACTATATTTGGGCAGTCCAAAAGATAACAGTTTCAGAAAGTTGTGAGAATGAGATAATAAAAACAGGGAGGTAGATAGAAAACCAATCTGCCACTTACAGCTACTACCACCATTGTTCCATTTGATTTCACATTATTTGAATCTACTGCCCATTGACAGGTGTGAAAGAAGTTGGTCCTGAATCAGAACCGCAATTTCAACAGTTAAAAAATCTGTATTGAAGTTATGCAGCTTCAAGATAAAGTTATTAAAAACAAATCAACATACAAAAGCCAATAGTTGGTAATTTGCCAAAAATGTACACAAAGTAGCTGTAAATGCTTCATTCCTGATCATTAAACTTATTGTCTTTTTATGGATAGGTACTAACTGATTTAAATAGGTTTGCATTCCTTGATTTGGCAACCTCAATGAAGTCCCAAGGCAAGTCACAAAAGATGTGACATGCAGCTTTCACTTTGTGCAATCAGGATGATCAGGATGCAGAACCATCCCCAGATCATACACTCACACAGAACATACTTCTGTAGCTCTGCGTTTACCTTACAAGCAAGTCATCTCAGTGTGTGATGCTCCTGACTTTAAAATTCATGTAGGAACATTTCAAAATAATGGCCAATTAACACCAAAATGCTATAAGTACTTAATCCAAATTAATCTCAAATGAGTACCTCATTATTAATATTATTAACAAATTCCAAAGGAATTGGTAATGATTAAGTTCTATTTGTAGAGTATTACTATTATTTGTATGTATTTGTACATTTTTGCCCACTTCGTATACTCTTTCTTTGGAACATCACCTCATATTGATCTTAAAGGCACATTACTTTGTATGTAAGGTGACATAATAAACTAAATAATCTGCAATACAATGTATGCAATACAGGATATAAGATTACTGCCAACAGAATCGCAGTATTAAAACCAGGATCTTTTCTGAATGACATAGCTGAGGTCCAATGCTTTAAGTATTTTTCAGCAACATGCTGCCTTAAATGATGTGTGATACCTAGATGTTTAAAATTAGGTGAGGGAAATGTAAGCCCAGAATCTAACACCCCCCAGCTTCGAATCTGGAGCATTTAGAGCTGAATGCTGGGTCTGAAATAAAGCATTTGGAACTTCAATGTCTTTTCCCTTAAAGAACATAGTAGTATTTAACTAACAAATATGAGCCAGAGATAATGCCTTTTTTAAATTTATCACTAGCTCCTTTGTATTTTGAGCAGAGATTGCAGAATTCTTCGCTTGAAAGTATTCTTAGTTTACTCAGATTAAAGTTAGCTTAGCCTCAATAAAATTTAAGAGCACCAATACATAGTGTCATTTTATTTGAAGCAGCTTTTTCAGTCTAGATGAACTTAAAATGTAATTTTTACACTCCTTTTTGTATTTTATTAGACGTCTCTTTGAAATACACTTTGTTAACCTATGGTGAAGATGGCTGTAGTATGAAAATAGTGACAAGTGGTGTCCAGTGACAAGTGGTGTTTCTCATAGGTCGATATTGGTATTCATGCTCTTTAATATCATTGTCAGTGACAGTGGGACTGAGCGCACCCTCAGCAAGTTTGCTAACAACACTGAGCTGTGTGGTGTGGTCAACACACTGGAGGGAAGGCATACCATCCAGAGGGACCTGGACAGGCTTGAGACATGTGCCTGTGCAAATGTCATGAAGTTCAACAAGGCCAAGTGTAGCACCTGGGTTGGGGCAATCTCAAGGACCAATACAGGCTGGATGGAGAATGGATTGAGAGCAGCCCTGAGGAGAAGAACTTGGGGGTGGTGGTTGGTCAACATGACCTGACAATGTGCAACTGCAGATCAGAAAGCCATTCATATCCTGGGTTGCATCAAAAGAAGTGTGACCAGCAGGTCAAGGGAAGTGACTCTGCCCGTCTACTTTGCTCTCAAGAGACCCCATCTGGAGTCCTGTGTTCAACTCTGGAGCACCCAATGTAAGAGGGACATGGAGCTGTTGAAACTAGTCCAGAAGAGGGCCACAAAGAGAAGAGAAGAGAAGGCTGAAGCACCTCTCCTGTGAGGACAGTTTGAGAGAGTTGGGAGTTGTTCAGCCTGGAGGAGGTTCCAGGGAAACCTTCTAGCAGTCTTCTAGTACCTAAAGGGGGACTACAAGAAAGCTGTAGAGGGACTTGTTACAAGGGCATATAGTGACAGGACAAAGAGTAATGGTTTTATGTTGTGGCTGAGAATGACAAACAACATAGGCCAAGTTCTTCTGAGACACAAGTAGATGCCATTTATTGCCACAAGTGCATTTTTATACAGTTTTACCAATTCATGTTTCTTTTCACTATTGGTTACAAGAGCAGTAGTAACATCTCTTCAGCTAATTTTGCTATCATCAATGCTACTCTTCTACTCCCTTCTTTCTCACAGATACATCCCTTCTGTCTCACGGGTACACCTTAATATCTCTGGATACTCCTTTACTCCCATCTTTCTCACAGGTGATCTCTGTTCCCATACCCTCTGTCAGGGAATCCACAGACCTGCCATAGTTTCCCACAGCTTTAAACTGAAAAACCATAAAGTTAGACTAGATATAAGGAAGAAATTCTTCACCATGAGGGTGCTGAGGCACTGGAACAGAATGCCTAGAGAAGCTGTGGATGCCCCATCCCTGGGAGTGTTCCACGCCAGGCTGTATGGGGCTTTGAGCAAGCTAGTCTAGTGGAAGATGTCTATGCCCATGGCAGGAGGGGTGGAGCTAAATGATCTTTAAGGTTCCTTCCAACCCAAAAAACTCTATGACTCTATGAAAAATAGGAGAAAAAGAAAAAAAAAGTCCATGTAGAAATGAAAAAATTAAGCATTATAGTCTTTTACTAGTGGTGAAAATCCATGCCTTTTTTTTTTTTTTTTTTTTTTCATCCACTAGGGAGAATTTCTAAAGCATCCATGAGAATTTGATAAAAATACTGGGCCTTTGGCATTTTCAGGAATATATTCTAGAAAAATCTTGGCTGAAAACATTAGAAAAGATGTATGATTTTTTTTTTTTTTTTTTTTTAGTTATCGAAAATATTATGACACTGTACTCTAAACTCATGACCATGGACTATAAAGCAGGCACAATTGTTCCAGAGGAGCATGTGAAAGAATATAATTATTACCTAGAAATCAAGAAGATATGAAGGCAGAATGAAAATGTGCTGGATTCTTCATTTTGGAAAGAAGAAAAATATGTCTTCCTAAGATTCAAAAGTGTAAGCCCTACCTTTCTTACTAGCAACAACTTTATAGAGACGTGAAAGGATATTGGAAAATGTATATGACATTTGCACATATTTCCCTTCATAATAAACTATGTACAGTAAAAGTATTTCATATACATTATTTAAAGCTTTTTTTTTTCCAAAAAATAGGGACTAAGAATTATTATTACAATCATGGAAGTAATATCAATGACTGTAAAGACAAACCCAGGTCACCTAAGGTTCAGTTCTAAACATTTATCTCCTTGTATTTGTATAAGGGATTTTTTTCACCTAAAATATTTTTAGGGAATAGACTGCCTTAGCAAAGAAACTTCTGTAACAATAAGAACTCACCTTTGTCATCACAGAATTGTGTTGGGTGTTTCTTTTAACTTAACAGTTTTTGAGTTCACATCCCACCTTTTGATTCAGTTCATCCTCCTCTCAACATCTATTTTGTGGAAAATTTAATTAAACTAGTCTTTATTCCATTGTCCATCTCATATCTAAAAATGTGCAATAGTATAAGATCAAGGACAAATTTCTACAAAACACATGTCAGTTTGACAGGGAACAATACACTGTGCATACTTTCCAAACTAATTGCACATTCCATAATAGTATTTTTTTTTTTATGCTTTCTTATGAAAATGCCAGGTGAGATAATGTCAGAAACTTTGTTTGTCAAGACAAATGACATCTGGTTTGTCCTCTTCCCAAGTACTGTCATACTCTCAAAAAAGGATATTAGACTGGTACCACACAATTTCTCCTTGATAAATTCATTTTGGCTATTACTCATCTACCCGCAAATCTGCAGGTGCTTACAGTTCTTCTGATTTGATTATTTGTTCCAGTATTTTTTTTTTTTTTTTTACAAAATTTGAATTATGCTGATGGCTCTATAATTCCTCAGCTCTTCCTTCCTCTCCTTTATAAAGCCAGGCACTGAGTCAGCTCTTTTTAAGTTTTCTGAAACTTCCTCCATTCTCCACAACAGAAAATTGCTAATGGATCTTGAGAATGCTTCATCTAGTTACTTAAATACTATACAATAAACTTCATTAAACATAGTTCATTTAAAAATATCTAATTTCTCTATGTGCTTTTTCAGAAGCTGTTTTATCATTCCAGTCTGAAAACCTTAGTCCTTTCTTAAGCTTAGTACTTCTATTAACTGAGCACAGTACATCCAGTTAAGGAAAACTGAAAAAGATATTAAACATCTTTGCAGGTTTAATGCGCTTTTTCAGTTTCTTGATAATAATATATGAGACTCTTTTTCTTGCTTTTATTATTAATGTGTTTATAAAATGACTTTTAGTTTCCTTTTATGTTCTTTTTTATGGCATGCATAATTATGTGTCTTGGCCTTTCCAATTTTGTCACCGTTCATATTAGTGCTACTTCATTTACACTAATTTGGTAATTTGAACTAGTTTCCACTTTCTGAGGGATTTTTTTTTTTTTTTTCTGGGCCTTAGGCTACTGAAGTCAAGGCTTACTGAAGGGAGATACTTAGCTACTTCCCAGGTTTCACAAGTATTCAGACGGTTTGTGCTTCTCCTTTAAATATAATTTCTAGGGGGAACTGCCAGCACTTGTAAATGTTTTTTCCCTTGGATTTATTTGGAATGAGATCTGACTCACCAGCCCTACTGGTTTGTTGTCTTATAATTTATTGGTTTTTTTATGATCTGCACTTTCTGTTCCTTGATGTAATAAATCATTTTATGTCATCATTAAGCAAGTTAAAGAATATGAGAGTAAACCCCCCTGTAATTTCAACTACTTTTTTTTTTTTCTTTAGGGGCTTCCTGCTAGCTCCCTTCATAGAACCACAGAACAACTGAGGCTGGGGGGCACCTCTGGAGGCGACTAGTTCGAGCTTCTGCTCAAGGCAAAGATAATTACAAAGCTGGATCAGATTGCTCAGGGCTTAAAGTCGGCAGACTTTTGAAAATCTCTAAGGAAGAGGTTGAAGTGGATTCCACCACCTCTTTGGGCAGCTTTTTCTTACAATAAACTACTTTTGCTCTAAATTATTGCTTTTCCTTGCACTTGGTTGAAATAGTTTGTACTGCAGTTTGTGACAGTTGCTTGTTGTCCTTCCATTATGCACTCTGAAAGAGTCTAACTTCATTTTCTCTATAATGTCATGCATATAGTGGCAAACTACAATTAGGTCACCCTCAGCAGTTTTTTATCCAGGCTGAACAAACCATTTCTCTCTGCTTCTCCTTGTGTATCATTCTTCAGCCTTCCAACAGGCTCGATGGCCCACCACAGGACAGTGTCATAGAATCATAGAATGTCCTGAGTTGGAAGTGATCCACACGGATCACTGAATCCAACTCCTGTCCCTCCATAGGAAAACCCCAAAATTCACACCATGTGTCTGAGGGTGTTGTCCCATCACTTCCTGAACACTGTCAGGCTTGGGGCAGTGACACCTCCCTGGAGAGCCTGTTCCAGTGCTCCACCACCCTGTTGGGGGAAGAACCTTTTACTCATGTCCAACCTAAACCTCCCCTGGCACATCTTCCTGCCATTCCCTTGGGTTCTGTCATTGGTCACCAGAGAGAAGAGATCAGCACCTGCCCCTCCTCCTCCCCTTGTGAGGAAGCTGTAGACCATGATGAGGTCTCCCCTCAGTCTCGTCTTCTCCAGGCTAAACAAACCCAGTGGCTTGAGCTGCTCCTCACACAGCTTCCCCTCCAAACCCTTCACCAACTTCGTAGCCCTCCTCTGGACACTCTCCAGTAGCTTTGTACCCTTTTTATCCTGTGGCACCCAGAACGGCACACAGTGCTCCAGGTGAGGCCGCACCAGTGCAGAGCAGAGCGGGACAATCACCTGCCTCACCCAGCTGGCAGTGCTGTGCTTGATGTACCCCAGGACACGGTTGGCCCTCTTGGCTGCCGGGGCGCAATGTTGGCTCATAATCAACTTGCCGTTGACCAGAACCCTTGTATCCTTCTCTGTGAGCTGCTTTCCAGTATCTTGTTCCCCAGTCTGTATCTACAGCCAGGGTTGCCGTGTCCCAGGTGCAAAATCCGGCACTTGCTCTTGTTGAACTTCATGCAGTTGGTGATTGCCCAGTTCTCCAATTTGTCCAGATCTCTCTGCAGGGCTTCTCTGCCCCTCAGAGTGGCAAAAGCTCCTCTCAATTTTGTGTCTTGTTTACCAGTATTTCTTACAATAGGGTCCAAAATCGGACACAGTTTCCCAGGTGTAGTTAGAATGGTGTCAAGCAGAGAGACCAATCCATCCCTGTCACCAGCAGGCTACACGCTTCTTTAATGCCACTGATGAGGATGTTAAACAGTCTCGGCCCCAGTCTCAGCCCCGAGAAATGCTCCTCAGGCAGCGGACAGGAGCACTTGGTACTGCTAATTGTAGCCCTTGCAGTCTGATGGTTCAGGCAATTTTCACTGCATCCTGAAGACTACACATCTAGTCCATGCTGCTCTGATCTGAATAATGGGACACTGTATAGACAGCCTTGGTAAATTTAAGGTAAACGACAACCATTTCTCTCCTCTTGTACACAGAGACAGCCATTTCATCACACAAGGCAACTGGGCTGATGCAAAGTGATTTTCAGCTGACAAATCCATGCCAGTTGCTCCCAATCATCTTCTTATCTTCATGTATCTGTAAATTTTCACAAGCACTTGCTCCATATTTTCTCCAGAGACTGAGGTGAAACTGACTGGTGTACAGCTCCCAAGACACTCTTTCTTATTTTTTTTCTTTGTAATGGATGGAACTTTTGCCTCTCTCATGGGGATGTCCCTCTGTTGCTATAACCTTTCAAACATACAGCAATCTCATGACATGAGCCAGCTGCCCACCATGGATTTTTGCCTGTCCAGGTCACCTGAATAGTCTTACCTTGATCCTGATCTATAGTAGACAGTATCTTTCTCTGAAAACTTTGTTCCTACACCTGACAGACCTGAGATAAGCCTTGCAGCACAGATCCAGCACAAGGAAGGGACTGAATAGCCCGGTCTCTTCCTTGTCCTGCATCACCACATTGACCGACTCATTTTGTTGCAAGCACTTCCACATCTTGCTGTGTTGCTCTCCTAGCAGATGGCTGGAGTTCACCATTAGCTGAAAATCTATGCTTTGGATAATTCAAATAGTTGTTCAGGAAATATCCTCATCCCCATGGACAAGGAGATCGCATTCATCAACTCCTAATTTTCAACATACAGGTAACTGTATTAAAATTGTAAACCTAATGAAAATTTTGCTACTGTTATTTGCAACTGACTGTACAAAAAGTCTGTTCCAGACTAATCAAGTTTGTTGCTATTATGAGAAGAGCACTCTTCCTTTATTCTCATTTTCCCTCTCGATTTTAAACACTTCTACAAAGTTCCTAGTTGTCTGCTTGAATTTTTTGCTTAACTCATTCTATATAACCTAATTTGCTTTAGAGGTAAACTAGCGTATATTCTTGTGCATAATGACTGAATATTGTACATTTTTAGTCAGTCTTAAAAGGCAAACTGGGATACTGCAAAGCATCTACTGATAGCACCGCACTTTAAAAAGCTTCTTAAATTTCCTCCAGGCAACTGCATTACCTGCCAGAGGCTAGTACGTTAAAGATTAATCACAAAAATACTCCTGTTATGGCAAAGAGAAACTTAATTTTCTAACTTTTATCTGAAACCTAAACCAATAGTAAAACAGCAGAAAGAAGAATTTACTATTGAAATAGCATTATTAAAACATCATTTCTATGGCATATTCTCACATGAAGGACGTACAGCTGAGGCACCCATAGCTAAAATGCATAATCGCCTTTGCTATAAAAGGATGGTTTATTTACTTTGTAAAACTGAGTATTCACTTTGGCATTAGAACCAGAATAAAGGGTGTACAAGGCCGTGATATACTGTGGTTTTATGTGAAGTACCATGTAAACCAACATTTTTTTCTCACACATATACAGCTTTAGATATTTTGCAAGGATTGTGCCAGCCGCTGGAAATAAATGAATAAAGAACACAAGTCAAAGTAAATGACAGGGGGGCAGGAGTTGGACCCAACAACTTGAAGACAATCTGTGAGGTTGTTAAACTCTCCGTCAGGACAACATTCACCCCAGCGGCTCTCTACCCGCTGCCAACAGCCACTCTCTGCCTGTGCACTCCAGTTATCTCCACGGACAAAAGGATTTTTGGATACCTCTGGATACAGCAGCATTAATCCACTTTTATCAGTCATAAACCACACTTTTCCACTGCAGCCCACAGAGTTCAAATGAGGATTGAAGCCTGCCAAGGCAGCTAGAAATTGTCCTTTGAACTACATCTGATCTCCCTCTTTTTTCATGAAGGCTTCCCCAGCTTATTGTGGAGAGGTCCTCAGAATTTGCTAATTTACAACAATCTAGATGTGTTGGTTTATGGCTGTTTGACAGGGCCTTTAAAATGACTGCAAATATTTATTTTTCAGCAGAAATGATAAAGACACTGAAAACAAAATTAGCCATCACTTAAAACATACCGAGGAGCAAACATGCTTTTTCCTTCAGATGTTCCTCTGATTTTTTTCTTAGTTTACACAGAGGTTTAATTCTTGAATGCAAAATAAAATTATGTGGGAAGGTAAAAATGTCTTTATAGTGATGGCAAATCCTAGTGTTTGACAAAGATTTCTCAGGTTCAATAATAGGAGTTCATTTAAATGTTTAAAAGAATCCATCTCCAGCTCTAAAGTCTCATCAGTATCTACCCAATCTATAGCTAGTCCATTTAATCCCAAACATAATTTAGAAATACTGCTAAGTGAGAAGGAATTAATTTATTTAACCAGAAGTTAACCAATTATTTCCACTGAAAAAAAATGAAGGAGGAAAAAAATGAAGATGTAGTAAGCAAAATACTTCTTTTTTTTCTTTTTGAACTTTGTTTTTTAAGCTTTATTCTGCTGCATAAGGCCAAGGCAATGGTAAAGACTAATTTGCTGTGGCAATCATCTTCAAAGGGAACTAAAATGAATGTATATATTCTGCAGCCATACTGATAAAAAAAGGTTCAAACAATCCCCATTATTTCAAATAATGTTGAAAAAATGATACCCAAGGAAGGGTTTCAACTTATTTCTGGCTATCCATTTTAGATAAACATAAAATATGCTACTTCCAAGTGTTACTATCCTTGTGCAATATATTTATATCAATATGATTACTATCTTCAGTGAAAGGTTTAGTATCAACATATATGTCATTACTAGAAATGTTTCAATTTATATTAAAAAATGAAACTGTAAAATCAGCAACAACTGCCTCAACCAAATCAAATGATTCTTCCCGCAAGCCAAATATAAACGTTCTCATTTATTGAAGTTACACATCTCTTTTATAGCAAAAAACGAGCCACTCAGCTTCATTTCTAAAATTATCCTTATCAACTTTGCTGACTGTCTTTACACAGGGCTTATATGTAGTTTGAAAGGATCTCTTCTGAAAGCACTTGATCCTTTGTAAATATAAAGAACAATTAAAATCGGAAAAATACAAATGTCTGTAATATTAAAGATTTCAATCTTTTACTTTTGTATGACATCTCTGTACATATGGACATTGCAGTTCAACAGTATTCCAGTTAGGTTACTGTCATTTTTTGGACACAATTTCACTTTACAGCTAAGGAGATAAAAATAAAAAGTATAGTTCTAATTGCTAGACCAAATAGGTTTTATTTTGAATTAACGTGACAGTGCTTTCCAGTAAGCAGAGCCTACCGGAAAATTTTACATATTTATGTATATTTTTACACTATGAGAAATCAAAAGTCTGTTTATAACAAAAAATTTGTTTTTCGAATGGGGTCAGAGCCAAAAGGAAGCATAAGGCAATACTCCATGGTAAGATCTGAAAAGCCACAGGGAATAAGAGAGAGAGGTATCCAGGCACACGTAAAGTCTCCTGACATGAGGCTCATAGACATGGCAGAGATCTTTTGGGTCCACACTGCTGGACCATGAGTTCTAGCAGCTGGAAGCCAAGCAGAAAACACAGGATGTCTCAAACAGATCTAGTGTCTATATGGGACACATGAGTTGAGCCCCAGATGGTACAAAACACGTTGAAAAATAACACTCAAAATGTTGTTGATAATTTTTTAATGACCTGTGGGACATTGGGCAACTATAATTCTACAGAAGTTTGTCCTGGACCCAGCTTCATCCAGCATCTGCAGAGTGGTACAGAAGAGACTTTCCTTATGCTGCTCACAGGGCTTGACTCTGGGAAATTTTTTAAATAACTCTTCAGACAAGCAGAGCATCACATGAACCTGGTGAGCCAAAGAAATCTACTGATGTAGTCCTAAGTGTGATACCTAAAAAGGGGGGTCCAATAGAATACCAACATGACAACAGCCTGGAAACTCAGCAGTACAATAGAAAGGATGTGGGGGTTTAAAATAGATCCCTAAATATATGTCGGTACATGACACCACTGCAGTATTACTTTGGATTTGTTATAAAAAAAACCCAAACATTTTGTATGAAACACTAGAAGTATTCACTTTCTTCTGCTTTCCACTAGTGGACCTTTTCCAGACAACAGTCAGCATTTTGGGGCAAATTGGAGAGCCCAAATTGAAACAAGAAGATACTAAAAGACCAAAACATGTAATTTTGATGAAGGAAAGCTGAAGGAGCCCACAAGGTGCAGCTGAGAGGAAGTGGCAGCATGAAGGTGGGAGAGGCACTTCATTAGGGTAGGCAGAAGCTGGTGAAGAAAGTGTGGCCACCAGTTCTTCCTTGTGGCCAGAGCAGATAAGAAGAGATATCTTAATTTACATCAGAGAAGATTTCTGTCTAATCTCAAGTTTTCTCACTTTAAGAACAGAATACACACTAGCATCTGTCACATATGGATATACCTGATCCTGCTTTCAGTATAGGTGCTGAATTAGATGATCTTTTCAAGTCAACTTAAGCTTTATATTTCCATGATTTAACAGTCTCTGCCATCTGAGAAACTTATGAGTTGTGATGTGAAAAAAAAATAGCTTCTACTACAGATTAGCCACAACACCAAATCTGAGGATACCAATTAATAGGTACTAATAATGTGACATTCCTGAATTAGGAATGCAAATTTTTATGTTTTGTATCCCATTTCTAACCCTGTGAAACATTCAGCCTTATGTCTGGCTGGATGTATCAAAGCAGAATTTCTGTTGATAAATATTGTCAGTACTGCCATCACAAATGCTCAACTCATCACAAATGCTCAACTCACAATTTAAAAAATAACGCCACTACAAAGTGTAATATGTAAAGCTATGTTACCCCATCATTGGGGCTGCATATAATTTCTGATGTGCTTTATCTCATCTGTTCATTGCTGTGATAGGGATCTTTTTCAGTGCAAAATTTCTGCAGAAGTAGCCTAAACATTAAAACAGTATCAAATATAAGCCATATATTTTCCTATTCCAGATGCATTCCTCTAAGGAAAAGATGTGGGATTTACAGCAATGCAGTTTCTTGAATTTAGTGGAAACAGTGGCCTGGATTAGTGGCTTGAGGCCTCCTGATGGAGGAAATTATTTTGGGAATTACTGGCATAGATAGGGGCACTGTTTTTGACAAACCAGAACAAAGCAGCTTCAGAAAAAAAGCAAGAAACCTTTTGAAGGCAAAGACTTACACAATACCGGCTAACTCAATATTCAGGTAAGTAAATGGGTTTTCACAAGTGCCACTGAACTAGAGACCTGTATAACTCCACAGGCTGGATGCAGACTCACTGGCAGGTTCTGCTCCCTGACCTTAAAGTCCATTTTCTAGTCCCTTTGTAGATCAGAGTCAATTAAATGGACTCTCTTCTCCTTTCTCCTCAATGTCAAGTATGTTTTAACTCTTCTTCTCGTGTGCAGTCTCAGAAAAGAAATAATAATAATAATAATAATAAATAATAATAATAACACGCTAAATTCTCTCTCACACACTCTTTCTGTCTCTCTACTTTGAAGGGAATAAATACTTTTTCACTGTTTCCGTGTTTCCTGGACCACTCTTTTCCTCCCATCAGCCTTTCTGCTCTTCCCAGGTGTTGGTGCTGGCAGCCACCGGGCACCAGTGCCAGCACTGCCATTGTCCCAGGAGCAGAGTCACCAGCACAGATGATACTCTCCTGCTGGTGGATAAGCACATTTCCTCTGCAATAAGTTAAGTTTAATTCTGAAATTCAATTCCTTATGGAAAGGACAGTACGTAATAGCTGTTTTACTGCCCACTGCTAGCAGCTAATTGCACAAATACACATGCAAAGCATATATACGCACCAGTAAAATCTGTTAAAATATATATGGTTTATTGCTATTTCGCAAAACATTTGGAGAATTAGAGTAGTAAGTATAAAACAAATTATATGTTTTCATCTTATCAGGCAAAATAAAGGTCTGCCCTCTAACATATTTGTCAGCTTCTTTCAGGAGGAAAGCCTATTCATTCCAGTAAAATGGCTTGAGATTTAAGTGAGTATTCATCCAAAGCAGCTGAAGTATTCAGCTGTTGATAAAACCAACAGGCTTTTATCAGTTAGATCAGATGCCCCTTCCTTCCTCGGATGAATTTATTGTCAGGCTATGTATGAACAAGATCCATGCTAGAAACCTTCAAACAAACAATGTGAGAAAATGTATAGGTAAATGTAAATAATTATTAGGAAGCACATCTGAATGAGAACCACACTAATGCTATAAAATATGTTCAACCTTTTATTGGTATTGGGGGAGAGAATGAAAATGATCCCTAAGCGGTTACAGTTTTCATTCACTAGCCCAGGCTGCATAAAGAAAATATTATTTGTATTATCTTCATTAAAGGCATAGCCAAGAAAGAAAATTACAAGTGAACATATATTTAATATTTTTAAAATTTCTCCTTCATCAGAGAGCACCAGCCTTCTAGGGAACTTTTTGTTTAGCGGGCATCATTGTTCCTTTATAATTTCTAGGTGAACAATACTGATAAAAACTGATATTTTTCATAAGCTAAAATAAATGTTCAATTTACAACTTAATCAACGGAGTAAATGCACCTTTCTTCTAACTTCCATTTTGCAGATCTTAATCTGATTCATAGTTTTGTCAACACACACAAAAAAAAAAATCTAATATTTTGGTTATTATTCTGTAATGTTTTACAGAAATATTTGGATTGTATGATGGTGCACTATGCTCTAAAATGTAAATTTGTTCATATGCAATATATAAGCACACAAAAATAAATAAAACATGTAAGAAAGAGGACCTGAATAATCTTTGGCAGCTACTTTCATATGGTATTGTTTTGCATTTGATATGTTTTATGCAAATATTCCCCAAAATAATGCATAGAGTATAATACAGTTATTACAGCAAACAGAATGTCATGTTAATCACATGAAATCACACTATTAGAGACTATTATTTACCCTGTAGATGTCCTCTTTCTGTTTCATAATCTGGCATTTCTATTCTAAACATAAGCTTAATCATCGGTTTGCTCTTGTACAGCTTTCTGACTGTGACTGTTATACTACCACCAATTTTCAAAGTTCATGTGTCATAGCTAAAATGTGGTTTATATCTTCTTAAAAAAAAAAAAATATATATATATATATAAAGAGATTTCAAATATGTCAGTTTTTCTCCAGTCTTCCACATGGGAAGAAAACTTATCTCCCATGTGTTACAACTGTTTTCTGTGTTAACTGGATCCTAGATACAGGTCTGTCGAAGACCTGCAGTGTCATGTCACCTTGGACAAAGCACTTAACCTTCTATACTGCCTCTCATTCTATTTAAAATTACACAATAAAATTTCTATCCATTAGCACTGATTAAAGGAAAAATGTGTTGTTACATTTTGCAACTAATTATTTTGCAACAATTTATGTAATTGCCAATTTAGAGCACATAGTTGTTAATGAAAATAATTGTGGTTTAGAAGATGATACATCCACTACCAGTAAAGGCAACAAGCATAAATAAATAAATACATAAATAAAATAATAAATAGATAAACAGCATAAATAAATATATAAATGGTTGAGGATACCACAAATGAGATTTCTAAGAGCTGTAGACAGATATGAGCTAAAGGTACCACTACCAAGGAAAATGCAGTGGCCAGCACAAGCCAACTGCCACAGCAGTGACACAAGATGCAGAGCCACAAGTAGCAACTGCAACGATCTGCCTGGTGAGACCAACAATGAATAACTAACACTTACCAGCTGGGGCACAAAACTGACCCAATCACGGCTTTAGAGTCAAGGTAGTGTGGCCATGTGCTGCTACACAATTTTGTATGATGCTACCAACTCATGTTGGGTCAGCTTGGGTACCTCAGAGGTCCATGCTTACACATTCAGGTATGGAAAATCGCCATTCTGTGACTCCATGAAAAGATCCTCGATGCTGACCTAGAAAGCAGTTTCTGTCTTTTCAGCAAGTGGTAGGGAAGTATCAGTGTTTTTGATAAGGACCTGCACTGCAGGTCTACACAGATCAGGGGGAGCAATCTGGGATTCTGCTAAAAATGTTGGAGCAGGTGGTCTTTTTATGTCCCTTCCAAACTGGGCTGTTACGTGATTCTGTGATTCTAAAAAGACAAAATCAAGTATGAACTATCAATGTCAGGTTTGACTAGGTACCTATGCTCCTTCCCAATGCAAAACCCAGTCAGCTGCCAATCAGAGGGCTAAGGAAGGTCTGAAGGAAGTAGAAAAGCAAGACTCCACATTCATCCATTGTCCCCTTTTGCCAAAAACAGACATATGTCACAGCCCAACAAGAAAAGCAATGCCTCTGTCAGCACTACAACCATTTTGCTCCGCTTGGAAATAGCTCCTGAAAGATGAATAGCTCAGTAGGATTTGGATACCAAGGCCAGTTGTGCTGTAAAAGTAATGCTGCTACTTTTTCCATCACACAGAAATGCCCCTTGCAATTGAGCAAACTTTAATTAAAATAGGTAGCTAGTTCTGATGAGTCAAGGGGCAACAAGCCAAATCCAAGGTGCTAAGGTACAGGGGAATCCTATAACCTCCACGGCCTTTGGTTCATACCCTCTTTATTCTGGAGAGCAAGGAAGGCCTGGGAGGAACTATGCATTTTTTTCCTGCAATAGGGGTTCTGGTTGTTCTTTATAGACTAGAAACATTCTATAAATAGCATTTGATCATTGATGTATATGAGGCCTTACCATTATTTCATACTTACCCAGAAGACATTTTCAAAATTGCTGTTCTTGGAAATTGTTGACTCAGAACACAAAACTAAACCAAACAATTTGTTGAGGAAATAGCAAATTATTGGGCATGTCTATGAAACTAAACTTATTTATAAACATGACCTCTTTGGTATCTATTATCTACACATGAATTACCAACCAGAGTAATAGCTTTCCTAAAACATGTTTCAGTTCACAGTCCCTGTTTGAAGAGTATTATTACTACCTTCCATAAGTATCAGATAGTATTATACAGGTTAATTTGTTCTACCTGATTCAAACATTCCAATTTAAAATTATTCCACACCAAAACCCACTCCTTTCTCTCAAAAATAAGTATCAAAAAAGAAAACTGATTTTAAAAAATCACAATCTGCTAACATATCTTTTCAAATTCAAAGTTAAACATATTTTTTTTCTTGGCAAGTGCTTGACACATGGCCTTAAGTTTGCAGAAGATGCAAGTCATATAAACTTTGCTGATTTGTTTACACTCATACTGCATTTAACTCAATATATAAATGTTTGAAAATGAGGAGCTTGTAATGTTTTATATGTCCCAAAAAACAGCTTGTATCTTGGTTTAGTCCCCTAAATATAGTCAGTCACTTAGTAAATAGTGCTTCTCTGCCACTAAAACATTTCCATTTCATTTAATAATATCTTCCTTCTGCATTCCAATCACATTTAAAGTATTTTGCCAAGTAGGCTTACATTGGAATTAAAATATTACAACTTTATGTTATTTTGTCATTAAATGCAGAATCTGCTCAACTCAATCAATCCTCCCATATACAAGCTCAAAACTGATTTTCAGAAGCACTCATCTTTAAATAGAATTTTTAGTTAGAAGAAAAATATCTCCTTAAATGATACCAAAAAATGTGCGTTATGTATGTATATGTGCTTCCATTTATGCAAAATATCAGTTAGCATTAATGAAGTGTTGTGTTTTCATCAGTGTAAAATGACAGATGTTCTGAATGAGAATTTATCTGCCCCAGCGTTTACACCATAGGCATCTACCTCTAAGGAATTCATCCTAGGCATTTTTTCTAGTCATCGGAGGGAAGCAGGCATCTCATCCTCACGCTTATACAATTAACAGTGTTTGAGAATGTGTTCATTTCTTTTCATTAAATTGCATTTACAGTTCTGCCCTGTTCATCTACAATGTGGACCTCTGAAGTCAGGTGAGAAGAGCTCTTTCTGTGACCCTGCTACTTTGTCAGTGTTACTCCTTAGCCAACACGAGGTGAGATTCTGGCAAAGGCAGTGTAGTTCTGATGAGCACTAATACACTGGGAATATTTTGCAAAGATAGAATTTAAAATTTAACCCACTTACCAAGATATAAGAAGAATAATCAAGGCTTCGACTTACTGTTAGTCCCGAGTGGATTTTCATCCCTGCTACAAAGTTTCATATTATCTGAGGATTTTAGACCTTTTGTTGCAAACTTTACAATGTAGAGCATAAAGATGGTAACAAGAGTATTCACCAAAAAACAGTTAATGGACCTAGTGTTTTCAGGGGCAAAAGGAAAAAAAAAATAGACCACGAAGAGCATTGCCAAGTCACAAAAATCAAATCCAACAAAGTAGTTATTCTTTGTTGACAAAGAGGAACAGGAATTACCCTCATGGGACACAATTCAGATGGACCAGCAAGCAAATTAAACAATAGTTTCACTGATCCTCTTCTTCCTATAGGATCTGTAAACAGGGAAAAGTGCAAGCTGCATTCTTAGTGTCCTGTGACCCTCCTGGCATCCTCCTAGTACTGCGCCCTTGGGAAGAAAAAGGATTCTCTGCTGTGCTAGTTTTTAAAGCAAAAAGACTAAGTCATAACAATAATTAATTTCAAAATATTGTCTTTGGACAGCTTCCTGTGAAACATATACAGTACACTGGAAGAAGTGTAGTGAATAAAGGGGATGAAATGGTAGTTAACAAGTACACTTCTTTCTCGTCAGTGCTTATAAAACATAATTAAACCCATCTTATCTTACAAAACATCATCATTGATAATGCTTTCCAATTTCACTTCTGGCAGAAGTTGCCTGACTATAGGCTTTTAGTATACAACAATGACCACATCACTAGATTTTATTACCCTACTTAAAACCCCTGCAACAAAGGATGAAGACAAACCTTACAAGAAGATTCAACATCAGCATTAAGAGCAAAATTGCGTTCCAGAAGTGAGGAAGGATTATAAACAGATAACCTTGTAAAGCTACTGATGGGAAAATCCTGCTTGTGTGAAAAGTAAATGACTGAAGTTCTTTACATTATCTCAGAGAGTATGGAGAAAATGCCAGCTATCACCTGAGAGCATAGGCTATATCCTCAGCTGGTATAAATGATTAGTGTATTGACGCTGAAATACTCTAGTGGAAGATGTAATAAAAAATATATATTTTAAGGCACAAGCAGCAAAAAAAAATGAAATAGCCATACTCATGTGTGTGTTGTTTTTTTTTTCTCTAGATTTAAACTGAAGTTTTTTATCCCTCTTCCCACATGTACATAAACATACTGTTGTTCTCAGCAAGATAACTTACTGCAGTAAAGAAGATGATTAAACATGCAAACTATTCTAGTTCTCAGTGTTGCACACATATTCAAATATAAGAAATTTCAAATTCAGAACACTGGGTTAAAAAAATCTGGATTTGTCTTAGGGTTTTTACTTTTTTTTTACAGCAAGTTATTTTCTATGTAAATACAAAGTACTTCCATAATGAAACTGCATAAATATAGGAATATTTTTAAAGAAATATTCCTAAATTACACACCATAAATAGAGAAAATCGATTTGTTTAGGAAAAAAATTCTTTCTGCTTCACTATAATTTATTTTAATTTTCCTCAGCTGAGGTGGTTTTCTAGGTATTCATGCCAGTGCCACATCAGAAATCATCCCAGTAGTTCCTGGATAAGAACAAGAGCTTACTAGTTAAAAAATCAGTACAGAAAACATTTGTAGATAATCCAAAGTTGTTGGAGACATAAAGCAATGAGGAAATAGGCCAACCATAAAGAAAACTTAGATTCCTTGGTAATGTGGAATATCTAGACCAATGTGAATTTCAGAGGCTTAAATTCAAGGTTGCATCTCAAAATAGATAATGCAGATTACACTCACACAACAGAAGAATTTCAATAGAATTTGGTGAAGTTGAGAAGGACTAGAAATCAAGCATAAGTAACCAACTAAATGTGTACTTCAAGCATCATGCTGCAGCTAAGACAGTACATACTACTTTTGGAAGTTGTACTTTTGGAAGTATTATGACATATTTACAACATTACTGAAATATTACATTGATCTGGGGGTTCACATTTTGGAAAATACCTCAAAATATGTTTGTTTCCTTCTTTATTAAATTCAAAAGTTTGAAGGTCAAGATTTTAAGTTCAAAAGTTTAAAGCTCCTTCAAAAGAGATCTTTTCTGACTGCCACATGGGTAACAACACTGACAGACCAATATTATACTCTCCTTTCAATGCAAACCTGACTTATGATCCCTCGATGTTGTGAGGCAGGGCTCAAGAGTACTTGTGTTAACAATGTTCCTTGTTATGTTTTTGATAATTCAGTATGGTTATTATAGATTTAATTTCAAAGTTGATTTTCAAAAATACTGTATTTTTAAGACTTATCTATGAACAAAGGTCTGAAATGGCCTTTCTTTTCCGGGAATCATTGCAAAGGAGAACTACAAATATTGAGATGAAATCCTTTGTTTCATCCATTAACAATCTCCTTTACAATCCTGTTTTTCCACAACTCCTGTAACTCCTCTTGTATTTCAGCATCTGCTTCAGTATCTCACGTGATGACCCTTTGTTGCTCTGTGATTAGGGAACTCCAAATTTTGCTTTCTCTTGATAACTTCTAGGGGATGTACTCCTAGGGATAAGGGTACTGCCAGCACAACACAAGACAGTATAAAGAGAAGAGTAAGTCTGCACATGTGGGGTGTACGTGTCATGATGATCTCCTTATCCCTTCCATTGTTGCAAATAATATTTCACCACTGATCTCATTTAGTCTCTCTAATTTCTTTGTCTGTTATTGAGCTCATCAAACTCTACTTACAACACTCTCTCAACTTAAAAGACAAAGGTCAAACAATAAGTAGAGATTAAAAGTAGGAAAAGGGTTAATTCTGGCCAGCAGAACAATCTTCAAACAGCTACATAGAGCAGAAGGGAAGAATGAATATTTCCTTCATTGGCACAGAAATGAAACTTCTGTTTCTGACTGTATTGGGTTTGGCCGTAAGGTGTTGGTAGATGTGGGGGGCTGCAGGGGTGGCCTCTGTGTCAAGAGGCCAAGGTGGGTATCTGGCTGCTGGCCAAGGTTAACCCACGAGCTCATGCATAGGCAGGGTCGCCTGCTAGTGTCACAATCTTAACAAAAATATCCCCAAGCCTCTGAAAAATCAAAGTAAGAAGATTTAACAATGTTGAACTCAACTCTGCCCTCTTTAATAAGAGGGTCAGAACATTTCCACTAGAGACGTTGCAGAACAGTATAGAAGCATTATGGGAAAAGAAACCATTACATGAAAGCAAAGTGAGTGCATTAGGCACAAGCTAAAAGGAAACCACTTAAGTATGGTTTCCATTCTACCTCTGAATCTACTACTCATCAAACAGTCCTGCAAATGTAATCACTTCTCCTATATACGAGAGTATTTTTTCCTAAATTGCCTTTATTTACATGTTGTTATTGCATTGATCTCTATCATCCATATTACAGTTTTGTTATCCATCATGATGACAAAATGCCACCTTGTTTTTCTCAGTGATATAGAATCTTAGTATTGAAAGTGAGATACGCTCAGTTCTTCATTGATAAACATTTAGGTGTCAAAAAATTAACAAGTTCCTACCATTGTAAAGAGAGAGTTATTAATAGAATTTATTATATTACTTCAATACAGACATCTAAAGTGATTTGAGAAGCTGTGAGGTACTCATAATACATGTATGGAGTTGATACAACACAGATACAACACAGGCTCTATGGAAGACCTGTAAGCTTCATTAGTATTTATGAGTTTCTCATCAGTGGGATGCACTAGACCACCTCAAATGGCACTCAGGAAACAAATTCTGCTCCAAATGTTCTTGAAGACACGGACGAGAATCTGGCTTCACTACTCCAATTTCCATCTGGGCCTGGGTCACATTCACTAGCCATATGCCCTTGCCACAGATATGCCAGGGCATCCCAAATAACATTAGACACCTAGGCTCAGGTACCTGAATTCAATCCCACCCTTACAGAGTTTACTTGCAGAGACCTGTGTTTAGGTGACAATAACTGGTGCTCAATCCCAGCCTCAGGCTTCTACTATGGTCTTAATACATCATTCACAATTACATCAACCACCTCTTCAGCCAGTCCCCCACTTTTAAGTACATTTGCACTTAATACTGTGAATGGAAGATGGAGCACCAACAAGGCATATGCTGCAAACTCAAATATCTGGGATACAATGCAAGCATTTCCATTGGTACTTCAGTGAACTACTGTACAATTATTACTGTTCCCAGTAGCTACTGCCTGAATCAGAAGGGCGGTGTTAGAATATTTTCTGGCATACCTGCAAGTGTTTTTCATAATCCGAAGTCAGCATTTCTTTAATTCATCACTTTCTAGTGTTCGAAAATGCACTACTATACTGTATGAGAATTTAAAGTAATTGAACACAGGAGCTGAAAGTGCCCTTGGCAACCCTAACTCTGGTGTAGACTTCTGGACAGCTAATGTACACTTGCTAAGAATTGCAAATCAACATTACCACCACACTGTAAAAGTTCAACTTTGAGAAAAGGTAGAGGCATCTAGAGACCAGAAAAAAACTCTCTTGCTGCTTCTGTTTTCTTTTTTCCTATTGCTGCCTGTGCATCATCCTAAATAACACCTCAGTTGACAATTATACAGCTTGCCAGCTCAAAACCCAGAACTTGCTCATACAAGGAGAAACGGGACATCAAAAACTACTATTTACCATAATGTCTTAAGACAGGCTGGTTTTTCAAATCAGCCAGCCATCTGGAATCACACACACTTTTATATAAAGTCTAGTCATTCTACTGCTGGTCATCTGTTGATTTGGTTTTCAGTCAACAGTTCTTTGGTCAACAGTTAGAGCTGCCTGTGGCAAAACACTTGCAACCTTGATAAAAATGGTACACAGAAGAAAAACTATGCCATAAGCAAGGAGGAAAATGAGGTTTCAAGAAAGAGAATGTGGAAAGAGAAGTGGATTGAAGTGGGAGAAAGAAAAGGCATAGCAGGAAGGGAGATCAATGGAGAAAAAAGAGTGAACTATGAGGGAATTCTAGGATGGCAGAAACTACAAAGTCAGTCAGAAAGGGTGTATTTCACCAGTGAAACAAAATAGATGCAGCTATCCTACCAGCAAAACTTGCAGCATCTGGGTAACTGAAAAGCTGTCAGCACTGAGAATGGCAGCTGAAAACTGGCTGAGAACCAGTAAAGCCAACACATCTGAGATTCCTGAAGACTTTTGACGACAGCATGTAAAAATGTTTTTGGAAGTACTGGGTGAATGAATAGCAAATAAATACAAGAAAACTTGACAGAAACTTTGCAAGTGGAAATAAATTTGTTGATATCATTGTCTATGAATTACATTTGCAACTCCACTTGTAATAGAAACAGTCAGAGAGATGTAAACTACCATACCAAAGGGAGCAGGGATAAGAGATGGAAAGATTAATCTTTCCTACAGAAAGATGTAGGTCCTTTTTATTACAGGCATATGTACTTATTTCTCTCCTCAATGCTTTTCAAGGTGTGCCACACTGCTAAGGATTTATTGATTTTAGCTGGCACAGGCCCTTTGTAATGAAAGTAATGACCCCAATACATATTTGGAGAATTAGTCTCACTTTGTAAGCCAGCCACTTCATGTTACTATTGTGAAAGATATACTCCTCAGGGGTCAGTATATTTAAGTTCAGTGTTACTGTTGATGTTTAATTAATTAGCTAAGAATGATATATAATATGCTCAGTTTTGTTACTTTTAAAAACAGGTTAGTAGAAATGTAAGATATACTACTTAACTCTAATAACTGTTCATAGATTTAATTTAAACCCCAAAATACAGAATTCAGGTTGCTAATGTTAATTTTCCATCATTTACATTATCCTAATGTATATCCACAAGAAGAACTGAGCTGTTAAAATATTTCTATGGGTGATGTATGCATTTTGTTGAAATATGTCATTTAAAAGACAAAACAAAACAAAAACAAACAAACAAACAAACAAACAAATAAAAAAGAAAAGTTTATTATTCCATCTAAAGAAAACATATTTTAATGCATTTCTTAATAAATAAAATTGTTTCTTTTGGCAAAGATAAAGTCCTATAAGCTTAATAGTTTTATACCTTTATATATATATATATATATATATATATATAAAAACCTGAAGGCATGAAGACATTTCACTGCAAACATTCTGAAAGACAACGACAACTCAGGATGTCAGGACTCAAGCTCCCGCCTGCAAAGCACTTCAACATCTGCCTAATTTTTAACCCCTTATTTTGGCTCCACCTGCTCCAAACAAAGACACGCTTAAATGCATTGCTGCAAAGAACTGGACCAAAGCACACAGTTAAAAATTAATATGTTAATCATAGATTATAAAGCCATAAAGATCTCTGTGTTCCTCTAATCTGACCTGCTGCATAATAGAGGACAGAGGATTACCCTGACTTCATTCTAGGTTGAGCTAAGTAATTCCAAATGCTTTTTCAGAGTTTGGAAATCATTTTCTTCCTCAAGTGGAAATTGTTGAGAAGATATTTAAGAAACAGGCTGTGTTTCTTTCTTCCTAAGCACACAGTAGCCACTTGTAAAAAAAAAAAAAAAAAAGTCAGAACAAATTAATGATGGCTTATTGTGTCTCACTTTGATATTTGTATTGTAGTATTCTTCCATATGAGATGAGATATATATATATATATATAAAGATTTAGATGCTTATCAACATTTATAGCATTTCCACTCCTATTTATTTTTTCAGATAGAAGCAGAGAATTATAGACAACCCTGACTTGTTCTGGTACTACTGGTTTTAAAATAATGTTATTCCAATAACATATAGGGCTTTCCCAGTTAAAAAAAAAAAAAAAAAAAAGCAGCTTGCTCTTTCTCGAGAGAGTCAAACTATGCTGATATACAGTGTGAGAGTACTAGGATATTGTCAGTCCCAATAAGCCCACTGCACTTGTATTATGGGCAGCCATTGTGAATGAAATATGAACTCTCCTCCAAAAGAACTGCTAATCTTCATCCTGGTCCAGTGGGGAAGATGGCCCAGCATTTGCAGAATAAGGAGCTCCAGTCCTCCCACCCTACCAGCAGTAATTTTTGCTTTGATAATACACAGAGACTGAATTATACCAAACAGGCTTATAAATTAAGCATGAGTATCATTTGTTCTCTGCGGAAAGCAATAGGGAAACAGAAATCAATTATTACAAATTGTTTTGGCTTTAGTTAAAACAAAAACAAAACCAAACCTGTATGCATACTGAGATATTCTGCTAATCATAATAGTCTAGAAATTTCTAGCCTACCCTAGATTGAGAGTTAGTCAGTTGACCAAAAGTGATTAATTCAGCTGCTTGCACAGGAGCCTTCCCCCATCTGGGGATTGGACTAGATGATCTTTTGAGGTCCCTTCCAATCCCAAACATACTGTGAAACATACTGTGATCTGGTGTTTTACAGCACATCCAAAGCACTCCAGCGGGGCTGGCAGATAGGACACCTATAACCTTCTGATGTAGCATCTATAAACCAGCACGGCACCTCAAATGTGACCATTACAACCAACTGAATCATATTCAGAGTAGAAAATGGAACTTCTCCTTGCAAATGAAAATATACATATGCATAAGTATGTGCAGAATCTGTTTTTTAAGGAGCACCATTTGTACAAGGGTACTACAGCTGCTTGGTACCCACACTAAAATATTGAGAATGTGTAGAGGATAGTAGTCCATAAAACAATTTGTGAGCTTTCTACATATACTTTCTACACTTATATTCCAAATGCTACCAGGTGCTTTCCACACTCACTGTCAGGTCCTTCAGGAAAGAAGAGGCAGGATGGGAAAACTCAGTATCCTCAGCCTGTGAGCCCTCTAGTGGGCCATCAAGACCAGCCATCAAGACATCACCTCGACCCTGCATTTCAGTGCAGCATTTTGCTGAGTGTGACAGCTTGAAATCCAGTGCAAAAAGTCCAATATCCATTTCAACAAGTGTGTTTCTTTGTAGCTGGGAATAAGGAAGAGCTGCAACAACTTTAAGCAATTCAAGAAAATCAGTGTGTGTTTTTATATAACCAACCCAAACAAGGTTGTTTTTAGAGGTTAAATTCCTTCAGCACAGTTCACAGTGATTGAAATTATGAAAAGGAAGTTTTTAATTTCCCTCCACTTACTTGAGGTAACAGTTTTGTTCTCAGCCTCGCATCAAACCATCAGAGATCTTGGCAGATCACTGTCTACTGCCTAAGAGCATTAACCATAACCAATAACTAATGTCATTGTAGTACACAATGAAAATAATTGAACTTGCAGTTATAGGCTTATTTGTTGTTCTTGTTACAGGGTTTTTTGAACTTATTTTGTGGTTTTTGGTTTCTTTTTGGAAACCGTAAGACACAAATCATGAAGCAGTGAAAGCTAATAGGAGAAAAAAAGGAAAAAGAAAAATTCAGAAGTGTGTTTATTTACCTTGGTAACACTCCAAGTAGTATAATCCTCCCCCTCCCTAATGCCATTTCCTCTTAATCATGTTATAAAATCTGTTTTCTGTTGTTCAGGTCAAATTGAGTCTGAGGTAAAAATAAGCAGAAGGGTCAGCAAGAGATGGACCAGTGCAATGGGATGATAATTTCACAGTAATTGCTTCTTAAGGAAAGAGGCTAAATTCCTGGAAATCAGTAAAATCTCCAAGAAAACATTTGCTTTCATATAACTGAATAGAAAATATCACAAAAAATATAAATACACAGCATCGGTCTTGACACTATACTTCCTGCATTTTACTTGTTTAACTTTCACAGATAACATTACCTAAAGCAATAACAACTACATAATATCAGGTTTCAAATCTTTTGAAAAACTGAAGAAACCATCGTATATTTTCTGAGTTGTAATTTATGCTTTAACTAACACTTGTACACATTTACCAAAGAGGATACATGGACTGGGAAACATTCCAGCTTTTTGCTCAAATTGCACACATTAAAAAAATATCATTTAATTGCATGTTTAAAGTACTTAGTCAGTTTGAGTAAATGCAGTAAATCAAATGTAAAAGAAAAAATAAGTTTAATTTTA
This sequence comes from Streptopelia decaocto, assembly GCF_964273445.1. NCBI lineage: Eukaryota > Metazoa > Chordata > Aves > Columbiformes > Columbidae > Streptopelia > Streptopelia decaocto. Next base: position 159,566,670 of record NC_138663.1, read on the forward strand.
CAGTAATATATAGATTTTGTATAAGTAGTATTATTTATTAAAAAACACCAAATCTAGTCTAGCATATAATTAGAGTAGACTTTTAGCAAGTATGCTATTCCTGTATAAAAATACTCACAGCAATTTGTTGAAAATAAATTGATGATGGTGTGCCCCAAAATAACTGATTTAAAATATTATATCTTGACTATTTCCCTTTATAAGATATATTTTTAAAAAGACTTTATGTATTTATTACTGTAAAATTACACATATGGAAAAACGTACCTTTGAGACTGACCTTTGGTGCAAACAAATCTTAAACCCTTTCCTTACAGACGAAAACATCTGCTTTTTCCACTATATACCTTAAACATCTTTCCTCCTCCTCAAAGGTTAACATGAAATGAAAAGAGAAAACATTCAAGCATTTGAGGGCCAAAACACACAAGCAACATTTTAAGGCAGTCACAAAATCTTCTCTGTATCTAATGGTCTTAACAGAGGAAGTCCACTCTTTCCCTTTGTCATTGTTCGGGTGACTGAGTATCATTACATTATCTGAATTCTTATGAATATCCAAATTAAAAAGATCTTAAGAGAAGAGACCTGTCTACAAACCTTAATACTCCATTTGTATCCGTTACTTTTATTCTGTTACATAAGTATGACAAATTTGCAGACTGCAAAAGTAAATATATTTCAGGCAGATCATGAAATATCATCAGTGGTTTACGCTTATACAGTGTCATCAGAAGTCTTATGTTATTTAGTATTTTTCTTAGATATCCATTTAAACAACTATTTTAGACAACTTTCACCTGAAAAAGAACCATTCTTAGTATAAGGAAAAAAAATTAAGAACCATGTATAAAAAAACCCACCACAAACAGTAAAGTTTTTTTTGGTACAATTTCATAATTAGGATATTCTGTTTTATAACTGTTGACCATATTGTTATATCTAAAAACCTACAATGCTGCACAGTGTAAAGGAAGAGGTGTTTGGTTTTGGCTTTTTTTCATGGTAGATACTGTTCTGAAGGCACAAAAACATGAGGAAAGAATAATACTTTTGCATAAAGTACAGCTAACAATACAGATAAGAACTGGAAATATAAGAAAATCATTATCCTTCAGGCTGGCCAAGATTAATCCCAGGTCAGATATGACAGAAGATCTAACAGAGGGTTTAACATGAGATTGAGAAACACTGAATTTATGATCTGAGGTCTGCCAGAATTTGCTTCAACAGACAGGAGCTTCTCTGCCATGGACAGGAGAAGAAGGGATCTCAGTAACTTTCCCATGCTATGCTTGTGCAGGTACAAGAAGAGAAGAAGATGTCCACAGCCTCCTCCATCAGTCTCTTCTTCAGCTGCACCGGGAGCCGTTGCCTTTCTGTCTATGGGACCAAAAAAACCTGCTATATTGTAGCTCACTAAAATCTGAAAGCATGACTGGCCAGCACACTTCAATATGAGGACAGAAGAGAACACTCCTTGGACCCTTATCTCCACTAACCTGTATGCACATTTTACATTTCAAATCATGATCCTTATATTACCATAAGTAACTGCAAAAATTGGAACAAAAAGAATTTCCAAATATTTGTTTTTATGAAGACAATTAAGCTATATTCTGCCTCTGCCTTCCTCTCTGTTATTGTTGATGCAAAGCTTGGCAGTGTGTCTCTGCCCACAGTAGTGAAAGGCATCTTGGCATTTTTACATTGCTTTATTTCTGTCACTTAGTTGCTTTGCTCTGGGAGAGCTCCTCTTGAAGTCTGTAGGCCTCCCTGTATGTGGTACAAGGTGCATTGTGAGACTTTTCTTTATTCACTACTAGCATTGCAAAAACTTGTCTAATATTAACTCATCAGAAGATTTGTCCAAAGTGCCTCTGCAGGTACAGAAGAACCAGGGAATGTACAGCAAAGGTGGAGATGGAAAAGATAAGCAAAGGTATGGATCATCTTCTGTTTGAGAGGAGATTATATAAATAAAGACACTTAACGGGTAAAGAAAAAGATAAAATCACTACCATTATAGAGATGATGAATAGGAAACAGTGTGGCTCAAGAACTAAGCACAACAATACAAGTAGCAGAGGACTATCAGATGAAATTATCAGGTCATTCACCCAAAAACAAGAAAAAGAAGATACTTGTCACAGCATCTTGCCAACGCTGAAATTCATTCCATTGGTAGGCTGTAGACACCAAAAGTGTAAATTCAAAAACAATTAGATGCATTTAGATTAAGAAAACCCAACAGTAACTATTTACAAAAAAAAAAAAAAAAAAAAAAAAAAAAAAGATCCTGTTCAGAAAATCTTCAAGCCGCAGATTGCAGGCAATAGAGTGTGCAGGAGTGGAAGCATAACTGTGTGCTGATGCAGACCTTAAACTCTTTTCTAAGCATTCTCTGCTGAGTTTTGCTTGACAAAAGAGAGAGGGGAAGGTGGACACTGGATCTGATCCAGTGCCCAAGATTTATCATATTTTTTAAAAGATAGAACACAAGCAGGTAGATAAGGATGTAAGATTGTATAAGCAGGAGTACTGGGGCACAACCAAGATCCTTCAAGGTATCTTGTGTCTGAAACAGTGTAATGACTATAACCATCATTGCACATCTGCCAAACACAGAAAAATCACATGGTAAGATTTCCACAACATCTGCTCCCAGTTCCCAGAAATGTGTGATTTCAGGACTTTGTAAACTAGATTTGCATCTTAGGGTTTGACACTCATTCTGGGAATAATCTTCTATGAATTCAGTCACTCTTTGAACCTTTGTGCATTTTTGGACTACTGATCTTCCTATGGAAATGGAATTGATGAATTCATCATGCACTGCATGAAAAATAATCCTCTTTCTCATTTTGTACCTGCTGCCTGATAATTTGATTTAGTGATCCATGATACTTCCGAGAAAAAGTGGATAATTTTTTTTTTCTACTCAACCCCAGCATGATTTCATATGTTCTTACCTTATCCACCCCTAGTCACTTGTTTTTCTTACTGAAACCTTAGTCCAGTTAGATCTCCTTGCCTAGACACTGCTCCATACCTATGATCAAGCCTGTCATACCTCTCCAATGTTTTATAGAACTATAAACCTTGAAAACTCATTTTCAAAGTTTTATCAGCTGGTTTAGGGACAGTCCTTATACATGAATAGGTAAGACTCATTTTCCCCAGCATGCCTCTTTGGATTTATCATTACTGCATTTCATCTGCTGTTTTACCACCTACTTAGCTTCTTAAAACCTGAGCTCATTTCTGAGTATATTGCTCTAAGTAGTTCAGTATCAGTTTGCCATTTTCCTATACTGGGAAAAATAGCTGTGGAATTCCACTATCCTACTATTGTAAATATTCACCCTTTTTAGTCTTTAATTTCATTATTATTCTTTCCTTCCTATCCTTAAACATAGAACTATGGGAAGATCTTGCATCTTATTGCACAGAAGCTCAACTTCTTATTGAAGTTTTGATAAGGAATTTTGCTGAAAGATTTCTGAAAATCCAGACAGACTATATTAACTATATGGCCATTGGTCCATACGCTTCTTTACTTCTTTCAGAAGACTTTTAACAGACAGTGACATAACTTCCTTCCACCAAAGTCATGCTGAATAATTTCCACTATTTTCTATTTCTCCATGTTTCCCTCAGTTCCATGTCACACTTACCAGTAATTTGCCTGTTCATCCACTGGTAGGAAAGCACAAACAAGTACTATGTGCATTTCCTCCAATGACAGTGTCCCGAACTTCACTTCATGGGTTTGTTTCTGTACTTTTCTGTATCACTACAGTATTCATGTTCATATATGTTAATTTTTAAACTGTCTCAGTTCTTTCCTGGGAACACACTGTCACTTGGGAAAACACTCAAGGAAGACACTTTAGCCTTTTAAGTAAATATTTATATATCTTTATGGAGGTTCTAGCTTCATCCAAGGGCTCAAATAGACTAAAGACAAACCAACCAACCAACCAGAGTTCTTTTACTGTGTGTAACATGAGTGATGACCAAGGAGCTGATTATTTAAAGTGTGAATACTGCCACATTTCCATGAAAAAGCAAGATTGAAAAAGAAATGTTAAGGACATTGTCTAAAATTAAAATAATAACAATAAAAAAAAAAAAGATCACTAGTAGATAAAACATACTGGCTCTTTTTCTAAGAATAAAAGGAATTAGGACTTTAAAAGAAATTTAAAAAAAAAATACTGCAAAGCCAGGCAGTGGTATAGCTTTTTAATTACACATGGCAAAGGTCATTTACAACAGAAAAATTCTAAACTTGCATGAAAGTTAAATAAATCATTTCTGATGCAGAAACTGAAGAGCAGTTTATGATCATACGCTATGAATACCAACTATCCATGTACTAATGCAATTCTCCCCACAACAGTGCTATGAAAGACAAGCTGATGACCCATGACTGAGAACAGAGCATTTGTACACAGTGTGCACAGCTGTACCTACAATCAGGACAGGAGTGCTCACATTAGCTTTAATCCAGATGAACCTGTAGCAGTAGCAAAGAAGAAATGGTAACCATGAGATTGGCACTGGCAGAAAAGCCCAGCAGGTAGAGATCTCACCAGCTTCACATGGCACATGCTGAAACTCACAGAATCACAGAATGGTTGGGGTCAGAAGCGACCTCTGGAGATCATCTAGTCCAACCCACCTGCTAAAACAGGTTCACCTAGAGTAGATTGCACAGGAATGTGTCCAGATGGGTCTTGAATGTCTCCAGAGAAGGAGACTCCACAATGCCATCACATTTTAGGTATGCTAGCAAGACTAAGGTTCACGTGACTCCTTCCACTGTTTATTTGAGTGAACAGGAAAAGGTACCATGTACAAAAGTCTAGCTGTAGAGGCTGGTACCTGCAAACTGCTGGGAAGTCAGAAGAAGTGTACTTACTTAGGTATCAAAAGCTAAAATTGACACCACCTGCTCCAAGGGGATTTAAGAAAACACTTTGCTCATCAGAAAATTTAGTATGTCTTAGGGCCATCAGGACATCTCCAGCACTTTAGCCTTCATCTGTGCCAGTTTTTACTGATGTTGTTCACCTCATGGGTGCTACTCAACAGAAGTCACTAGGGCCCTATAATAAGTATTGTCCACCCAGTCAAAAAGGTTGAGTGCCTCTGGTTTAAGTTCATGTATTTTACTTCACAAGTGCAGGCAGCTACGGTTACAGAGTCATCAACAGTTCCCATAGCTTGCTTGACAGGCAGTAGTCATGAAGCTTTGGTGTCTTGATCTCTTGCCACCATCTGAGCACAGAAAAATCAAGAATCATAGTTCAGGTTTCTTTAAACTGCATGCTTGTCTTCAAGTATTTGCAAACCTGTGGAAATTTAGAACAGTATGGATAAGAGAGAGTTTTAATCTAGGAATTACAGCATTTCCCAGATTAAAAGGAACTACCAGCACATAATTATCTCTTGCTACTACAAGATAAATAGGACTTTTTTGGTTGCTATGAAAGAAATAACATGACCCTTGTAAGTGGTAAAACTGATAACAAACATGACAAGAAAAAAAGCTAAAAAATAGAATTCTAGTGATTCCTTTTAAAGTAACATTACAAATTTCTCTAAGGCTTACTGATATTTAAGATGTAGCTATTGTATGTGTACAATCTTCAGATAACCTTTACATTATATCACCCAAAAGAATTATATTCTATATTAAACTCCTACAGTACTTCTAGTTTTCAGTTGTAATAATACATCCCATATCACAAAAGTATGCAGTGATCGCAAGTTTGCACTCTGTTATTCCTGTTGGTGTGTCTTGTACAGTATGTGAACTCTTCACACTTCAAATATGAGGAAGAATGTTTATGGTCGGGCAATATTCAACAGGAAAGTCTTGCTACATCTAATGTATGTTTCAAACATTACGATAAAAACGCTTACTTTCCCCCAAATTCTAAAATATTCCATCCTTTATAATGTTACATCAGGTACAAAGCAAGGTGGTTTATGTACAAAATGTGCAAGGTCATTTCATGTTATAACTGGTTAACAATGTAGTATCAGCATTTAACTATCAAATGCTGATTTTAATTGGGAAGCTAGTTAATAATCTGCCCGTGTTTACGCAGGCTGCCAGTCTCATAAAGACAAGAATGATCTCTCCAAAGGTAAAAAAAAAAAAAAAAAAAATTGGCAGTAACTATTTCAGATTTACTGATGATAAAACTCTACTTCAAACACTCTAACAATTATTTAAAAGACTATATTTTGAGGCTGGTAATTCTATATGAAGTATTAGCAAAAAACCAAGCTTTTACTTCATCTATGTTTCTGCAACATGAGGTATCAGTAAGAGTAAACTTGGTGAAAAAATTGAAGTATCTGAAAACCATTGGAGAGTTCTAGATGTAGATTCTTCTTAATAAATTCAGTTTTTCAGAATAAGTGTACCAAGAAGGGTTCTAACAATGCTCTCCACTTTACTAATACAACTTCTTTCTGGTATTTCTTCACAGCTCTCATAGTAAGAAGTCTGCTGTCTCAGTTTTGCTCAGGTATCAGTATCTGATCCTCCCAAGTAGCTCTTTGCAGGCTGCCATTTTAAGTTAAATCCAGCACTTTATCCCAAGTCTAATTCTGAAGGGAAACAGTATAGACATAAGAAACCATTTTATTAGACCAGTAGTGTGTTACTTCAAAATCTGACAGTAATCGTGTTTTCAGTAGACTGACGGTTAATTCCAGCATAGCTGGTGTTGCATGGCCTTGTGAAAAGGGAAGAGAGATGCAAGAACAAAGGCAATGATTCTCCGGCTCTTGCATAGCTTCTTCCTTGGCAGTACACTTTACACAAGTGTATCTATCTCCTTCTTGCACAAGGGAACTCTTTGTTACCAGGAGATGTAAGAAAAAGTCTTTGTGTGTAAGCGATCACAGACTATCAAATTCAACTTACCCAGTTCAGACATCTGAAAGATCTCTAGTCTAAGCTAGTCATTGAGGATTTCTCTGTGGTTAGTGGAGAGTATCTTTAGCTCATGATTCATATTGAACTAAAATTGATATCTTAGGTGGGATGAATCACACACGCAAGATGCCTGTCTTTTTCTCTCCACTTCAACAACCATTTTAGACTAGATGCTCACCTTTTAGGTGACTCAGATTAGACATTATGAAATGCAGCCCAGAAGATCTGGAGATGCCAACAAGATGTTGAGGAAGGGAAAAAAAAAAAAAAAAAAAAAAAAAAAAAAAGAAAGAAAGAAAGAAAGAAAGAAAGAAAGAAAGAAAGAAAGAAAGAAAGAAAGAAAGAAAAAAAAAAGTCAGCACAGTACTATCCTAGGAGTATATGGAAATCCAGAAAAGAAAGAGAAAAGAGCCTGTGCTATTTCATAATGCACCCTGTCTTGAATACTTTTTCCTGATACCCATGTGAGATGACATGAAAATGAAACAGTGCATAGGTGAATAAGGTAAGCATGGAGTAGGCAAAACGTGGTCATTATTTTTAAAATGTCATTGAGTACATTTACAATTGACTGCAAGATGTTCTGACTATGACAGATACCAGCCATGATTATTCAGGAGGCATAAGTCAGTAGTACAGTGTTTTTAGCAAATGATTAAAATTCTCTTTGGTTCCCATATGCCTTCCATATATTCCTCTAAATTACAACAAACTATTAACAACAAAAACTCTGTGAAGGACTGCATTTTTGCATGAGAAATATGGTGTCTTTTCACTAAAGAATTACTAGTTAGACTTTTTTCATATGTAGTATTATTTTGATGGAGATGTCTCTATGTAAAAACTAATTGTATTGTACAGTATAGTTTTTTGATGAGGCTGTTTAACTTTATGCTGGGTTTTTGGACTTCACTTGAAAAATACAGGAATCTGAAGACAAAATGATAGAAAAAAATGGTAGCTGAAAACATACTGGTTTCTAAAGAACTCAGGGGTTTATGAATAAATAAATTAAAATTCTGCAAGAAAACACCTGAGGAAAAGAACATTAAAAGCATTTCCATGTGTATTCAACAGCATCTTCTCTGTATTATGCTGAATACATTAAAAAATTATACCCCAGATCCATGCTGAAGGGTATGTGACTGTCAAATGCAAACTGTCACAATGTTAAAGCCACCTGTCTGTCTGTGTCTCTCATTCCCTCTCTCTCTCCAGCAATTCTTAGAAAACAGGAAAGATTTATCTGGTAGCAATTTATATGGATGTCCACATGCTAAAAGCAAGTTCAAAGGACTATTCATTAACAGTAGCCTTGTAATAGTCTTGTTATGCCTTGTACGTAGTGTTATTAGATGGATTTGGAATGCAGTAATTTTAGAAATGTCTTTAAAATGTAAGATAGAAAAGGTTTTTTCCTTGATCTATTACTCTGATACTATTATTTGTATGAATAGAATATCAAATAACAGGAGTCTGCAAAAAGGAAGGACATTTTTTGTTTCACTTTTTCGTTTTAGATCTTGTTAAAGGTAGAAAAAGTGTGTCACAAAAAGCAACAAAACACCATGGCAAACCTTTGTGAAAAACTCTAAACCTACAATAATCCTAATCTGAACAGCTAATCACAGTGTGAAGCTGTTATAATGTGTACCCAATTATAATCAGCATTATGATAACGGCACTGTCATTAATCTTCTGCACTATTGCTCATTATTTCTAGAGATGCTGTTAAAAGCAAAACCTTGAATCTTATTTACAATAGAAAGAAAGTGTCCTGGTTTTGGCTGGGATAGAGTTAATTTTCTTCCTAGTAGCTGATATAGTGTTCTGTTTTGGATGTAGTATGAGAATAATGTTGATAACACACTGATGCTTTGGTTGTCACTAAGTAGTGCTTATACTAAGTCAAGGACTTTCCATCTCCCTAGGCTCTCCCAGCAAGGAGATGCACAAGAAACTGAGAGGAGACATAGCCAGGACAGCTGACCCAAGCTGGCCAAAGGGATACTCCATACCATATGACATCATGCTCAGTATACGAACTAAGGAAATTTTAGCAGGTTGTCTGCTGCTCAGAAACTGACTGGGCGTTGTTTGGTGGGTGGCGAGCAACTGCATTGTGCATTACTTGTTTTGTATATTCTTTTAGCATTATTATTTTATTTTATTTCTATTATTAAATTGTTCTTATCCACAACCCACAAGTTTTCTCACTTGACTCTTCCAATTCTCTCCCCAGTCCCGCTGGGGATGGGCATAGTGAGCAAGCAGCTGCGTGGTGCTTAGTTGTTGGTGGGGTTAAACCATGACAGGAAGTTTCGGCACCTGTATTGTTCAAAATTTTCTATGACATTCCCTACTTTCCAGAATTCCTGATTTTGCCAGTAATTTTTCAACAAAAAAACTCTTTCGCCTGTTATCTGACTGAGGTTTGTTGGGTTTTTGTTGGGTTTTTTTGTTTTTGTTGTTTTTTTTTTTTAAGTATGCAAAACCTGTTGAGCTATTCCACTCCAGTCTGAAATTAGACAGGGAAAGGCAGGGAAATATTTGCTTTGCCAAAGCTTAACAAATTTCTTCTCCAGTCTCAGCAGATAACTTGTCACTTCACACTCTGGAGCAGCAAACTGAAATGTGTAAACAAAGCTGCTTTTTGTGGTTCCTAGAAAAAAAAGTACTGACTCTGAAAAAATCACAAACTCTTCTGAAAGACTTCTCTCCTGACATACACTATGGAAATGAATTTCCAAGTAGACGTCCCAAGAAATCCCTCAGTGCCTGAATGTGGCCTGGTTCAAGGCTACTCTGGTTAAGCAGGGAATTAGTAGGTCCTGTAGAAATAGGACAAGGGGTAATGGTTTTAAATTAAAAGATAGTATATTCAGACTAGATAAAAGAAAGAATTTTTTTACAATGAAGGTGAAACACTGGAACAGGTTACCCGGAGAGGTGGTAGATGCCCCAACCCTGGAGATATTCAAGGCCAAGCTGGACGGGGCTCTGAGCGACCTGATCTAGTTGAAGATGCCCCTGCTAATTGCAGGGAGGTTGGACTAGATGACCTCTAAAGATCCCTTCCAATCCAAACCATTCTATGATTTTATGATCCCCTGGAGTACACCTCTCACTGCTCAGCCTCTGAGAAATGTGAGCGATGCCTGACAGTATGAAAAAAACCCAAGTATCTGTTGTTGGGCATGGCATTCAGCTCAGAATGAAAAATATATTGGGATGGAAAATCTATAGAAAAGCTGACATGGACCTGGCAAACTGGAAAGACATATAGGAGGGAAAAAAGCTGTGCAAAGCCAACATGGATAGCTTATTAATGGGAACCACACATAAGGTGGAAAAAAGACTGGGAAGATAGGATAGGGAAGTGGAAGGTAAGGAGGTACACTAAACATATTGGGCAGGGATGGAGCGTTTTGCATCAGGTAGGTAAGGGGAAGAAAACAGATAGCTGATGCATGTGTAACTCTTCCAAGTAGCTCTACTCCTTCAGTACATCCAACTGCATCCATACCCACCCTGAGTCTCAGATGTGAAGGTGAGGTGGCTCAAAATAGTCTTAACTTTCTCCTCTCCTTTTGCAGGCATGGAGAACCAAGGATAGAGATGAGAATGAAGGCAATGAGAAAAGAGAGCCACCACCAAAACTGCAAGGCTTGTGGCTTTTTCTGGTAGCTGGTCTCATAGCTTTCTGTTGCATTGGTACTGGCTGCTTCCCTTTCATTTGCCCTGTATCTCCCAAGGAGAGGGGATGATTGCTGCTTGGCCTCTGTGGCGGGTCAGGCTGGAAATTTTGACTCAGAGAAGAAACCACTAGACGAGGCTGAAATAAACAGAACGATCCTGTAATAATGGCTGATACGCTCCTAAAGGACAGAAATCTTCCTGCGCCTTATTACTTGTGGTCCCACAAAAATCAGTGAGAGGCAACTATAACAGAAGCAGCAGTGACTGTCTGGCCCTACACTAGAAGACAGTCTTTCAGGAGACATATTTGAAGATTTCAATCCAGTCAGTGAGGCCTTGACTTAAAGGAGATTTTTCTGAATTTAAAAATAGGTTTTAGGATGGAAATGTAATGCAATTGTTTTGAATCACAGTGCTGAAACAGTTAAAACATTCTGCATTACAGTACATCATCTGAAGAAAATAGGTGAAGGAAGCTGTTGTCATCCTTCATTTATCAACATGAACTAATTTAAATGTCTCTTAATTTGATCTGCACACTACAACTGGCATTTGAGAGGAAAACAACATATGTTAAAAATATCTACCTGAAATATATTTAAAAAATAAAAGTATAAAGATGAGTTATTGAGAAATTAAAATCAGGTCCACCTGATGGAAAAAACATTGGATAAGGAGACTGTGACCTCCCTAAAAGACAGAATGTTCATGGGATTTGGGAGATGTGAATAAAATCATTCACATCCCAATGTTGGGACTAGTGGACTGCCCTTCTTGGGCAGCCATTATATTGCATGAATAAATGCATAATGGGAAAAAAAAAAGTGTGTGTGTGGGGGAATTATATGTTTATTTTTTATGAATATATTTTCTGGTTTTAGCCTACACAATAAAACTGAATTGCAACTCTTTTCAGATTCAGTATTTTGAAGTAAGGTGCCACAAGAAGGGTTGTTTTGAGACAGTAATCCAAAGGAACCAAGTGATATAACTGAAAGTCACATACATATGGATTTAGTATGTGAACACACTTGTTTCTTAATGGATACAAATGAGTAAATGCTTATGCCTTTACAGTAAATTTTGAAAAATAATTAAAAGCAGCATAAGAATACTGATGAATAACTGAATAAAAACATGCACATAAACCTGCTGCAAGAGCTAGTTTCCATGGCTTTGTTTCCCCAGTACTGGAAGCCTTCTGCTCTCAGTTGTCCTTCTAGGAGTATTTCCTACCTCTTCAATCACATCTTAAATTAGTCTGTGACTCTAATCAACATCGTTCTCCTGCCCCACATCTCCACAGGTCTTCACACCGTGAACCCCTGACCATACACAGTGCAACCTGTGGGCAGCAACAAACTATAAACATATGTTTCAGTGTACGTGTCTTCCTCCAGTGACGATAGCAAATAATTTCTGGCTGCAAGCCAACGTGGCATTGCAACCTCAAGTTACTGCACTGCAACTCCTTAATCAGCCATAAATTTCCTTTATGTTATTAGAATGATTAACAAATTCAAAACATACTACAGTGATCTTGCTATTTCTATAGCCTTCAGAAATTACGTACTTCTTTCCGATGTTTTGCTTTTCTGTATTTTTCCTACTGCACAGTATGTGTCTATACTATAAGACATGAAAAAAGCTTTCATATCACACAGCTCATTAGAAGCTTAAATGAACCAGTTTTAGATGTATGATTTTGACCTCATTATTGTCCTCAATCAACAAAATAAAAATGGCGGTTGTCATAACATCATATCTGGATACATTACTCTGGGAATCGGCAATCAGAATCTGCTCCTCAGATGGTAAAACTGCTACTGAGTACATTTGCCAGTACTAAGCCTGATTAAATAATAACAGAGAAAAAAAAGGATTTTTAGAACTCAGTAAGCCAATAAAAGTGTCTCTGAGCAAACTGGAGGGAAAGATACATCCTACCTGCATCTTGTCATAACCTTAGTCTATATGCAAAAAGCTGTAGGAAAAAAAAAATCATCACCTGGTACTGCCTAAACATGTCTTAACATGCTTGTATGCCACTTGCTGCAAATGTCGCAACAAAAATCAGCATGTGTCTGAAATGCTGCTCTGAAGGGAAAAATGTGCTTTGATTCAGATCAATCACAATTTTTTTAAACACTCCTTATGTTCAGAATATCTATTTTCTTCATTTTTCTCCACTTTTATGCCACTCATACACTTAGCACAGGATGAACTAGACTCTGAAGATGCCCCTTTCTCTCCACTGACTACAGAGGGAGCTGAGGTAACTAACTTAAGGCTTGATGCTTAACCCTTAACTTACTGCATTCTGCACATCTAGTACAAATCAGATAGATTATCTATGGCTGCATTCAATTAAGAGAATTTTCCGTTACATGTACTAGGTAATTTACAGAACTTTACACTTCCAAATATATAAGCAATCACTACTTGGATTTCTAAAACTATACAGATGTTTTTTGTTGACTAAACCTTTAGTTTTCACATATTTGTGAAGGTAGTAAGCTATACCTTACCTGTTACATGTACTGGACATATAATGTATGTTATTTTTGAGACACTTGGGTGACTAGTACTTATGCCAGAGGCTCTACAATTCATGAACAGTCCAGAGCTGACATATTTTCCCTTGTCATAAGTGGTAAATATTTTAGTATATAAAACAAATTAGCAAACACTTAGTCAAGTGTCTGACAAGTCTGCCAAGCCAAAATTCTTTAAATTTTGCACTATTCAAGTTAAGCTATTCTTATTTATTGATTCGGTTGTACTTGGTGAACAGACTGACTGGTTTCTAATCCATTTTCACTTTTATAATTGAAATAGAGTTTTGTTTTGTTTCATTGTCCTGACTATTTAATATATTCTGAGATGTGTGAAGTCATGTTATCAAAAAATTCAATAGTGGTTTGCATGTAATGTTCTCTATGGGTTAAACTATTCTTAAATATTCCTGTTTTGTGAATCATATCCCTACAGGGTGCTGGGGTTTGATAGTTCTTTTAAGTTTTAGCCAAATATTATTTCTTTTACTTTGTCACATATCAGTTAAATTCTACAAGTAACGCTTCTTCTTGCTGCAGTAGGCGACTAGAAGGTCACACCTCCAATTTCTTTCATAACGTACTTCCAATTAGTTTCATAACGTTCCCTGTACACCTGTAGAGAAATGAAGCTTTGAACAGAAAGGCAGTGTGCAGGAAGAAAAAAATGTTTATCTGGATCTTCAAGAGCAGGTAGGGAAGAAGCAATGCTTTAGCTTTCTGTGGTCTTCTTCTCCCTTAACCTACTTTTTCTCGTCACAGACACATGGAACAAGATGTCAGCCCTCATCCAAAGGAAACAGCACAGGAAGGTTTGGGCAGAGAAGGCTCTCCATAGTTGTATGGCTCATATCCAAACATGCTCAGGTGAAAAACTTCTTTCTGACAGAAGGTATTTGACATTGCCACATGTGTGCTTAGGCATATCACCTTCCTTAAAAGACATTGCTTCCGAGTATCCTCAACTATGTTATGGGTCTCTAGCATACAAATTGAGAGGGGAGGGTTGTTTTTTTTTTTCAGAAGATAAAGCTGACTTTTACCAGGCTGCTTTTAGCCTGGTTTCCTATGGAAACAAGGTTGTGCAACAATATAATAGATTCTGCGTGTCCTCTCCTTGTTATTTTTGAACTAAGTAGCCCAGCTTCAACCAAACATGACTGAGAAGATAGAAATCTCAAAGATAGTTATGCTCTTATAAATTTTGAAAGCAGCAGCTGCTGAACTGAAGAAAGACCAGGATCTGAGCATTAACATGCAGGGTGCTAACAATCTTATCAGTCCCATTTCTGCTGTCAAGTGTGGCAGCCTGCATACCATTACCAGAATATATGCATATTCAGAGATAAAAGAAGACCTCTATAATTCAATTATTAACAAAGAGACATAAATCCATAAGAAACCGGTCCTCTTCAGTTCTGGTTCTTTTAGCACTTCTTTAACTAGACATCCAAGATACCAGGCTGATGAGGGAAAAAAAGAAAACAAAAGGAGGAACAGTTTAAATGAAAACCAAAATCATAAAAGATCCAAACTGCAGCAAAAGAGAAGCGGAATTAGGTGGAATAAGGAGTTTATCAGCTACTATGGTACAAGGATGGACAGCTTCTAAGATTACATACTAAGGTACATTTAAATTCCTTTCTGATTTTACCAGGTTCGAGAGCCCTACACACAAACACACATATTGCGTGCTTCACTTTTTAGGTGTTACCAGATAATCACGTTGAATGATCCAACTTTCTCATGCAGATACATCACGTAAAGCTGAAAATAATTTTCTTTTCATTTCCTGTATTCCACAGCCAAGCAGTATCATAATGATTAAAGAACAAGGATCCCCTCACCAAGCCCATTTTTACAGCTCTTTTGTGAATAGTTTGAGATGGTCTGTCATAATTATCCATGCCATAATTTCTCCTTGCCTGGTACAAAAATGTTTCCAAATTGACATTGATTCATTGTTGAAATGCATGCCTTGACTAGGGGAAGTGATATGACAAGTTATTTGTTACTCAAAGAAGTAGCATAATTCTTCATTATATGTCAAATATCCTGCCAGTATTTACTATAAATAAGACTGTTCTGTTCCAAGATTTCTCAAGACAGAAGATATGAATTCCAAACTCTCAGCCAAAAAAATTTCAAAACCTAGAAAGTATTTCTCATCTTGCAGTTCCTCAAATACACCTGATGTTTGATCTCTATCCATTAATAAATAAATAAATAAATAAAAGCTGAAAATATGAGCTTTGCTTTTACTTATTTTTGGGGCAATGTCCCTCTCTTTTTTTTCTGTATCATGTCAGATAACTTCTTCACTTGCATCCCCTCTGCTCATGCTGGGAATCAGGCATGTGCTGCCAGTAGGACTTGTTAATTCAAGGAACTGCTGCTGTCCAGTTAAACTTGGTACCAGATCACCAACAGCTACATGCTAAGGTAGCGATTCTCCTTCCTAGTTCAGCGGTAAATGCAATGCCACTAGCATAGCTTGGGTATTAACTCACTCATTTGTAGACACACTGTAAGGTTAATCCATATTGGTCCAGATCGAAAAAAGTAAAAGAAATTAAAAAAGAAAGCAGGCACTTAAAGTAGGCTCAGGATAAATAGAGATGCTTATATTCAAGAATGTAATCCTGAAGACCTCAACTCAGATGAAAGTTTATTCAAGGAATCTACCTTCATTATTTAAAAAGTCCTTAGGTCCCTAATATTTTCCTTCAGCACATACACAGACATTCTACAGGTTTGGGAATACTGAGAAGTCAGCATTTAGCTAAATCCAACCATAAAAATCAGTTTGATGATCTCCTACCTACTTTTCATGAAGAACTGAATTCATTAGATGTTTTATGATACAACAGACCAGGATCAAGCACCTCTGAAGTAGAGTGTTAACCAGCATTCTTAAAATCTAACACAAAATTATTGCTTTTCCTGTTTTTCAATAACCGAATGTATCTTAACCTAATTTCAATTTGTGGTCTGCAGGTGTTAGACAAGAACAGACTATCTGAGTGTAATCCATAAAAAATAACTAAGAAAAGCATATAGACACATAGCCAGAACAGTATTAAAAAAAAAAAAAAAAAAAAGAATCAAACTCATCAAACTCTTGATTCAGCAGGTCAAGGACATACTCAGGACATTTTCAAGAGAACATGGTTCAGCCCCTTTCTTAGTCCACTGCAATGCAAGTCCCCATCTTCCACTACCCTGCAGGTTATGCAAAGCATCAGGCTATGTGACTTGAGTAAGACATCAGGTATCGGCAGCACAGCTCCTCACACTGTACAGTACTAT
The DNA here is from genome assembly GCF_964273445.1 of Streptopelia decaocto. Lineage (NCBI taxonomy): Eukaryota > Metazoa > Chordata > Aves > Columbiformes > Columbidae > Streptopelia > Streptopelia decaocto. The sequence goes on from NC_138663.1 coordinate 159,583,194, forward strand.
CACGGAAGTGAGATACTCAGTCCAGGCTGATGGAGGACCCAATCAACCTCCAAGGACAGCTGTGAAACTAGCCTGGAAGTAGCTAGCAATTAGCAAAGTGGACCCATATATACCTTAAGTGCTATCCCTCTCTAGAAACTCTTCAGAGATACACAGGGCAAAAATCTTTCCTAAGAAAAAGAAATCCCTTCTTTCAGAGATATACTTAGGATCACTCTTCCTTCAGGCAGCACTGATAAAAATCCATCTGATGTTTCTAGCTCCCATATACACTTGTCTAATGGATTCCATGCTTGCTCGAGGTGAGAGAGCTGAAGCTTTATCCCTACCATCCAACTTCCTTGGAAACTGCCTTCACAAGTGGGTTGTACATTATTCTGGCTGGCAAAAAGCCCCCTCCAGCCTCTTCCTTAGTGAAGAGAAGAAATAAAAAGCAAAGGTCATGACTCTGTGGCTCTGAGGGTAGAGCAGCCAGGTGAGAAAGAAGTGTGCTCCAGTTCCTTCAGTGGTAACTGGTTATGAAATTTTTTCAGCAATTGGCTAACATAAGGAACTAGACCACTGCAGAGGTAGGTTTGAAACCACTGAGTCCCTTTTAGCCCTGCAGCAGTTATGCTGTCTTCCACCCAGTGCTCACCCTTGCAGCATATACTATTCTCATGCATGACAGAGAGGTGAGACACCAAACATAATTTCCAGTCTTGGCATTTAAAGATTAGTCAGTGGCTACACTCAGCAATCAGTAGCTAAATCTCATTTTTATTAGTGGGTTGGTGTTTTTTTAAATTTTTCTCATGACTGCAAAAACAACTTTTTTCCAACCTCCTTAAAAAGGCCATTCAAAAAAACAGATGACATAACAACATTATAAAAGAGATAAAATCCGCAGTCATGTAAAGTACAGAAGGCTTGGAATGGAATATACACTTGCAGGGGCATTAAGGATATAAAAGCAGTGACATTGGCAATGGCATCCAAATGAGGAATCTTTAGACAGGTTTTTTACAGACACTGAGGTCTGTGAGACAACCTACTTAACTCACTGCACGTTCGATTTGACCTTACTTAGAAAGGAAGGATAGGTGAGAGATGGGTGCTGATGGGAAGTCCACAGACAGTACATTTTCCCTGTGATTAAGTAACAGGTTTAACAAGCTCTGAGGAATCTCTGAATTTTGTAGACCTGTTTGAGCACTGGAGCCCATGTGTCTAATCCTAAGAGTTAGACTGTCCTCAGATCTAGAAAAAATGAGCAATATGTGTCAACTAGCAGAAACAGCAAGAACAATATTAACTGTAACGCTTGTATTATTATAAAATACTTAAATACTTATTAATATAGTATTTTAAACCCAATATATAATGTAGGAGATAAAAGGCTTCAGGTAGTGTGAGAAGGAATTAAAAGATAAGCATGAAGTATAGTCTAGCAGTGAAATGAAAGAGCTGATCATCACCAAAAGTGATCTATGCAATACATTTATTATCTGTATCTTGATAAAACATAGTGTCACTGATCAAGGTACAAGGCTTCATCAGGCTGAGAGAAACAGCAACTTATTCATGTAATTTTCATGATGAATATAGAAAATGAGAGATAAAAGTTGGATCCAGAAGTCAGCAAAACAGAATTTAAGCACTGACTTGGAGTTACTGCACTCTCATAAGTATGTCTCTCTTGATAGTATTTTAATCAATTGCTCTTGAACCGGGGCAATACATCTGCTGTATTTCCCAAGCTATTATATACAATGCATTTCAAGCTGTTGTAATTTATAAATGGACCTCACACTGTCCTCCCTGTTATTATTAAATCCGACCACAAGTGACCATACCACTGTCTCTATAGCAATGACCACACTTCAAGTTTGAAAAAAAATAGTGAGAAGTTTTTAACAGGAATAGGAAAAACAAACAAACAAACAAATAAACAAACCCCAACAACCACAAGTATCTCATAAATACAGCGCAGGGCTGCTTAGGAGATGAGGCTGAGGAAGCAAGAAAGACAGTTTGCAATATTTTGAGTAGGCACAGTGAGCTTTGTGTGATGACACTAATAATAAATCCCAATTTAGAAAAGACCACAATTTCAACTTTTGCCCGGGGCTCTTTGGAATGTCTGCAAGCCCCTGAATGTCTAATTTAGCAGTGTTTTTATCCTGTATTGGTACCCATCTAGTACCATTTAATTAAAGGAATACAGGGGACATATATTCTCATGAAGGTATATCCCATTTTGTCACAAGACAGAAGCAGACAACTGAACTAAAAGGAAAATGGAGTTGATTCTACATGAATTCAATTGCTAGTTTTTAATTTTATTACAGCCCTTGGATGCTATGGCAATTCCCATTCCTTCACTGCCTGCAGAATGCAGAAATACCCCCATGACAGACTAAAGGCATATCCACAGTACTTGCAGGGGCTTTTCTTGGAGACAGGACAGCCCAGTTCACAATCTCATATAGCAGCTGGAGAGCTCACATGTTTAGGGCAGATTTTCAAAACAACACAGAATTACCTTTGGTTGTTCCCACGAGTTTTATGGAGGTCCTCAATAAGAGCTTTTGAAAACCCGAACCTGAAAGTACAGCTATTAGGTCACCAGTGATGGTACATCAACCATTTATTTGTAAGCCACTTAGCAGCTAGAAACCTTTTCAGGAAACCACTTTATATAAAACCATCACTTTCTTTGGGAACTGCACATGTATGTGAAGGGACAGAGTTTGTTCACATTTAGAAGAGGGAGTGCAGTCTACTCACAGCAAACAATAGCAGAAAATACTATTGAAATTACATATATTCTCTAGTGGTTTTGAAAGGGATCTAAACGTACCTCAAGGGTACATTTTATTCCCTCTCTTGTTGTAAAAACTACCATTAGATCATGACTCCAATTCTGTGAGGAAATCTATGTTCCTAGCCATTTTTTGTTGGTGGAGAAGAAAGTTTGTTTTGTTTCATTTTAATATTGCTTGTCTAGTGACAATGCCATTTAGAGACCCATTGGCTGAAATCAAAACCTTTACAGCAGTCATTCAATTCTACCGAATCTAATGTGACAAGCTGAACTGTACCAGCATCTGCCTAACCTAAATAATGATGAATGGTTGAATTTTTATCACCTCACCTACTGAAGCTCTCCCAAGCAATACAGGAAAAAAACAGTGGCTGAAAGTAGAAGTTCACAATTGCCAAAAAGATTCGTTGATATTCATAAAGAAGACATGGAAAACAGCACATACAATACCTGCATCACTGATAGTCTATCAAGATAAAAAATTGTTTCTGCATTTATGTACATTGCATGAATCTTCACATTTTTCATGCTTGACTTTATTTTTGTTACATTACTCTGTTTTATTTTTCCAGTCTGAGATTTTGTACTTGCTTTAACATTTTGTTGTCTGAGATACAATTAGAGCTAGAGCTATATATATCAAGTGTCCTGAAAAAAAATATGTATTATGCCCAACATACCTGTTGAGTCATTATATTTCTAATACAAAAGAGGCGGCATAAAATTCACTTTTCTGTAAATGAGAGGCATATTATAAAGTCTGTTGATCCCAGACAAATCCTTGTAATTCTTCCTAGGAATGGTTCTCATATGAATTAAGCACACACATCTCCATCAGGCATTGCTCTGTTCACCACTTTGAAGTAAGCAGCCACTGAAGCGTGACTCCAAGAACCTGAGGGAGGAAGTAAAGTAATCCCTTCACCTCTTCCTCAGTGCCAGGCGTTGTCATCACCAGGAGTGCTCAGCAAAGAGCAAAAACAGAAAGAGCTTTTCCTACATGACGAATAAACAGAGAGGATCATTCTAGCTTGGGGATGGCAGTGGAGGAAAGCACTAGCTTTTACTTGGAGACATTTTATTCCGTGTAAGCAAACTAAAAAGGGTCTGCAGATAAGTTTCAATTCATAAAGGGAGAGTCTGTCTTGACAGAAAAGCAAGAGAGATTAAACTTTTCAGAGAGGCTGGAGGAGCCAAGGAAGATTGCTATTATTAAGCATAGTCTTAATTCTATTGTTGTATCATTCTGTATTTAGGTCCAATTAATGCAAATTTATATTTTAAAGACAAACTATTTAGGTCTTAAATAGGGAACACTACCTGGATGACCCAACAGACAAAAAGATGCTCCTGATGAAAGTACATGGCAAATCTTTAAACACAGGTACAGAAACAAAAGTGCCCAGCCTCCCAACAGACGGTTTCTAGGGCATCCAGGAAACAGTAAATATATTTCTTCAGAATGGGATGTTTTAAGAATCAGTACAACAAACAACAGGAAAGGAAGAAGCTTTTTCCAATGATTTCCTGGCAATAGCAAGAAAAAACTCACCAGCACATTGCATAGTTTCCAAGTATGCCTTCTAATGCTAAGCTAGTGTACGACGCAAAGATCAAAACAACACAAACTATTAGAATTCTGAGACGTGCACAGCTTTTTTTTTTTTTTTGTCTTCCCCACCAAAGGATCAAATCCTGACTAGCCTTTTAGCAAGGAACATAATAAATAGTCTAACTATATTTAAATTTTCTGACCTCAGTCTTATTACCAGACCTCAGACATTTCACTTATCTCACACTTTTCTGGAGTCACCAACTGTAGCATCCATGCTGCTCCACTGAGAGCACAACATATCAGCTATATTCACTCTGACTGCACATGTATGCATTATGTTGCTCACAAGAATACTGCAGCTTAAAACCATTTTTTCAAAGAATTTACATACTTGCAAATTGGTAGTTTTCTTGCTGAAGAAGACTCAGTCTTCTCAGTGAACTTGCTTTCAGTAATGATTAGTGCAGTGGTGCACAAGTCCCTTAAAGAAGTTTGGGAAACAAACAACACTGATCTGACAGCAAACCATTTGTGGCTTTGGGGAATCAGTGAGGAACCTTGGCCGCCTGCTAAATGAGCTGCAAAGGACCTGCATCAGAGAAAGAGACAGACTAGTTCTAGAAAGTTTAGTTAGTGGAAAGAGGGTCCAGGAAAGAATGAGTAATTTCTTGGACTTTTTACTACCTTAAAAAAAGGGTCCATAGCCATTTATTTTCTCAGCCTGATGAGGAGGATCTTCCTAATGTGTTTCATCTGTGGCCAGAGACATCCCAAGTGCAAATATCATCCTTTGATGAAATATCTACAGCATATGAACGTACTTAAGATATATAAGTGTATATAGCTCTAGGCATGCATAGGTGTATCTATCTATTCATATGCAAACACATATGCCTAAGCCTTGGACACTGGTTGGGAATATCTTAACCAGGGAGTTATGTGGTCCTGTTGGCTTGGACTAGGGTTAGGATATATTGGTTCAAGATGAGTGTTTATACAAGGGCTGTCTTGTGGTCCCAAGACCCTACAAGTTGGAGGTGAGTGTGTAGTTTCCATCCACTAGGGATATCTGGTCTCACCCCAAGACCCTTTTTACCTTATCAATGCCAGGAAAATTAAGGTAACTCTTTCACAGTGCCTAGAGAGTGATTTTAGACCAATTTTAGACTACAAACAAGGCACAACGAGCTGTCATTGGAAAGTGATGTTAAAGAAGTTGCTCAGGGCTGAGAGAAGTCTCTTTGGAAATGAGTTGGTCGGATGCTGATCAAGATTATATTTATTGATGGGCAGGAAACACAACTGAGACAGAAGAAACTGCAAGGAAGAGTAAATATTCATACCTACAGGTGTGAATATTTAAAACCAAATTATAAAAAAAAAAAAAATAAAAAAAAAAAAAAAACAACAACAACACACACAAACCCCCAACACACACACAAAAAAAACCCACACACAAAAAAATCCCAAAACCAAAACCAACCAACCAACAACAACAAAAACAAACCAGAGACTAATTTCTTCGCAGGGAGGGAGTACGGATGACTGTCACAGGGAGAAGAGATGGAACATTATCACAACATTGAGTGAGAAGGGTATTTTTCAAGTGCTGGTACTTTGGATAAGGACATGAGGGCCACTAAATCACCTAGTAGTGTTGTCTAAATACTTGGGATTTTTTTATTTGGGATTGGATTAGATGATCTTTTGATATCCTTTACAATCCCTAACATTCTGTGATTTATACTGAATAAATAAATAAATAAATAAATAGAGGGTGATATAATGAGCTCAAGCACCAATTTTACTGTGCTTAATTAGCATCTTGCTCCAAGACTATTTTAAACTGCCTTAATTAGCCTCCTTCAAGACAAATCTTTCCGGGTTATCCTGAGACCCATATCTGATTGTTGTACTAGGATACAGGCAATGCACGGCTACCACCATTTAGTAATTTCTGGTAAGCAAGGTAGTTTTTCAACTGATTTGTGCTGAAATACTCCTGAGAGAGATTCGTCTAGAGCCCAGGTCACCATGTTAGTTTTTCTAGTATCTACAGTGATAAGTCCATTTTTACTATTTTCTTACAACATATATAGGTATTTAAAAGCCCCAGTAAGTGACCAGGTGAAAAGATTTCATCTGTCCCATCTGTCAGAATTACTTTGGGAAACACTTGAAAAAGACTGGGGTTTATGGTACATTATAATAGTGACCTTGATTCAGATAATATTGTGGTTTAAAGACTATGAGGTAGAGGATTGAATTTTGCATCTTTTATGTCCTCATCTTGTGGGATCCATAACATTTTATTGGCACTTCAAATGTAGTTACAAAAACACACTGAAAGCAAGCTACCATTAATGTTAGCTAACAAAACCCATAGCTTAACACATTGCATTACGGGGTGAGGACAGAAGGTGAAAATCCAGGCAAAAAAATACCATATATGTAAACCATATCATAAAAACTTGAACAACCCAAACACATCATACTTGGATACTGTAACAAAATGACTCAGCTGAGTCTTTGGGTTAGGGGAAATGAGACAGAGAAAGCAGATCTAAGTATCTTGGAAGGTTTCATTTGTCTTCTAGTGCCAACATTTCAGCCACTTAAAAAAAAAAAAAAAAAAGGAAAGAAAGAATTCTAGGGCTACTTAATGGGCCTCATATGTACCTGAGGTTTTGGGTTTTTTTTTTCAATAAACAGGTTAAAGAATAGAAATCCCCTTAAGTCACAGTAAACTGATGAAATTTCCCTTTCTTACATAGGTCACACATCTGTTAAGACCGACACAGATTTGTCCCTGCAACAAGAGGGTAAAATCAAACAAGTGATACCCCATGTGATTCCCTGAAGTTTCAACTATGTTTCTGTTTATTTATCATGGAAATTGGTGCACTGGCCTGGGTTTTCTATAAATAGTTGCTTTGCTTATGGCTTTCTAGGATTCTCAATTAGGAAAAGTTCAGTTTTGTTTGAACTAAGATGGCTCAGAATTAAAAATTTCTCTTTGCAGTCTGAGACCTGTGGTAATGCTCTGCTAGTCCAGAAAATGGTGGTTTCATAATTCTTCAAGCATCTCTGGTTCACTTTTTCCTGTAACTTGCATTGAACACCAGGCTATTCTAGAACACAGGAAAGCACATAACACACCATGTTTTGCCAGTTAAATTGAGCTCTGTGCCAAAGGAAGGCTGCAGTTGGAACAGAATTTTTTTTATAACTCCCACAGGATTTAAGAGACATCAAAAGAGGAATCTCAGACCCTGTATCAGATGTATCAAGATAAGTTTGTCTAATGAATCAAATGAATAGAAAATTGCTGAATGCATTATAATAAGAAAAGTCATGTCTTACAAATTATTAGTTCCCTGAAAGAATAAACTAAGTGTGTATAAGATGCAACTGATTTACAAAGGGTGGTTGTATTTCCAAAAGCCTTCTGATAATGTCCTTCAAAGGGTCTTAGACCTGACTTAGCATGGCTTAATAACTGATTAGCAGATAGGAAGTATGTTAGAAATAAATGGTCAGTATTCACAACGGAGAAGAAAGAGTTCCCAACGTCACCTCTGAGGTCTTGTGACAATGAACTTCCTTTTTTAATATTTGAGTAAAGGGGATGATGAGTGAAGAGAAAATCTGATGATAAAACATTAACTAGACCAGGAAGAATTATAGCTGCCTTTGAAGAACTGCAAAAGGATCTCGCAATATTGAGTCACTTGGCAAAGATATGACAGAAGAAATTCAGAGTTGCTGTTTGCAAAGTACTGCATATGCAAGGCAAGAAGGGACAGTCCTAACTGCAAATAAACAATCACAGACTCCTATAACTTTCATTAGTATTACTAATCAATTTAAAACCTTTGATTATTTTTCTTCATGTCCATTAGAATACAATGCAATTTTAACAACTATTAAGTAACAGGAAACAAGACCAAAATAGAAAATTATTTACTATATAACCTTACAATGCACAACATCTACACGATTTCAACAGGAGGTTATACTTAACAAAGGTACAGAAAAAGAAGACCACAATGAATCAACATAAGGAAAAGCTTCTGTAGTTAATCTCTGAAAGACCAAATTGATTAGGAAAATCTAATTTGAAAAACAATAGAAACCAACCAAATAAAAAACCACACACAAAAAAAAAAAAAAACCCACACACACACAACAAAACAAAACAAAACACACACACACACACACACACACAAAAAAAAAAAAAAAACAAAAAACAAAAAACCAACCAAAAAAACCCCAGATACATTTAGATTTTATTTTAGGAATACTGTCTGCTGTATGCATGTCTTGGAGGAGACCATCTAGTTCTGTCTGATTTAGTCCTGCCTTTTCAGTATGATGATGCAGACTCTGCCTATATGCAATTATACCTCATTGTAGGGCTGAGTATGGAAGTTAAATAGGAGAAAAACATATTAGGGTGGGGTTTTTATTTTGTTTTGTTTCGTTTGTTTGTTTGGGGTTTTGCCTCTAGTATGCTCCTCGAAATCTACTGGGGCATCAGCTACTACAATTATGTCAGAAGACAGGAGAGGGAGAAGAGAGAAGATGGAATTTTTTTCAGCGCCCAGGGAACGCACAAATGGAATTAGATGTGGGCAGCGCACACATTTTAGAATTAGAATTTAAAATTAAGCCTTGAAATTAAGCCTTCAACACGAAAGATCTGCTTCTGGGAAATCCATCCGAGCTGTCAGTTGCTGTGGAGACAGGTAAAATTATGGAGAAGGAGGAGCAGTTGTTGCCAATGAGTGTCATCTCTTACTGACACCATACTGCTGGCTGGTACAAGGTCATGAAGCTGCAGATAGAAGCTGCACTATGTGATGCAGACTTCAGCATAATGAAAAATGTCCCCAAAACCCATGAAAACAGAATCTTCACAAGGCTGAAATAATAATAGGAAAAACACTTCTCAAGGCAGATACATGAAATGGGAAAAGTGGTAACCTGATAACACAGGAAAGTCTTGTACCAAGTGAAACACATTGGATAAAGGGTACCGCAACAAAGTACATCTCCAAAACCTTGTCACTTGCTCATCTCATGTCATTCAGTTGTAGCTTTAACCTCACTAACTAGAGACGAGGAGAAGACAAGCCAGACTTCTCTCTCGTCAACTTTTCAGGGAGGTCCTGAACTTTGCAGTACAGTATCCAAAGCAACGCTCAAAGGGAAACAGAAAAAAGTCATAAAGTACTCAATAGTAAATTAAGAGTCTAGTGTACTAAAAGTAAACCATTTTAAGAGAAACATTTGAAATAAATTAATGCTTTAGCTTTCAACTTTGAAGAATTGTTCTCATATTCGTGGAGTGTTTAAAATAAGTTCTGTGTCCCATATGAACCTGGCACTTCAATACGCTTACAGCAGTGCTTCAGCAGCTGCCACTTGATCTGAACAAATGGTGTTTTTCCCCTCTCTGGAACAGTTCAGGCATAAACCAAATACCCGTTCTTCAATTGTGCCTTCTCCACAGTCTTTCTGCTGACGAATCACTACACTTGCAAAATCTGCTTTCTTGTTAGTTGTCTCTTGGTTCCCCAGTGACAAACAGTCTTAGAGCAAAGCAGGTTTCACAGAGAAGAAGCCTTATGAGTCCAGTCCCAAACCACCCTCTTCCTACATGGATGGATTTGAGTCCCACTCAGATGCTCAAAAGCATCAACATGTACACCACCTGTTTTGAGTTTGGTTTGGTTTGGTTTGGTTGGTTGTGGTTTTCTTCCCCCCTAAATGTCCTTCTAAGGTTCCTCCTAACCTTGCTAAGACAAGAGTGCCATAGTGTATCCAGTGGTGCTGGTTTGGGCAGTGTTTGAAGCAAATCTCCCAATCTTATCAACCTGTCACAAACACAGGATACTTAAACATGCAGCTGATCTCACATTTTTCAATGAATGTCATCATATTGCCTGTCCATTTTAATATAACTCTCACAAAGCTACTACTATACGAATATCGGAGAAATTTATCACAATACAAAGGGTCTATAAAGGACTCTTCTTTTAATGAACCAAGATGTGGTTTGGGCAGAACAAAGACCACGGGGAGAGAGATGTGGAGTGAATTTTATACAGAAAGATTACATGGCAATAAGTAAGTCTAAATTCAGATACTTTCACTGTAACTTATATACATATCTGAGTCCAGTTTAAAGATGATGATGAAAGTTAGGAAATGAAACATTCATGTGACAAAACTGTACCTTCTGTCCCACATGCATACGTATCACAATGGTGAACAGTGTATGACTAAACTGGTTTCAGAATGAGCAAGATGTGGTATTATTCAGTTTGTAGAACAAAAGTCTTTTTTTCTGCCAAACTTGGAAAGTGTTTGGTGAACGGACAGGGAAGTTGCAGCTAGAGAAAGGATAATCTCATGAACATAATGATGAGAGTATTTCCATGGAGAACTGCATCATACCATTCCTCTTGCTCTAGTTCCCTGCATCTCAGCCAAACTTTCACAAATGATTCTCCATTTACAATAATCACTTTCTAGTACCAAAAACCAGACACAATGGAGCCTGATGAGCAGACGATTTCCTTGAGACTGCAGCTGAAACCAGTGTTTGTGATGCTCTGAAAACAGAAAGTGCTAAGTACTCTTACAACACTAGCTAAGCATCTGAAACTTTTAAAACATGTTTCTTGCCCACCTGTAGAAGGAAAATAACATCTCAGAAAGTGTTGTGAAAATAAAAAGTTCCCAGATATGGTAGTTATAAAAGAGGCTATAAGAATATTTATAGTCTTGTCTTCAGAACAGTTTGAATAACATCTAGTACAAGACAAATTATTAATTGTATAACACCACTGATTATGTACAAGGATTTGTGCATTATTATACTGAGCTATCTTTACTCATACATACAAGGGAACTAAACTGAAGCTCCTGCAACAATCTTAATTATCTAAAATTGCAATGCTTGATGTTACAATTCTAAATTTCTAATACTGTTTGTATATTGCCTTTTTTTTTGTCGTTATGTAGTATTTTTAAGTGTTTTAAGTAGAAATACATGCTACAAATGCTTATGAGAATCAATAAACTATAGAAAAGTGCATCACTAAAGCCTGTACCAATCTGTACTTGATTTATTCTGGCCTTGATATGAGAAATGTGTACTAGTAAACTGTTATTTGAATGAATTGAGAGGTCTGTGTTTTCTGGGAGGGAGGAACAATATCTAAACTGACAGTGAAACAAGATTTACAAAATAGCTTTTGAGAGAACAAGCTAGAAAACAGGAGTTAACGCTAGTAACAATTTAGATGTTTTACTTAATAGTCCAAGTACAAGATGAAACTATTTGTTTTGCACTACCCAAGTGATTACAAACAGCTGAGTGCAAGTGTGGAGAAGGGTATGTCGCAAAAGAAATACGTTTTTTTGCCTATTTTCTACTGATTCATGTTTGTTTGTTTTGTTTTGTTTTTTTTCTTATTTTCTATTGGTTTCTGTTTTCTGTAATATTATCACATCTCTCTAAAACAACAGTCAAGAACCAGATTAGCAAAGATGGGGTGCAATCCCTATTGCATTTGCCTCCAGGAAGAATAACTCTCTGAAGGGGACTGAAGTAAGAAGTGATATACAGCTGCTGCCTGCACTGTCTTCCTCTATTTTACGATATGAACACTATGAACTGCATTTATATCACCTACTATCAGACAGCTAATGTGAACGTCTCAGTGCCTCAAATTTAGGCACCTCACTGCAGCAGAATGATTCAGATCGCCTGTGCTGAGGACCCAGACTTGCCCTGTAGCTACAAGAGAGAAAGCTTTGAAAAAAATCTGTGCTTGTACCTACATCAGCAAGCAGTGCAGTGCAGTGCAAGAGTGCACATCCTTAGGGTAAAACAGTGGTGATGAAAACCTGATGTCCCCACTATACATATTAAAGGCTTTGGACCTATTCTGATCTGGGCCTGTGGATTTGAGTATCTGGTAATGGCTGGAGCACATCTGTTTATCCAAAAAAATGTCCATCTTGTGTTCTCCAAGACCACCCTGTGCTAGAACAAGTAGACACAATGGGCAGCTGTACTTCAAAAGCACATTCTTAAGTCACACCAAAATGCTAATGCAGATACATTCTCTGAATGCTTGCAGGGAAGGACACAGAACATCTTAACTAGAAGTCTTCCCTTCTCCATTACAAATAACTTTTAGTAAGTATAATTACAACAGGGGAAAAATAAATAAATAAATAAATATTTTCTTTTCCTGTACTAAAAAGAAAAAGAGAAAACATACAGACCATAGAAACCTATATACTTCCAATGGAAACTGCGAGGCATCCATATGCCAAAACAGCAGGCACAGAAGTGGACACCAACCTGATGAAGCAGATCCCTAAATCCAACTGGGATTCAAAGCGCCGAACACTTCTTTTCAGTTGATAAAAAATACACGGGAGAACAGCACTCAGTCTCAGTAGCCTAGTGGCTAGCAAGTTGAAGTTTCTGCCCCAAAACACACAATGCAATTGTTTGGGCCATGGAGCCTGTTTATTATGATTTCATAGAGGTCATGGGGTTCTTGAGAAGAAGCTGCCTGAACTGCTCTCTGAGATTTTAGCATGTAAATTCTGCAAGAAGTCCTTTTAAGTTCCAATTTAAGAGGCCCGCATGTGCTCCTGTTAAGTGGACTATAGGATTTGCATGCAATAAAACACTGGTAATAGAGCCTCCACTCCAGCCTTCATTTCCAGATGAAACACCACCTTTCATTCTGCCTGCATTCCTATTTGCTAGCACCATACATAATTTCCTATGCTGACACCCTCCGATCTCACATGCATAGTAAAAAAAAATGTTGTTTCACAAATGTCAGCAAATGAACAGCTTTGCTTTAACCACCTACACAGAGTTAAGCATATATACATATAAATATGTACCTCACAAATATGATACAGAATTCCATCTTTAATAAATCAATTCCAGGATTTTGCAAGTATTTGGAAACTGACTGACATCTTAATGTATTAAGAATGTATTAAAAAAATCCCCTAGCCTATCCTTAAACAGAGAGTATCTTGGAATACGGCTCTTTGTTCCTTTTCAGGTAGTCATGTTCTCTTCATAGCAGGAACATATTTTGGGAATCAAAACGTTTAAACTTGTCTTTTCTTTATAGGATCCTGAACAATTTATATGTAAAAATCTCAGTCTTTCAAAAATGTACTTGATTGAGAATGATTAATTATGAGAATCAAAGCAGTTGCATGGAAGATTTGCTGAAGAAACTAATCACAACTATGAAGTTCAGAGATGAGGAATACTGTCAGAAACACCCCAACACGCAGTTGTCCCTGATGAGGTTTTGAAAGCAAATACAATTTTAGAGAATTCATGTGCACACCATGTAAAAATAAGTTAAAGCCTCGCATGGGAAGAGAAGGTAGCACATACCACTTCCTTTATGTCCACTTCCCTCCACGTCCTGCTGCACGTTGCCATGGAGCGCCTCTTCTTCTCCATCCTCTTTATTTCCCATTTGCTTTCCTTTTGATCCTATTGTCAATGGGCTTCTTCAGTATATCTCTTTTTGGATCTACCTCTTTTTACTTGTCCTTACTAGAATCACACAGAAATCCAAATTCAATCATCATCTCAGTCCAGCCCACAGACTTCCCTCTTCTTTTTTTTTTTTTATTCCAGTTTTGTTTCTGTTCAGAGTAAAGCTTTTTCTACCAGTATCTGCTCACTAATTGTAGTGTAAGAAATAGTTGTAAAAAATATGTGTATACATATCATTTGTGCCCAGAGTCTGAATCAGTAATAAGTATCAACTTTCTGCAAGGAATGAGTACATAGTTTTTCATTTTAAAATAAACTGTTTCCTTGCTCTACAGACATATAGTGTGATGCCAAAAAGCATAACTCCAGGTTGTTCTGCCTCCCTGAGTCAGTAAAATAGCTGTACCTTGACCATGTGTCTTTTATATCATGATTATGAAGGCAAATTAGTCATGGGTAAACAAGGTAGTGTGGAATACTACCACTATTTGATGTCAACCCCAGAACATAACTTAAGAATAATTTTGCTGATGCAATAATTTTCACATCACATGGCTTTAAGTTATAACCACAATATGCTAACGTGTTAAATTATTTTGTTTTTTACACAATTAAAAAAAAACACTCTTGGTGTTCCTCTCCTAAAATTTGGATGTATTCGCTGTTACTAAAAGCACAGTTAACATAAAAAATGCCAACAAAGTTCACATTTGTTGGCCATGTACAGGCCAGGAGGGGAGACTAAACAAGCAGAAAGCAGGTACTTTTCAAATTATTATTTTAAAGGAACCTTTATTCAAAGCTCATGTGTCTGTTTAAAACAAAACAAGCCAAAGCTTTGGCAATTTCATATTAATGTCACATTTGGATTTGATTACGCAGATTACTTTTCAGTGTTATTCAACAGGATGAAAAAGCTATTGGCAATGCTAGATGTCTCTGCTCCAAACTTGATGGAGTAATTATGAACTAATGGCATAAAAAATTGCCGTGCTAATGAAGAAATGAATTTTCCACTCCCCAAATACAATATCATACTTTTTATTTTAACAATCAACATCATGGTAAAGGGTAGATGAGCAGTGTTTTGCTTGGAGCTAGCTTATTTTCATGGCAACTTTGTCAGGCTTCAGTCTAGAAGAATGCCATTTTTTATTCCTGTATTCTGAAGTGTATTTTTACTTTTCTGACTACAGCAGAATGGCAAAGACAGTGCCTTTTCAACACATCCCGCGACTTCTGTCTTGCTAGTACTTTTTTTCTTGTTCTCTTTTGTCTGTATTCTTCCCAAAGAGCTGATGATTGAAACGTAAAAATACATTTGTACCATTATTTCCTATTAATACTTTCCTCTCCTTCGAATATGAGGAAAAAAATGTAACAAACCTCTCATTCCTAAAACATCTTTGTTTAATGTCCTATCCAAATTCAGACCGCTTACAACACCCCCTTCTAATTCACACAGCACTGTTCTGCACACAGTATCAAACTGTGAGAGGTGCTGTACTCAACATAAGATATTCTGCACAGAGCGGTTAAAGGTGTCTTTAAGGGTAATTTCCTGATATTCTGTGGAATTCAGAAACACACTTATGCATGTATGTATGTATGTATGTATGCCAGGTCGGCCAGCCCAGGGCTCCTGAACTGCAGGTCAGGTGAGGCATCCCTACCTGAGCCATACCACATCTTTTGCAATTGGTCTGCATGGCTTTTCAGATACTTTTTGACAAAGGATGAGAACTTGGTGGTTTTAAGTGTCATGGTCTAAGGATAAAATACAGAGACTGAATATAGTGGGGTCATAAAATCAGAGTTTGGAAACAAGGTTCTGCTACTGTAAGAATTTAGGTAAAACTACTATAGCAACACATATGCCAAAGTAACAAAAGATTACAGTAATTATTGCTTCTTTTGCTCCTGCAGATATTGCTGAACTTGGATTGTGTTCCTCTGCTTTCACATAACTATGCAGAAGCAAACTTGTGTGCCGCATGCTTTTAGTCCTCAGCAATTTGTTCCTTCACAAAGACTTAATGAACTCCTCTCCATATACCCAAGCATAAAAATTTTCTTACATATTGGCTTAACTATTGAACAAATAATTAAAATCTCCCAGAACAAACAGTTCAGGAAAGAAAATTCTGGGAAAAGAAAGAAGTCCTGGCCCTACTAAAATCCAACAGAGTTTTGACATAGACCTTGTAACCAGCAGTGTATCAAAAAGTCAGGAAAAGCTGCACTGACAGACAATAGCTTCATATGAAGTGATTTCTGGAAAAACATATAAAACGAAGCTTTTCTCTGACAAGGTAAAAAGTCCACCCGTCAGCATTCCACCAAACATCCACCTCCTCAGTCATAGCTCTATCTATGTGACTGCACAAGAAATGATTATTTAGTTCCCACATCTGCCTATATCACAGTCCTGCAGCAATCTGAGTGTAGACTTACCCAGTCCTACTAGCCCACTCTGCATCCTGCTTTCTCTGAAAATCAAATATATTATTACTTCTAAGTCTTCTATTGCTCTTCTCATTTTGTTGTTACAAAGCTCCTCTGGAAATTGCTGTCTAAGTCCTGGATGAATATAATGTCCTGAATGAATGGGAATATAATGGTGTTAATCACAAAGGAAAGCTGTTCTCATTTATTTTAACTGTTCCCTGGAATAATGTTGCCAAAAGGTTTGGGTCTTGTTAAAGTTTAATTTTAAATACTTACTTCAGTTCATATTTATATGCTGCTTAAAATGCTGTTTCTATTGTTTTCCACATGACAAGACACTTGAACATGTAAGAAAACTCAATAGTGAAGGTCATCAATGTACAAATCATAGATTCATCATGACAGGGATACAGAATTCCTCAGAACTTAATTTCCTTAAACTTCATGATATTTGGAACACCTCTTGCATTTTGATGAGCAGCCCCTGGATTTCTTGAAAAGCAGGCCAATTAAAAAGTAATGAACCTATTTTTTTCTGAAACTGACTCATTATCCTGGTGGTTTCCAACAGCAACTCAGAGCTCAGTTTCATATCAAATTATTTTGTGCCTGTTGGCCAGCGATACCTTTGCAACCTTCTAAGGTGCTTCTGAAGTCAAGTAATTTCCCCAGGAAAATTTAAAGCTGCTGTTATTCCCATTGCTAAGTTTGTATTTTGGCTGGGAAAGCAAACAAAACTTACAGTAGAAACAGACAGAAGCCACAGAATGTTGAAGACCTCTATCTTCTACCTTAACCATAGTGGAACACCTTAGAAGAATAGCTTCATCTTCAGCAGAGAACACTAAGATTTCTGCTACTAACTTTCCATGGAATATTTTTTGCTTAGTTTTATAGTATTATTCTTAAAAAAACCTCACAAACAAATAATAAAAAAAAAACACATATGTATAAGATGCAAAACATTAAACCCTTTAGCAGGGGTCTGTGAGGAACCACTCTGCACCACCACCCACTCCCACCAACAGGAAAGTAAAAACATCTTCCAAGAATGCTTTCTGTTTTGTGCATACATTTGAGGGAGAATCGACCCATATTTTGGAACAACAACCCACCTAAAACTCACCTTTAGCATTATTCACATGTGCTTCCAACAGTTACACCTACTGCTGTTTCATGAAAGACTCACTCTTGCAGAAAACAGAAAATATTTCTACGTAGGTGCTAACGCTGACTCAGCATCACTTTTTGAGGATCCTGCACAGGAGGAGCAAGTTGATATGTACCTTCTGAGGCCATGGACTTGCTTGGAGCAAAACTGATACATCAAAAAGGATTGGGTCACCTGGGAATCCACCAGCTAAAGGGCCAGGAGCCAGCTACATCAGGAACCATGTTAATCCAAACTGGGCCCTACAGAACTTCAGAGGTGAAGGTGTAGATGCTTCTTTCTACTGTGGTTTGTTCCTTTAGAATACTTAAAGAAAAGTGGCCTACTGACAAATCATAGTGAGGTGACAGGAAGATGTAATTCACTGTACTTTGTCTAATTTAGGAAATAATGGCCCAAGCAATGGGTTTCCCATCAAATCCCTCGGAGCATTACGCCACAAACCAAAGCATTTGTCAAACAACTTTCAGACTATTGCTGACTGCTTGCAATCTAGTATTTGATTAGTAATAATTTAAATAACATTATCAGCACAGGAAGAAAATTGGAAGTGTTTAAATATTCCTCAAGATGGCAAAAATCACAGGAAAAAAGCCTTCTATGTTGACAAATTTTCAAATTGATTTAATTTTTTCTATTAAGAATCACGATAAAATATCAATGCCAGCCTACCTCAAAGCTACCTTATGTTTAAATAGATTTATTATAGCAGGGTTCTCCTTGACAAAGATAAAGAATGTTGACAATCTGCTCTCAATCTTTTCTATTACAATATTTTTTGCTTTGCATGTAATAATTATTTCTTGGGCAGAAAAAGAGTGAAGAAACTAGCCGGGTGCAGCCTGCCGTCACCTCACAGAGGGGTTCTAGATCCAGCACAGTGGTTTCAGTCTGTTTTCTAGTAGCTACCTTGCACAAAAATATTTATGCATTTGCTGGACTGGAGCCTGAGAGAATGTTTCAGCTCTTTCAAAACAGTGTCCTCCAGTGTGCTAACATACAGGCAAAAAAACAAACACTGTCTCAGGCTTAGTGAACAAGCTATTATTTACACATAGTGGAGTTGCTTCAAAAGGAAAGATCGCATGCATCCCTCCAAAAAGGGCCTTGAAGATGTTGTCACAAAAGATGAGGACCAAGGACACAACTCTCTCACTCATCAGCATCACTCACAGGACCCTTCTCCTGGGTTAGACTCACTAGCTGATCACTCACCCTGACAGCTGTGTGTGCATTGCATCCTACAGCCTTAAGCACCTATACGAAAACTTCATCATTCTGCAAGGCAGGAAGCTACCTAAAAATAAGGAGCTGGATCAGTGGATACAGCAATGGCCTAACTCTTTGTGGAAATGATAAGTATTCCAGCAAGCTCAAGTGATGTTAAAAGATAATTACCTGTTGTTTTTTCTTTTCTTGAAATGTGGAGGTATGAATGTGTTTGTGTAGCATAAACATGAAATATTCTGGGCAGAATACTGAAGAAAAATTTAGAAAGAAAAGGAAGAAAAGTAGTCCCCCATACACAACTGAGAAAATATTCAAAATATATTCTTTAGCTTGCCTTTGCAAATTAACTCCACACCGCTGAAAGGCATGTGTGTAGCTCTGTTGTAAAATTAGAACAACCAAGACATTTTTCCAATAAAAAAATGGTTTGAATACTGAGTTCCTGCTATATCTAACACAACTTAGTAATTACCTTTGCTCCAAAGGGGCCCAAATGATTAGCACATGCAGATCATAGGGGGCAGAAATAAAAATGAGACAAATATTTGTGGAATAATTAGTAGCAATGTTTATAAATTTGCTTTACATATGAGAGTATCAAAACCATAAATATCTAGTAACCAAAAAATGTGGCTGCTAGATGTTACTATCACCTTCTCAAGATGCTTATTGTTGAAAAATCTAAATAACTCATCTCATATTTGCCGATTTAAACTAATTGAGATTGTACATCTGTATCTCTATATTGAATTAACATAAAGGTACAAGAACTCTAAGAATCATTTTGAGAAGATTTATTCTGCTATACCAGTCATCATATGCAACAGTTTGATCAGCTCCCAACATCAGGCAAGCCACAAAATGGAACAAAAAGATCAGCACTTATGTATCAGCTATTAAAATGATGATGCTAGTTTGCCAACTCCATTAGTCTTTCTAGAAAGGTTTATTGTCTATGATGTACAATGCCTGTAATAATGACGTTGAAAGGACTATAAAAAATAACCTAAAATATATAAATAAATAGCAAAGTTACATGTATGATTCTTTAGCCCAACTGGAGTTTATGGACCTGCATCAGATTTGTTCAGCATTACAGACAAAAATCTGGATGAATCTGCTCTTAACTATATCATTTTCTTCATCTTGAATTTAATTTTTGCTGGTGTTTTAGCTAAACAGGACAATGAAATTCTGTAGAGTTTCCTCTTCTGTCAAAAGCAGATTCAGCCTGAGAGGTCTATTAGGCATGAAGGTAAAGGCAATGACCATCCTGCCACCAGAAAAATGGATATTACTGTAGAATACTCAAAGAAGCAAAAACTATCAATGAAAGAAAAACTATGCCAATATTACAAAGAAAAATGGACCTCACATAATTCAAAAGTTATCAATAGTGTTACAACATACCTTGGAAAAAAGCTGTCTGGTATATGATATGATTCCAGCAGATTTTTTGAATGTAAGGGGCTCTTCAGGTGCACAGGTATATGAAAGTATATACATGTGTCCACACAAAGTGGACATAATACTTCTGTGCCTTCTTCTCCATTCAAGAGAAGGCACTAGTCTCTTGGGCGAACTGTGAAAAAAGAGCGATTTAAATCCTTTCATCAGATACAGAAAATCTCCACTTGAGCAATGATATTTATTTATGTGTTTAAGTATTCACCAGTGACATACAAGGTGTAAAGAGTTTTTGGTTTGGCCAGTTTCGGTACTTAGCATAGACTGCACACTAGGCAATGATTTACAGTGTCCAGCTGGAGCTGCTTTAAAAAGCAAACTCAGATTCTAAATTACTAATTAACAAGGTACAAAGATGCTTCCACAAAGGATCTATCAATTATCGGAGTAATCTCAATGGGATATGAAGTCGATGTCCTTTAAAAGGACAATTAAAAAATCAAGTAGCATATTTATTTGCACTACATTTGTTATTTATCCAATAGAAAAAGGTTTAAAGAATATGTACATGACTGACATCACGACTGCTTAAGTCTCATACAGAAATATTGGTATAAATATGAAATAGAAGCTCTTTGCAGCTGGGACTTTCTCTTCTTCAGTGCTTCACACAATTAAATTCTAATTTTAAATTTTGACCATTTACTGCTTCACTTTCTTTTGTAGAAAAACTGCAACTAAGTCTCAACCAAATTCAGTGCTCAGCTGCAGTCAGTGGAGATAGGCAGAAATCAGGTTTGGGGGTCTTCAGCTCAAAAAACTTGTAACACAAGTGTGCACATGCCCCACAACCAATCTGATTACAGTCAATTTATGGCATTTAGTGTGCTGTCTCGGTAATTAAAGAAGAAAGATGCTTTGGAGTTCTCTTTCAAAGAACAGTACCAGACTTCTGAAGATCAGCTTTAAGAACAAGCTAATCACTGTTTCAGCGTTCCGTTTCAAGAAGCTGTTCCTTGGACGCCTTTCACATCATCAGCCATGCTGCATTGCAAAGACAGGTGTTTGTATTTAATCAACACATTTTAGTTATGTTCCAGGTATTCAATTAACAGTGCTTATTGCCAGCCCGTAGCCAACATGACGGACCATCTTGGAACAGCAGCAGTCAAGGAATATTGCTCCTGGCTTTTCACCAATTCAGTAAATAACACCTCCCAGCCCATTCTTTTAAATACCTTCATTTTTAAATTAGATTTTGATTCTCTACTCAGAATCACCTAAATCTCTGTTGAGCCAAAAAACCTGTTCTGCAATTTTTATTAGCATGATCTGTCTTCCCTGCCTTTTTTTTTTTTCAGCTGAACTGCTAGCAGTGCATAGACTACTTCACAAAATAATGTGTATATATATTATTTTTAATATATATATATAAAGGAAATTTTTACTGTGGGTTAGCTTTGGCATCTTCTTTTACATATTTGAAACTGCTTTAAATACATGCATATAATGCGAAGTTTACAGCAGATAAGAATACTGTAAATTGCAATGACTCTAACTGGTTAAAGAGCATATGGTGAGAGACTGAAACTGTTCAAGAGGTATTTACCATATTTCTCTACAACACAGATAATGCTGACAGACAAAGTGATACCTAGCTATTTTCATCCAAGGAATCTAAATTGCTCACATGCAGTATTATCTTATATGTTAAAGTTGTAAAGCCAAAAGCTAATATCAAAGAAATAAATATTTATTTAATTTGTTTATACTGTGCATCTATTTTGTGTAACTAAATAAGATGCAGTCACTGTTTGTACTTACAGCTCCTTTCTCTGTGAAATATTATGTCAGCTTAAGAGAAGAGATGGAAAACACTTCAAGTTTAGCCACTGGGCATTCATCATCCCTTCCCTTTGATACGTTAGTCCATTGTTTGAGCTTCTGAGGGACTAGTACACATTTAAAAATTAAGGTACTCAGAATGTAAAAGACATTTTAAAATACGCAACAGTTTCTGAAGTCTGCTGACAGCAAACTCGACACTTATGACATGCAAAGGAGTGTCCTGCCATTGCTTTTAACAATTTATATTTCAGCAATATTATAAGTTCAATTTTACATTATGTGTCAAAGCTGCATATAGCCAGGAAGGGGTAGCCCCCATGCAGAAAACATTTAAAACACAAAAATCACAATAAAATAGCAGGATATAAAGCTGCAGTCTAATAGACACATCCATTTGCACATAAACCCAAAATCATAACGTGTCATAAAATCAGCAGACACCCATTAAAGTGACCCCGTTAACTATCACACATCAACAACATAATAAGCAGAGAGTTTCCCTACGGTGGTGAAGCACTCTCTATGTGACCCCTCATCCCAGGCAGATGTTCAGCTCCTTCAGTTTTGGAGAACAGATGACTTTGCTAGCACGGCTTGTCAGCTTTTGGTGATGCAGTTAGATAGTCAAGTCCAAACATGGAGATAACACCAAGGATGCTCAGCTGCTGGTAGCTTCTTCTCAGACCACAAGAGTACTACACTACTGACACACTGCATTTTGCTGCCACGTGATAAAAGATGGATGGTTCCTCTTGCAGTTTCATCATAATTCTAAGACATCTACCTGAAAGCCATCATCAAATGGTGAGCCCTGCTTTCTCATAGTGACTTCAGGCACACATTCCCACACACTCTCTTGAGTAACTTCAAGCTCTTTTTTGGTGAGTTAGCTATCAGATCAGCTTGTTGCTCAGGGCAGTGTGTCTGATAGCCAGGCCTGATGCAAAGGAAGGAGTGAGAGGCAGGAACAGCGAATACATAACTTTGCTGACAGCCAACTCCAATGTAAAGGGATGAGATGTAAATAAAAGCACATTTCACTAGCCTGGATGCAAGACTTTTATGTTTTTTACATTTAAAGTAGGGATAAGCCAGAAACTCATAGCCTGATCTCTTGGGTTATGGAGCACAGTTATGTAAAGTTATTATGAGAGACAGAACTGTGCAAAAGCTGCATTGCTCTTTCTGCAATGATGCAACAACATATTAGATACTGAGCTTGAATTTTTGAGAACTGCCCGCTTAACAAAGCAACAGGCTCTGAAGTAACTGTTCAACAATAAAAATCCCAATACATCTTGATTAGAACTTTTCTCATTTTGGAGCATGATCAGTCAGGTTGCCACAACCTGTTTGAAATGAGATGTTTAACCACCTAGACGATGAGTAAAAGGAGAAATCTACACACTGTACGGATCAAGACCAAGTGAGGCATTAAAAAAAAACAAAAACAAAAACACAAAAACAAAAACAAAATGGAGCATCTCATCTCTTTCACTCCTCCTTTGCATCCTATTCATATAAATCCTGGCATGAAAGCACCTTTCCAATCTTTTTCTCTTCTCCTTGGGCTTTAACTGTGTGAAAGGTCTTAATACATAACACAATGAATGCAAAGTGACTCAAGCAATGAGAGAAGGAAGTACTCCAATTCATGTTTTATTCATCTTTCAGTAACAGTCCCTCCTCTAACAATTCATTCTACCCTATATTTTCTCCCTGGTTCTCTAAGTCAGGTTTTTGCTAACTTCAATACCTCTATCTAGAGCTGTTAATTTGGACTTCAAAGCAACAGGTTGCTACCATCACAAAAGACTATCCAAAACCAAAACACAGATCAGTGTGGTGTCTACTGGGCAAGAGGTGGTTGTTCCAGATATAAATACCATAAATACCAAAAAATTGTCCAAAATGCTACCTGTAGTACTTGACTGATATCACCAAAAAAAAAAAAAAAAAAAGAAATTAAAACAAGAGCAGCTCAAAGACAAACATTACATGAAGACAGGAGACAGAAACTTGAACTGAAAATAATCTACAGGAATTTTACATGGAACTTGATGGCAACCTCCCTAGCTGTGACCATTAATCAGCAGCACTGGACTTTTGGTAAGATAACTGTGCATAAACATCCTTTCCCTAACGTTGTGCTTCACTTCTTAAAAAAATAATTCTGTTTGAGAAAGTCATTTTAGTTTCCTGTATTAATTACTGCTCACAGGCTCTCGAAGGAAAACTCCAAGGTCATAAGGGATACCGTAACTCAAAAGCCAATCGCAGACATATGACATGAGAACTGTAGGGAGGCATTTACAGACAGTATTTTGCCAGATACAGCAAAATGGATATAGTTCTCACAACCATGGCAGCATCCATGTACATCCTCATGCTATACCATACTACTGGCTGATACATAGATGTGCAACAGCTTCATCCCGAGTGTTGACTTCCTTCACAAGACAAACTCAGATAAAAGCCAGATGGCTGTCCCCGCAGTCTCTAATATGTTAGAAACTCAACACATAAGTCAGAGGGATGTGGCTAAAAATATCAGAGAAATATGTGGCTACCATCATAGACTGATGAAAAACCTTTTCTTCCGGCAACAGAGAGGTCCAGCTTTTGACCTAGAGGGCAGGTTTTATTACCTACTGGTTAGACAAGCTTGAACTAATTTGACTCCCTAAACCAGGGACTAAAACTCCCTAAACTGCCCTAAACAGTAGGATTAGCATGGTTGACTTAGCCTTTGATCTTGCTGATATATGTGAACAAAGCCCTGTGTAGTTTTTTATTGTGCATATCTTTGCATTCATGTGTGTTTGCACATGTGTTTTTCAGATGGGACCCATAAAACAAAGTTTCAAACTGGTTTGAAAACACCTATCCTGGTAACGTTCAGCATTTCTAGCTCTTTCGGTTCTTAACTGTGACTTTGAGGCCACTCCAGGTAAAAGCCATGATTTTACCCCCACACGCACACACATCCACACCCACAGACATGACTGTGTTATTCTGTAAGCGTACCTAATTTAATGTAACAGCCCTACAAGGCACCTGCTAAAAGCAGTAGAGACTTCCACTTATTTCGGCAGATTTGCCCTGCTATTTTAAACCCGACAGGTCAGCGAGCAGGTCCAAGGCTCCATTGTTAGTCAAGTATCTGTAGAAAGGCTTCTTTCAGGAGGAGAAAAAAAAAAAAAAGAGAAAAAAAAGCAGCTGGGGATGCTCGGTACCCTTTACATCTGCTGCTCAGCTGGAGATGCGGTTAAAAGGCCATTAGAAGTGCAAGGTGACAGACCTCACCAGCTAGGCGAGCTGGAGAGCAATTTGCTGTTTGCATTAGGAGTATCAGCTCTTGCTGCTTCTTTTTGATGGGCAGAAAGTGGTTCCTGCCCCCAGTCCTGAAAATTAAGGCCAGGACGGGTAGTTGGCAGGTCTCCATCCCAGGGCTGGTGCTGGACTGTAGGGGCTTCTCCTGGGTAACCCGATTTCTATGGCGGGCTGGGGGGCACAAAGCCTCCCGACACTATAACTCTGACTTTGCTCACCGGAGACTCGCTCCACCGGGCGTAGCAGCAGGACCCGAATCGCTGTCACCCTTGCAGCCAGCGGGAGTGCAGGAGCCTCCTTCACGGCACCTGCCTTCACATGCTGCGTGTCTGACGTGTTTTACAGTCGCTCGAGAGAATAAAGTGCTGTTGTTTCACTTTGCTGGAAGGAAAAGGTCACATTAGTCAAAAGAAGCTCATCGGAGAGAGCCGGTGGTCTTTGTGATAGCCTTCCATTAACGAGAACTAAAAAATTTATTAGGGAGGCTTATTTTTTGGATGTGTGCAGGAGCTCTGGAGCAATAAGTAGTGAAGAAAGCAAACCTTAAGTTTCAGTAGGTTTTAGGCTGTTTTTACATACAGAGCAATAAAGTGCTAAGAATGTTACCAGGCATACGTTTTCCTGCCATCTGAAACACATTTTAAATTCCTTTTGCATCTTGCAATGTATTCTTTCTCTTTAGCATAATAACTATTCTGCCTTTAAACACCAACCTTTATATGCTGTTCTTAGGAATTTGTGGAGAAGTGTTAATTCTTTTACACATATTTAAGCTGCTAAAATAATTATACCTGGTAGTATGAACAGTCAAAACCACAGCATGAAGGTTCCCTTCCCAGGGAGATAGCACCCATTAACCAGGTATGAAGGGGAGCATATAGTCATAGTTCATTGAAAACGTAATTTCATTTTGCTGGTAATGGGAGTGCTGATACTTTGACACCGTAATGGAGTTTTAAGCACCAAGCCTGTTATTTCAACTAGAAACTTTAATGTAATTATGCATTTTTACTTTACTAAGCAGAAAGGAAGATTAGTATGCATAGTTTTCTTACATGTATCGTGGGGAATAAGACAGAGATCTCTGAGTGATAGCAAGATGCTCAAGTCATTCAAAAGAAATGGCAGGTGGTAATTTTAAAGACAAATTACCCAGAAAAGCTTTTATTGTTGATCACTTGTTATAAGATTTGCCATTTGCTAGTAATTGTACATTCAGCTGAAACTGACCTTTTATGAGAGCCAAGTGGTAATATAAATGAAATGAATATATTCTTTATTGCAGTAATATAAAAAGAATGGCCTGAGCTTTTAACATAGTGCTTGACCTCTGGTGTCTGAACATCACCTAATCTCAGGAGTATTTCACAATAGCATATGATGAAATAAGTACTAATACAGTATCAGAGCAGTTAACACATTAGCACTTAGAAGTGTAAAAAATATTATAGCTTTAGGTATACTTTTAGATTATAAGTCAGACTGACAACAGAAGAAAATTATGATTAGAGTACAATGCACTGAAATTCATCATTACACTAATTAGTAAAGCATTGACTTTTCTATTTTGAAGTCCCTCTTTCCAAGATTCTCGCTGTAAAGTCACATCAGGAAACTCCACATGCTGAAATTTCAAATTCTCAGTCAAAAATGAATTATTTATAAGCATTAAAAACATGCTATTTCTCCTCAAAGGTCCTGATCTTACAAACAGCACCTTTAGGTTTAGATGTGCATACGTAAGTTGTGTTCCCTTTAATAGCATCAGTCACATACAAACTAATAAATACATACAAAGGTGATAGCAAAGCCAGGTCTTACAAAAGTTGTACTTCCTCCTAGCTAAATGCACATGCAGGTTTATTAACGTGCACCATGCACTCACAAAAGGGAAATAAGGCAGGTGGTAAGAGAAGGTGACCAGAGAGTGTGTTGAGGCTGCAGTTACTGAAATCGTGAACAGAGGTGAGGAGCAGCCATACAGAGTATGGAGGATACTACTAATACTACAGTGCTAAAACATTAAAAGTTAAAAGTTTACATGAAATTCTGCATCCATCTTGATTGTCATCACTGAGATCAGAAGTGAATTAGTCTCTAATGGCCCAATTCGGATTTCACAAATTTGCATCAAATATATAATTGATTTCAGTAAGGCTGTTCCTACTTTACGCTCCTAAGACAGTCACATAAGGTGCTTGTGAGTCCCCATTTGCCTCCTGGTCTGAAGGCATTTTCTTCACACAACTCCCAGTGACAGAAGCAGAGAAACAGTAAAAGACAACATTAATTAAGAAGTGTTTTGATACAGACTTGGTCTCCTGTCATTCTACCACTGAATTTTAGAGCTACTTAAAGGAAAGCAAAACATTCAGAAAGAGTATTTTGGGAATATCTGACATGGACTAACATCTCAATTGCTTGAGTGACTACTGAGTTTATTTTTATTATTATTATTACCACTTTAGAGCTACAAGCAACTGTGTTATGTTTGCTACCTTTCTTCAGTCAACACCTCTGTATTATGCCAGTATGAAGCCCATTCATCAAAGCACAATTTCAAATGACTCCTGACCTTCAAAATGAAGGGTTTGCTTCTGCTTTCATTTCAGTTATTTTCACTACAGTGTCTCTGTGTTGCCAGAATCTCACTTCGTTCATCATCTGCACAGGAGTACAAAGCTCACTAACTCCTGACGCAGTATTTAGAATTCAACATCTTTACAGTTGGATGCTTTACCAGAACACTTGCAGTCTTTGTCTAAACACACTTATTATCCAGGTTCTAGTAAAAAGAGAAATAAAAATTTAAAAAAAAAATTAAAAAAAAAAACAAAAAAAAAACAACACAGACCCTTCTTCACCTTTCAAAATCTCTAGAGCAACTGAAAGTGGAAAAGCACTAATCAGACACAACCATTACTTTTAAACAGTGAGCCATCCACTTTCACTCAGAAAACTCTGAGGCAAGGGCACACTCTACCTTTAACTTTGATGTTTCATTTTGATGGTTTCCCCTAAGATGCTCTAAGTTATTGAAATCATACTTGGAGTTGAACAAGTAATGCTAGCAGATATGTGCTGTGACTTCTCTCTTTTGCACTTACTTTCAAGTGACAGATTTTCCTACAGCAAAACGTTTCCTGCAAAGTCCTCAGGAGCCCCACTCAGTCCTCATGAACGCTGGGTCACAGCAGTGTGAGTCTGACAGCTCAACTCTTCTTCACTTGCAAGATACACCACAGCAGCTTTACGAGAGGGCAGATTTTACAAGGATAGCCCAGGGTACACCACAATCTACTGTTGTCCGCCCTGCATGTGACTGATGCATAGAATCAAGCCCATGGCAGCATATTACATATACTTCAAATTTCTTGCTCTCGCCATGCTCGGGCAAAGTTCCTTTATTGAGGACTTACTTTGATAACTTACGTTGGAAACCAGCTTTTCATGCTGTACTCCTATGTAGGTCACAGCGTCAGAATTTGGTGATCAGACAAGACGTCAGGCACAGAAGGCCGATCGCAAATAAATACTATACAATTACATCAAAAAACGTAGCATTGTTGTAAAAGCATAGCAAACAATTATAATGGCATTATTACCAACTTCAGCACATTTCACATGCAACAAAATACTGTAGGGAAAAACCTTGCCTTACAGTGCAAAAACAGACAGCTTTTTAAATCTGTAACTTCTACCTTCTCCATTCAAAAGTGAGTGCCAGTATAAATAATTTTACAAAAGTCATCTAACAAGTCTGGCTTTGCAGCTCCCTTCAACAGAAGGGTACCTCTGTGTCTGTAGCCTCTAATTCAAACAGATTCCTCAGCTCTTTGCATCAGTACATACACACTTTGCATCAGCACATACACACTTTGCATCAGCACATACACACTGCCTCTTCAGTTTATCAAGTTTCAACAGCCCTAGCTAGAAAGCAGCTTTTAAACAAATGACAAATGAAAACATACAACTACTGGTAAGTCAAAACACATAAATCATGCTGCACATTACTATTTTTCATCAAGCCATTGATGCAAAATCTTTTGAAAACACAATGTTTGTTCAAAAACATGACAGTAATTAAAGTTCTTTGAACTCTTTAAAACATGAGGCGACAGACTACACTTCTTTCAGAACAGTAACAAATTGGTTCCTTAACCAGGTCAGTACAGTGGGGTAAGACAGAATGAAAAAAAAAAAAAAAAAAATTCTGAAACCTGTATGTTGATTGCTTTAACTAAATTTCCAACATTGCACTGGGTTGCAAATAGGTAACTTTCACATTAACGAGAGCACATGCTGCATGAGCAGTTATTACACAACCTCTCAGCTCGGTAGGAGCATACCCCACAGCACACTTTAAAGCAATGCTAGGCTTCCAACAACTGAGTAGCTTGAATAGCTACACACAGAACTGCTCAAAAGTTGATACAACAACTAGTAACAAGGTAGATAAAACACAAAGAAAACAACTTGTAATAGGCAGCTCGAAAAAAAGAATTCGTCTCTGCATAAATCACCATAACCACAAAAGTACAGGTCACTCAAGCATAAAAGTAGATATCACTTATGAAGCTTAGCAAGGAACTGCAGAGTAACTTTAGATTTAATTATTGTTAAATATTTAGCTATCATAAGGCTTTCTGTATTGATACATGTTAGCAGAAACTTGCAAATGCTGGGACTCTTTAAAAAATGCATGGCAACTTTTCACCATACATTCGGAAAATAAATGAGACGATAAAACTTCCCTGTGAGCCGAAAGCAACAAGTGTTTACCCAAAGTTGCTAGACGTCTGAAATTCACTAAAAATCATTATTACTGTTTTTAAATGGGACAGGGCATGTTCTACCACTCCATCTTAAAACAGATGGGGTAACAGTACGCAAAGGGAAAGCATGACTGCATATTCAAAGGGTCTGTGGTTCACAGAAGAGATTTCATTGATTTGACATAACTGATGAGCAACCTAAAGAGAATTTTTTTAAAAAAGAACAGAGAAAGACCAGAGAATCGGTGAGCCTGAGAGACAACGATGCCTGTTGGAATAGTTACACACACAGGTCCTTTACTCTCCTGCCTTGTCCTAAAGCATGGCAGTGGGTCAGACCTATGTGTCTGAAGGAACCAACGTGGCTGTGCAGAGATCTGGTCTGTTCTGCATTGGCAACGTGGAGCAACCTTCCCTGTATTTTTGTGAACTACATCCTTGCTGTCTTGAGATTTTCCACATTTATTGTTCCTAACATAAGGTGGTCAGCACGGCACAGTGAACAACTGTGGCTCTATTTCACCTCAAGGAGGGTAAATCTACTGCTTCCAACTTTAAAAAGGAAGCAAGCAAACCGAGGGGCATCTAATTCACTCTACGAACAGCAGAACCTAACAGCAAAGTGCCAGTGGCAAAGCAGAAATCTTTCCTGAGGGCTCAAGCAGTCCAATTTAAGCAGTCCAAGCTCACGCCTTCCCATATAATTTGTCTCGTTTTGTCGTGCTTTCCGATTGGTAAAAGATTATCTGCCTCGGACATTTTTTTTTTTCCATTCAGTCTCAAAGATGCAATAGGTATAAGGTTGTAGGGAAAAGCAGGAAAATAAAATTATAACCAAAACCACCTCCAATACTTTTGCAGGCAGATTGAGATATAACCTGTTGTGGGCATGTTTCAGCAGAAGGAAGAGCTAAGTAACAAGCTGCCTGGGGTCTCGGGCGGCGGAGTGGGGAGTGTATGCATGTGTGGGGAGGTGTCTCTGCTCCATTTCGGCTGCAGCGGAGGCGCCCGGCTGCGCCTCCAAGGGGCGAGCTGCCCGGCCCGGGGATGCGCGGCTGGGCTGGACCTCTCGGAGGGGCACGCCGCTCCCCGGGGCCGCGGCGGGGTCCTGAGAAAGGGCTGGGGGGAGGGAAGGTTAGGACTGCCTTCCCCACCCTCCTCCTCCTCCTCCACCTCCCTCTCGCCCTGTCCCCGCTGGCAGAGGGCAAAGTTATTTCCCTCGCACACGGCGGCAGCGGGGGCAGCAGCCACTGCGGAATCGCTTTCTGCCTCTCTCAGCCCCGCTGCAACTCTCAAGAAGTTTCTGCCGGTGAACGGAACCGGCGCTGAAGCTCGCCCGCGCCCCACCCCCGCTTTTTTTAAATTTTTTTTTTTTTTTAATCTCCCCTTAGTTTGTACATTTATTTATTCAATTCTTTACGCACACACGCCCCGCTGGGAAGCCCCTGGCTGCCACCCGGACCGGCAAAGCCTCTCCGCACCGCGCAGACAATCTGTCAATTCACAGCCCCGTTTCCGCGGGGAGTGCGCGCAACCGAGCGGCGGCGCTTCCCCGGCTCCACTGCCCCCCGCCCCGCTCCGCCCGGCCCCTTACCTGCGATCTCCTGGTAGGGCACGCTGGCCAGGCTGAAGCCCTTGGCGCTGTACGCCTGCCGCACTTCCCCGCAGCTCCGCGCCTTGCCCTCGGTCCCCGCGGCTGCAGGCGGCAGCAACAGCAGCAGCAGCCCCGCCAAGGCGCAGCGCCGCGCAGCAGCTCCCTGCGCTGCCGGCATGGCGCGGCGCGCAAGTCCCGCGCTGCGCGCAAGTCCCGCGCCGCCTCCGCCGCACCGCCGCGCCGCCGCCGCGTCCTCCGGCTGCGGGGGCGGCGGCCCGGGAGCCCCCCGGCCGCCGAGGCAAACTTTTGCGAGGCGGGGGGGAGATGGGCGCGCACACACACACATGCGCGCACGGCGGGGGCAGGAGAGCGGCAGCCTCTTCCCTCGCGGCTCCTTCTCCAAAGGCAAAGCGCTCTCTACGCCCCCTTACCCCCCCCCCCCCAAAAAAAAAAAAAAAAAAAGAAAAAAAAGAAAAGGGAGGGGTAAAAATCTGGCTGTTGATTGTGAGGATTGAAACCGCGGGCGCGTTTTTGCGAGCGGAGTCCCGGGCCAGCGGCAGCACGATCCGCCGCGGAGCTGCGCCTGCCGCCTCTGCGAGGCTGGAGGTGGTGGGAAAAGCAGCCGGCGTGGGGATGGACTGGACAGCGGCTCTGTGCGTGCCTGTGTGTCTGTGTGTGTGTGCATGCGTGTGCCTGTATTTACGGGATCCGGGGAAACCTCTGCTCCGCGCAGCGCTGGAGCAGCCTCCTGAGCCAGGCAGGGAGAAATCCTGGAGACAGACACAGCGAGGGAGAGCCACACACATACACACACACACACTCTCTCTCACACAGAAACGTGCTACACATTGCATCGCCGAAATACAGGAGCAGAAAGCAAATCCTGGCGTGGATCGCTGTTTGCCGGCAGAAGGAAGGAAAAGCACCCACAGCCCCGAAAACTTCCTCCTCACCACGGATCCAACTGCTCCTAGCCCCAAAATTACAAACTACCTGCTAGCGAGAAGTCAAAAAATATAATCTTCAGTAGTATTGCTCTCTGTAATGTCAGATTTGGAGTGGGCCCCATAAATACTTTTTTTTTTCCCATTAATTATTATTTGTTGCACATATAAATACCCAAGCTAAAGTGCTAGAATAAGGATGAATCCAGGGTCTAAAGAAGAGAGAAAGATGTTTCAGTACATCAGACAGAAAAGAATGAAGATGAAGCAAGAAAGGCAGTTCTTGACCCAGGTAATTCATGCCACCCTAGGAGAGGAAAGCAGGAGACAGAATCATAAATTCTCTCCTGCAAATGAGCATCCGCAAAGAACTGAATGGGGGAAGTGAAGAAAATTCCTGCAAGGTGAACTCAGTCTCCACTTAGAGAGTGAGAAAAATATTCTGGTTTTAAGAATTTGATAGTAAAATCCAAAGTTACAATTTAAATGGTTTATTGCAGTACTTTTTATGAGTACTGTAGAGAAGTGTGATATTTTTTCAAAAGTATACAAAGATGACAGGCTCACAATGAAGAGAAGGCCAGCAGAAGAGATAAAAGACCATCAACTTGAAGACTCACTTATCAGTGAGGAGCCATAGAGCAATATCATGACACTATCATAATTCAAAATGCATTCAAATTAGACCAAAATTATTAGGTGCCAATACTGCTGCAGTGTCACATTAACTGCAGTGTTAGTCTTGGTTCTAGGCAAGTGTAGGGAGCCTAGTCCCACCTGACACTGTACATTCCCCTCACCTCCCTTACCATTTTCCATCTCCCACATTGTCACTCCTTCTTCTTCTCTCCCCTTTTCCCCACCAAGGGTGTGATGATGCTCTGACACTGCTTGTGTACACAGCGCAGAAACCTAAACAAAAGTTGTGTGTGCAGCCCTTGTCCTCACTCTTCCTAACAAAGTTCCTGCATGTGCAGGGCCAACTGGGAGGGCAGGAAGGCCTGGGTGAGCAAACTGGTCAGAAAGATGGTGTCAGCACCTGTCCTTACCACTTCCCTTTAAGGTGAGATGTCTCTAGGGCACAGGTGCCAGACCCCAGTGACATCAAGTTGGAAGGCAAAGCTGTGGCAGCAAGATTAGCAAAAGAGATTTCCTTCCTTTCTTGCAGTCCACAAGCCATTTGAATCTCCATGGACTTCCTCGCTAGTCTGCTCTGGCATGACCCCACCTGGAGTCCTGCAACCAGCTCTGGAGGTCTCAGCACAGGAAAGACGTGGACCTGTTGGAGACGGCCCAGGGAAGGGCCACCAAGATGACCAGAGGGCTGGAACCTCTCTCCTGTGAGGACAGGCTGAGAGAGTTGGGGTTGTTCAGTTTGGAGAAGAGAAGGCTGCAGGGAGACCTCATTTCAGTACTTAATAGGGCCTGTAAGAAAGGTGGGGACTGACTTTTTAGCAGGGCCTGTTGTGATAGGACAAGGGGTCATGCTTTTAAACTAAAGAAAGGGAGATTCAGACTAGACATGAGGAAAAAAAAAATTACAATGAGGGTGAAACACTAGCGCAGGTCGCCCAGAGAGGTGGTAGATACCCCATCCCTGGAGACATTCCAGGCCAGGCTGGATGGGGCTCTGAGCAACCTGATCTAGTTGAAGATGTCCCTGCTCGTTGCAGAAGGTTGGACTAAATGATATTTGAAGGCCCCTTCCAACCCAAACTACTATATGATTCTATGACTTGCTAGCTTGAAGAGTTTATTTATATACCTTAATCCTTGCTAGCGCTTGTTTTGCAGGAGTGAGGGGGGTTGGTGGATAGGTGTCATAGCAGTGTCAAGTGAAATCACCCAGCCTCATCTCCTGGAGGACAGGATGGAAGTCACTGCTTTAGCAACCCCCAAATAATAAGCTTTTAGTACAGGTTAATGACCCCATATCAATGAAAAGTTAGAAAAGGTTTGCATATTTACTGTATGGAAAGATTTTGACACACCTGTCTGTACAGTCTCACTGTATGTAAGATATATACAGTTCACCCCAAGATAGGGTCAGGAAGGTATTACAAATGTTACAAATCCCTTGTTTCTTCTGGATTGCTCCAACTTTCCTCTACATTGTGGTCAACGTAGAGAATTAGTTTACCACATGTCAAGCATGACAGACTCCCCCACAATATAATCTTATTCAACATTTCTTCAACCCACAGGAAAGTTACTTGACACAAATTCAAAGATGCAAATGAGAAAATCAGCAAACTGGTTTGAAGTAAAGAAATGATTGTAAAATAGCAAAAGAGATTCTATGATTAAGTCAGGAGTACACCTACATTATTGTTTTTTAAGAAAATTGTAAATTTGCTAGGAAAAATGAGGCTTATTCACCCCTGCACTTTTTGCAAATACTAGTTGAATTCAGGTAATCGATAATATGTTAGCACTTTTATATAAGGTGATGACAGCATGACACAACCTTCATACAACTTAGGAAACCTACTATGGGAAAATCAGGCTCATTTCCACCCTTGAAACCTGTCTGGGACATAAATGGCCTCAACAGCCGGTTGCTTTGTAGTCCTGCATGTTGAAGGAACAACTTACTCTCCCAAGAGCTCACATTTAAACATAGATATTTCTACTGCTACAACAAATCTCCTACTCATCACATGGGAGAGTCGTTGCATGTTCTCAGTGCACACATAATTAATTTTGAACGAAGTGGAAGAGCTCCAAAGAAAGCCTAGCTTGGAACGTGCTCTAAGCTGGTGGCTTTAGCAGTCCCTTAGAGGCATAACTCCTTCTGCCAGGCACATGAGAGGCACAGGCTAAAAGCTCTCCTGTTTTAGGGCCCACACTATTAGGTCACTTGAATTGGTCACACCTTACCCATCGTTTTTCAGCTCTACCTTATAAAAAAACCATGTAACTAGTGTGTTTTGCAACTAGTGAAAATACCTCTTTAATTTGTTCTTTCAGAAGGAGGCACAAGAGACCACTGGTTGCTGAATTAGAAACAATTTTATATATATAAGATGGTGAGTAAAGTCCTTCTTCCTCCTTGATTTAATGATTAGTGTCTTCCAGGTTAAAGAGTTCTCTGGCAGAGATGGACTCGATTCTGAGTTGCCGCTTATTGGTGAGTGCTCAAACCTCTAAGTTGTTGGATAAAAGGCTGGCTTTTCCTACATCAGTTTTAGGAAACAACACATTCAATTAATTTGCATAAGTACCAAAATGAAACATTCATTTTAGTTAAATGGAACATTTTAATCACTGGGGAATGTTTTTGCTTCTTTTGCATTTCTGTGGAAAGAAATAATAGCACTTAAAATTATATTTTTAATATTTTTGCTTGCTTGGCAGTCAGACTGAAAATCAATCATTTAGCCTCTTGGAGAGTCCCCTCTACCAAATACATTAATGTAGTAACATAGATGATTGCTTAGAATGAAGATTTTGCAATGCATCTACTGGCGAAATTTACCACAAGCAGGCACTTTTTTTTTCCAAGTTATTCCAAATAGAAGGTGTTCATTCATATCAAGTTCTACTGATTGATTTTTTCACAAGCTTTTTTTCCTACAGTTGTGCCAAAAATGTGGAAGACAAATTATTTTCAACCTTTGTTTCTAAATTCTTTTATAAAAATGGATAATCATTCACACCCCATCATAATGAAAAACATCTATGCAAAGTGGAGCAGCAGACAGTGTTAATTCCTCCAAGCACCGCAACACTTTGCCCCACATGGCTGAGACAGTTTTATGGTGTACAGTGAAGGAGCTATGGAATCTTTAAACAATAAGGACAAAAATACATATTGAATTGCTGCATCATTTGCCAAGCAGCCATCATATTGAGCTCTGAACTATTCAAGGACATGGTGGAAAAACATATTATTATGGATGTTAAACATTATAGAATGTAGTACAGAGGAGTGAAATTGAGGTTTTACAAGAGAGTTTTGCTCATTTTTTTAATCTTTTTGAGTTATTTCACTTTAGAAACAGGATAAATGATGTTATGTTGAAATATACACTGATTTATTATCAGGTGTTATAAAAAAACTCTCATTGATGTCACGAGTATTAAGAGGACTGCACAGACAAAAACATCTTTTACCTGACTTGACAATAAAGCTTCGGCAAATGTCAAAACACTCTATAACTCAACCTCACAAAAAAACCACAAACAAACAAACAAACAAACAAAAAACCCCAGCTGATTTCTAGATTCACCATGAAATCTACGTGCTCTGTATATTTGCATCTTTCACAGAATGGATTTCTAGCAAGAAGGTTTAATGGGCAGTAATTGGTGAGTTTCTTAGATGTCAAGTAGAATTGTTGTTGCTGAAGTGGCTCTGATGTTTTTCTGATAGCTTCTGTGCAATTAGCCCCTGTCAGCACTACCAGGCCCTGAAGCACTGCAGAAGCTGTGACTCTGTCTGGGGGGGTTGACAGGATCCTGGCTTCATCTTAGGGGGAGATCCATCCTCACACAGGTTTCCAGCATGTTTTTTCAGAGTGCAGAACACATTCTTGATACTGAGGACCTAGTCACCCACACTCCAGGCTGTACACTCCAACAGGGAAATGCTTGTTTTTCTGTAAAACTGTGTGGACAAATATGAAGAAATTACATGAAGACAGTGTTCTTATTCTAGGTCTGCAGTGGCTACTCGAGGTGAACATTGTTCTTTAAAAACCTGGAAATCTTTAATTGTGTGATGGTGAGGTAACATTCTGAATGAAATTGAGCTAAAGGTTTGTCTCAATAATACTTTCCAAAGACCAGTTCAATGAAGGCATATGTTGCAGCATCAAAAGGTCCCTTTTAACTGGTTTTTCATGTTGTGTCCAGAGCCTTCATAGAAAAACTTCCTCCATACAGCACAAATTGCTCTTCCTTAACACTCTATGCTAGAAGGGGAAACATTTTTTTTTTCTTTGCACTGTATGGTATTTGCTGCAAAATTAATGCAAAGCCCAGTTCTCTCCAAAAAGTAAGTTCTAGAGGCACAGGTGTGAAGAACTCATCTTGCTCTTGAAGTTGCGCTCAAAAATAGAATTGTCAACACAGCTGCTAGATAAGTCCTCTTAGAAAAGGTTTTCAGACTCATGGCCAAGAAAACAGACCTGCTAAATATACAGAATAATGAAATACAACTAGTTTTCTTTCCTCTGAAAATTTTCAGAGACAGAAGGTAAAAAAATGATCTAAGATTCCATATGCTCTGTTACACATAATATAGTAGGCTTAAACTCCCATAAAAAAGGTTTATAAGTGGTAATCAGTGATATGATATTAATTATAAACAGTAATGGTTGCTCTTGAAATCTGCAGACTGTGCTATTTTGGGCAAAAAGCAACATTTTATTTTAGCTGTTCATTTTATGAAACCTTTTGTGAACAAATGGTCCAAGTTTATGCATAGCAACTGAATGGGTAAGTCAAAATGCCTGTGTAAGTCAAAATGCAATGACAGTACATGAAGACTGGACCACTGCTCTTTTTAGGTGAGGATTACAGCCAACAATCCAGAGCTGTTGTTCATAATAACAATTTTTTTTTTAAACTGTATTTTTTCTATTTATTTATTTAAGGTAGTATCATTAAATCTGCCCATTTTTAATAAAAACAATGGACCACAGTGGCATTTTATTTTAAATAAAGTGCCTACAGTTTATATTTCCTTAGCAAATGCCAGTTCTGAAAAAAAAGAGGAAAAAATAAACTATTTTTAAGATCATAACTTTTATCAGTGAAAGCATCGGACTGAACTGCATGTATAGAGATGAATTCTGTTCTCATGCTCAATTTAACTGATGTCCAAAACATTTTTAAAGCTTGAATAAATGTTGGCAAAGTTCCAAAATCTGACTATTTATATGCTGTCAGTTACACTGACCAAGGAATAGCATTCTAAATACGACGGACTGCTTCTTTTGTGCCGTTGTGATGCTTTCCTTCTAAGCGACTAGTCTCCAGTTCAGACAGGATTTTGATGTTTGTACTAGATCTTTCAAGAGCAAATGCCATTTTTGTAAGAACAAATATATTCAAGTTCAGGTTCATTTTCAAAAATATACTTTTACAAATCTGCTCCTCTCCAGTTAATCCATGGATAAGATCGAACATCTGTTCTGATTCTTAACTGTACAAGAAGATTACTTTAAGGATTCCTAAAAATGGCTAAGCATCTTTTTATCCTTGTTCTCTTGCACCATCTTGCTATCATGAGAAAGTAATAATTAAAACAAAAAAGCACTTGATATGCAAAGTTAAAGAAAAATGTTAATTTCCAAATAGCACCCAGACTGTAGATTAATATTATTGAGATACATTAATTACTTTTAAACATGCATATGTAAGATGCCAAACTACGGGATATATTGTAGCAATATTGTAGAGTTGAAAATATTCAATTTGCAGTTGATTATCACTAGAAAAAATAGCTTTATTTAGGTCATAGGCCTGAGTAATGCAAAGGCCAACAGGTGTCCATTGATGACAATTTTCATTCATAGATTATCGGTTTCCAGTATCAAATGTTTTTTCCAATCAGGTGAAAGTTGAGGAAATGTCATGCAACAGACAGAATATGGATATTATTTTTTGATAGAAAAGTACAGTCTATTATATGCATTAAAGCTGTGAATGTAAGGTTTATAGTTTTAAAATTACAATTTCCAAGCAGTGTGTTTAAAAATATATGATATGTTCTCTGACAAAGATCAAAGGGCTTAATATATTTTGTAAATTACAGCTATAATGATTCCATTTGCAAAAGATGTAATTTACTGGTCTATTTTCATAATGAATAGGAGTCTAACAAACCACACAAGCTTATACATTCAGTGAAAATACAGAATACCTTAGACTTGACTTGGAATATGCATTATGATAATAGTTGAGATTTTATTGGAGAGTAAATTTTCTTTTCACTTCTTGGCATGCTCACCTTGTCAGCTTTTCTTAGGTGTTTTAGTCTTCCAAAACAAAATATCTTTTAGGAATATCAGCAAACAAAGTGCAGGAGGAGATTGCAATGAGGCATTTATTCCTGTGCACACAGACGTGTAGTGGAGGGTGGTGAGAGAGGAAAAGCCAGGTTCTTAGGTAAAGATAGACAAAAAATCTCCAGTGAGATATTACCGGAAAATACACCTCAGGCACAGTTATATAATTTCACTTTTCGTGGGACTTTTAATAGAATAGTGTTATGGCCTTCTTGTCATGGGGTGTATGTGGCATACCTAATAATTAAAATAGAATATTATATGGAGTGTAAAAGAATTGATATTTTTTTCTGTTTCCCATGGATGTTTAATACAGATTCACATGGGTTCATGGTGAGATTAGACAAGCTCATGGAAATTACCTGAGAATGGCTAAACAGACAAAGTCAAATTCTGGCTCAAGTATAAGTTGAGCAACCAGTTGCTCAAGGTGACGGATTATGTCTGTAAATTTGTCCTTTTCTGTACTTTCCATCTGCACATGCTTTGGGCCACCATTGGCGAAAGAACAGCCTGCTAGGTCTACCCTTTGCTCAAAAACAGTATGGCCATTTGTATGTCATGTTCTTAATTTGGATTTGATCCTGTGTACCTAGAACGGGAGATGATAACCTAAATATAAAGTAAATGCTTATCTCTTTGGGTCTGAAAAAACATACTTGTTTCTAAAGTGCATTCAGTGCATTCAAACCTCCATCAGGAAGCTGTGCAGTCCCCCCCTAATAAATGTGCATGCCTTGTAAATTCCTCATAAACCTCCAGTTTACCAACTACACCCTGGAATTCTTATAGATATTGTCAAAACCTGACTTTTTTCCACTTCCCACAGGCAGGGCAGTTCACAAGAATTGCCATATTCTACAAGATCACTGGCTAGACAAATACAGTATCGTCCTTCTAAAAGTATGTTCTGCTTTACAGGAAAGTACAGTCCCTCCCTCCCACCCTTCCCTTCCAGTAAGTCTCCCTGACTTGCTGCTGAGTGGCATTCTATGGGAGGGAAATTTTTTCAGTCCCAGCAGTAGTTTCTACTTTGATTCAACACAGCTCATGTCCATCTGACCTTTAAATGGTAAAAAATGCTAGGATTTTATTAATATCAATGTAAAAGTCTAAGTTTCAGGGTTTTTTTGTTTTGTTTTGTTTTGTTTTTAATCCTCAAGACACTGAATTCCACACATTTAACTGAATAAAGGGATCATGCCTCCTAGGGAGAAAAAAGCTCACAGGACCTCTCTTCTGTATTTACCTGCCTACTGTTCAGATAAATACCTGCTTGCTACAGTCTTATGTTCACGTTTAGCAAGCTGGAAATCCAAGCTTAAGAAAACAAAAAAAGACTTTTTTCATTAGAAGTTTACCTCACTTTCTTCAGGACACTTTTTGCAGATATTCTGAAAGAAAAGACTGTATTCTTTTAGCCGTACTCATGTTTAGGGAGTTCTGTTGATTTACAATTTTGATACAGAAAAATCAGATATGGGTATTGATCTGTCCTTGTTCAATTTGTTGGTTAATTTAGTAGCAGCTACCTTTTCCTGTACTGCTTCAGTACTGCTTTGTAGTTCGCAGCATTACCTTTAACTCTTCTGTGAAAGCTGAGTGTCATAATCAGCATCCCTCCAATCTTCAGAGAGTAGCTGGTTTCAATTGTAAAATGTATAGCTGTTAAGTAGCTCGGATGCTCTATTTTTATTTCCAGGTTCACAGGTTTTAGGAAAACGTCAATTTCTTTGGAGATTATTTTCATTATTCCCACATGAACCCTTCATTGAGATGCTTCAGTGTACCCTCCTTTGATACTTTTTATCTGTGTCAGCAGAATTATCAGTAGTGTAATAGTATAATAATTTTTTTTTTTTTTTTTTTTTTCCCAAAGCTCAGAGTCTTAATGTTAGAATATAAATAGGGCTATGAATGGGAAGGGCAGGAGTTAATTTGCAGAAAGCAAGAAAAAAATAGGCAGGACACTTTCTTTTCTCACTACAGGTACTTCTTTGCAGTTTCCTGTGCAGCGACTCTAGTACAAAATTGTGACCCTTAAAAATAAAGCAATTCCAAAGCAAATAAATCACAGTAGAACACCTGTGGGGACCCAGCAGATAAAGGTGTGCATATTTGTATAGGACCCAGCAGTCTACTTGCTCCTTACACGTGGCTTGTTCCCCAGTGACACCTATGGAGCATATTGACCCCATGGCCAGTGGCCAGCTGCCTCCACGCAGCCTTTGAAAGACCATTTGCCTAATCTGACAAGCTGCAGATGACTTCCTAAAACACTTCTGCTGCCTGATGAAGTCTTGTGGTGATGTCTTTGAAAAAAGAGCAGGCTTGTGCCTTCCCTAGAAAAGAGAAGGTGCTGAGGTAAAAGAGAGCCTGGGAATCAGTGTCTGGGAAGTCACTTTCAGCCTCAAATCTTTGAAGATAATTTTCTCTGCAGAGTCAGAATATCAAGTCAGATATCAGTTCCTTTAGAATAAACAGAAGAAATGTAAAAGCCATTTTTCTATGTTATCTGTGATTCCAGTGGGAGTTTTGTATACCAAGATCGCTGAATATGCAGAAGGTAATTTATAAGCCTATTTGTACTGTTCTCTGTGATTGTAAAAAAAAAAAAAAACCAACAACTTGGAACTCTTACACATCAGTATCGCTATTATCAGTAGTGGTAGGACCAGATGACATTCTGAGATCCCTTTTAACATAAATTATTCTATGACTCTGTGACCTCAATGTGATATGCCGATTTTTGTGTGAGAAATAAAGTTATGCAAAAAAAAAAAAAAAAAAAAAAAAGAAACAAAACACTCTGAAAAACACTTGGCACCAAGCTCCCATCTTTCATCTTTCTTTGTTGTTCCATAAGACAGATCTCAGTTATAAGAGTCATGAGCATGACTCTATTGACAGCAATGATTCCTTTCTTGCTGCTTGTCGAAGTGGAGCAATGAAGCTGGCATTGGAGGACTGAAGCTTGGACGTACTTCTTTGAGGCTGTGCAGAGCAACAGCTTTGCAATGTCTATGCCTAGGATGCAATCTTCTGTGTTCCTTTCTTCTTGGACATTTTAATTGGCTCCCATTGTCTTTCAGTGGATATGTAGTGGTTGGACTCATCTCAGCTGCAGAATAAGCATTAGCTCATATCCTTTCGATGTTTCTTTAATTATAATAGCACATTCTTCTGTCTAGCTAAAATGGCTTCCTGCTGCTTGTTTTCAAGCTAAAACATGTATAAATCCTATCACAATCAATATTTACAAAATACACATCTGACAAAACTCGCAATTCTTAGCATGCCTTTGCAGACCTTCTTAAAAACCACAGGTGTCTTAATTTCAATTTCAGTGAGCCTTGGTGTCTTAGCACATACACTATGCAGATCCTTTTGTAAATCTAATTTCCTTTTCTTCCAGAGAAGAGCAAGAAAACAGTCTTCTGATGCTTTCCCTACATTATGTACTTATTTTATAATGCAAAGCTCAAAAAAAAAATAAGCAAAGCTCTTCTGAAAACCATGAGTTCAACAAAGAGAAATGTATTAAATTACTCTGATCTCAGTCGAACGATTGCAATTTATTTCTTCACACATACTGTCCCTGCTTGTAGCTTACTATATGTATGCAGATTGCATATGTTTCAATGGGTATGCTAAATGTTGTATAGTTGTCTAGCCATGTGCAGTAGACTGCATTTAGACACGTGCAGTCCATCCACGTGCAAAGTTCTTTCATCTGGAATTCAGGTTAAATTTACTGGAGTCTTATGACTCTAGCTGCTGAAAAAATCCAGATCAATAGCCAGAAGAATCAACTCAGGTCACGCAAAAACATATTGCCAAACAATAGATAGTAACAACTAGAACACCTGACAGATATAGAATGGACTGATGCACCTTAGATATCTAACCAGACTGGAGAATAAAATATGTGAAGAAAAAAATGAAAGAATACCCCCCAAAATTCCTTGCTATTTCTAGAATTTGTACATATCTTTTAATAAAAAGTCTTTGCACTCTTTCAGATTATTTAAAATTAGTGTTGCAAATCAGCCCAAAAGAGCTTCAAGGAGCCCCTGAAGTTGTATTTGTCCATGTCCTAGTGATTCCTCTCTGTGCATCCACCCAAGGGCTTAATCTGCATACAAGCTAAAAGCTTCAGACAATTTTGTCAGAGAAGTTTGGGTCAGAGCTTTGCTAC
Organism: Streptopelia decaocto; assembly: GCF_964273445.1. Classification (NCBI taxonomy): domain Eukaryota; kingdom Metazoa; phylum Chordata; class Aves; order Columbiformes; family Columbidae; genus Streptopelia; species Streptopelia decaocto. The sequence continues at coordinate 159,627,087 of NC_138663.1, forward strand.
ATCGTATCTGTAATCTACAAGTCTGAACATCACTTGAATACTAAACCACACACATCACGAATGCAAGGATTAAGCAGGAGATTCAATAATTCAAGTCTTAACGCAGGGGACATGTAATGTACATGCAAATATTTAGCTGAAGAGCACATTTCCATACCCCAGATGCAATACATGCATCACATGATCCTCTCATTTTTGTCAGTTTGTAATAAAGTTACACCGGCACTCTGAAACACAGTGTGATTACTGGAGTGGAAGAGAGCAGGATGAATATCGTGCAGTGCAGGTTTTCTGCTGCAGTGGTTAAGAAAAATCTCACCCACTAACTGCATTGTCATCTTGAATTCAGCTCTGAAATACATTCAGAAAGCTTCTAGCTCTCATAAAAATGGCAGATCATCTGAATTTGAAAACCTCAACTTACTTCAGAGTATATGTGGAAGTAAACACTGGTAAATGAAAAAAGACATCTGCTTTGCACTTGCAGAGATAGTGCAAGGTTTTTGAACATAAATGTAGGATACCATTTTAATGATAATTAATTAAAATATATTAAATGCTACAAGTAGGCATATAAGTGTCTTTTAAAAAGCTATGCTCATCCCCAAGAAGTTTATGCTCAAGTTGCTAGCTCAAATGTATCAATATTAAATTGTTTTTGAAAAGAATGACAGTTTATCATGAATTTATGGGGTAGCAGACATATTTGTCATACTTTCACCCTATTTGATCAAGAAATTAAAAAAATATTGTGTCTGTTCCCTGACCCTCAAGAGCAATGGTGCCATTCCTTGATTTGAAAGGAAATTGGAATGATAAACTTACTTCTTTAAAATGACGCTTTAGGTTTAGAGTTTTCAAACGTGTATTCTATATATGATGTACATATATTTTGGATTATGACCCGAGTTTAGGCAGTTGTTACATAGAGAGATTTATTACTAAATTTATGGCCAACAAAAAAGCCAAACTTGAGACAAATACCCTTTTTCTTTCCCTGAAGATCCTTGACAGTTGTATGCAACTTCTATAAATAGAAACACAATAGTAACTCAAAATCTCATTTATCACATTTAATACTTGGAGGTTTTTTTGTTTTGTTTTGTTGTTGTTGTTGTTGTTCAGGTTTGGGTTTTTTCCTTCAAGCTTTACAATAAATGAGGATGGAAAAGAGAAAATTTTTACTTTAGAACCTTACTTAACATAAGGGAATTGGATTGTGGTTTTATAAAGAGGTGATATGCTGTAACATTCAGAATAACAATAATTTTATCTATACTGGAAAGCAAAACAAAGATGTGATCCTTTTGCTAAATGAAAATATCTGATCACTTTCTAGAAATGCTTTACATTATTTGGTTACCTGAAAGGTTAAATTATAATGTGGAATGATGCAAACTTCAAATTAGTGTGTATAAATGATTTGTCTACCAAATAATCACAGAGTAAGAGACATAAGAAATAGATCTAGCAAATAAAAGTAAAGTTTAAGAAACGTACCTGAGAGGAACTTCTTCAGTGTTTTTGTCCTTGACAATGTTTATTAATAACCGGCTGCTCACTTCTGCTGGGTTGTGTTGCATGTAAAGAAGATAACAGTCTAAGGTCTTGACAGGAAATAATCACCAGATTTTATCAATAGATGTTTGGTCCCTACCTATATTTCTTCATTGTATCTGCAACTTTATTGATTACATTTCTCTGTTTTTTGCAGAGTCCATGATCAAAGATACAGCTGACAAAGGTGGCCAGTGTTAATCAGACCCTTCCTCTCCTGACAGTGATCACCGCAATAATATTCTCAATTTAAAATAACCATCAGACCTGTACCAGGGACATATTTATGGAGGCATTAGTTAAGCAATAGGCAATGTGTTCTGAACCTAGAAAATCTTGGCCAAAGTATTAGCACCTCAGAATTTTACAAGATAGTTACTTTCCAAAGGAAATAGAATATTTAAGCTCAACAGGGGAGGATGATGTTTACAAAGTCTCTAAATAGAAAGAGAGCTTAAAAGATAGTTAACAAAACATTAGTGACCTATTCAGTGACCCCATATATTTCTGCTTTACCTTATCTGTTTAGCCACTAAATACATCTTAATTTCCAAAAGGGCAAATCCAGAATGTGATTGTAGTTGATGAGTGAAGCCAGACATTTTCAGCTAAAAGATCCCACAAAACAGAAAACTGAAAAATATTTCAACCTGTGAAGCCCCCAGCATCAGTTATCCCATCTGCTATTTTGGGAAGGAAAAGACTGCATGTAATATATGTGGAACTAATATTCCTCTGAGAGGCCACCCCTCATCATATTAGTGTTTCTTCCTTTCAGATTTTCCTATACACAATATTCTGTGAATGTCACAAACCGCAAGGTACAGAGCATACCTATACAAATGGCATCCATATCAACTTAAAGAAAACAAAGCTAGCTGCTCTTTTTAAGAAGAAATAACCCTTATAAAACGAACTGGTCTGAATTCACTCAAGACGCTTCTCACTAAGGAGTATGCTGAGGGAGTGAAATGTTGGCGGGACAATAACAATATTCATTTTAATATAACAATTGAAAATATGTAGAATTAATAGTCACAGCAAGCAATCAAAACTTTGGATAACAGGAGGAAAATAGGAAAAAGAATATTTGTTCCACAACAATAATACTGAACAGGATGAATAAATATTTTCATTCACTAGAGCTTGAGAGAAAACAAGGAAGGAAATAATCTTCTTTGAAAAAAATGCTTAAAGTAGGTGTTCTTTTGAATCAACTTTTAACATCCTTGCAATAGAAATGTTCCTCTAACACATTCATTGCTAGAATATGTTTTATCATCTCAATCTGTCTGTGAACTCTGAGCAAAAACATTCTGTGGGTGGTAGAATAATGCCATTTGAGTCACAGCATAATTCTCCAGATGCTCGAAAAGGACAGAGTTTTACTGACAAATATTTACCTATTTAAAGAAACCAACAAAAATACATTCTATTGAATCATCTCAATTTTATTACTTAGCTGAGACAGTTTAATGTACTGAATCCCAGCTTACAAAGCATTTAGAATTCCAGCACAGGAACAAATCTCAAAGATTACATCCCATCTCTGTGATACAGGACATACAGCATGCAAATTTTACAGTGGCTTTACTCTTTCTGCTTTCACCACTGTTCAAATGTCTTCTAAGTTGCCCTGAAAAAGAGCAGAAAGTAGGAAAATAATACAATTGTAAAAGCACAAAGTAACATTCCTTTTTGCAGGAAAATCATTCCTTATCCTTCATTTAAACAGAAACCACACTTGCTGTGCTATGCCTTCTCTCCTGCACCTATTACTTTTATTGAACTGGAAAAAAACAAACCCTAAGACATAATGTCTAAAGGAAAAGGAAATATACTTGAAGTATGTTAACATAAGTTTTAAGACCCCTTTTCATAAAATGAATAGACTGCCAAACTGCAATTTTTAGATATCGGTAACAACTTTTGCATTTTCTAACCATTCAGTGTAATTATTAAAATGCTTGATCCAGTCATTTACAAACATATATTATGCAGTGAATCAGTCATTGGGAATAAATTACTCTGGCTGGAACACTATCTGCAATTCTGGTATTCACCCATCAGGTTACCTAAAGAATCATTAAAGGACTGGGGAGGACACACACACAAAAACATCTCTCATAATAAGAGACTTAAGAAGCTCCATTTCTTCAGTTTACCTAAGAGAAACTTAAGAGAGTGTTGGATTACAGTGTACCTACCCCCATATAGGAAAAGATTTCAGACCAGTTACTTGAAGAGACAAAGACATTACAAGGTTTGATGCTAGGGAACTGAAGTTGGATAAATCTAAAACACAGAACATAGATTTTTCTTTTACAACAAGGATATTTATTCCTCAGAATCTTACAGTAGGAGGTAGTTAATTGCTTATCATTTGAAAAACTTTGCATTACTTCTGTATATTTAAAAATATAATGGAAGTTATAGACTGGATATAGATATTATTAGGTGGGATTTTATGCAATTATGAAGTTAACTTGGGGTCGAGATGTTGGTATTTAAATGTGTATCATATTTTTAAGCATTCATTTGTATGTAACTGAGCTGTGCCAGAAACTATCAGTAAACCCAGTAGTCCTTCTCACACGCATAAAACATAATTCATCATATACATATGGAAATGGTCTCAAGTTGCACCAGGGAGGTTTAGATTGGATGTTAGGAAAAACTTATCCACCAAAAGGTTTATCAAACATTGGAAGAGGCTGCCCAGGGAAGTGGTTGAGGCACCATTCCTAGAGGTGTTTAAAAGTCATGTAGATGTGGTGCTTAGGGACACGTTTTAGTGGTGAACAGTGTTAGGTTAATGGTTGGACTCAATTATCTTAAAGGTCTTTTCCAACCTAGATGATTCTGTGACTCTATGACTGTCCAGGCTGAATGTAAACCCATTCTCTCTCCCTGATGCATCTACCACCTGGCAGTGAGGTCTTCTGGTGTGCTCACAGTGAGCAGCTGGGAGCATCAGTAAGTGGAAAGATGACACCATCAGCAGAAGGCTCTCAATTTTTTATTTTTACCTGCTTAATTCAGCATGATGCAAAGTGATCATTATTAAAAACCAAAACAAAACAAAACAAAACAAAGAGAAAAAACAGAGAAAGAAAGAAAGAAAGAAAGAAAGAAAGAAAGAAAGAAAGAAAGAAAGAAAGAAAGAAAGAAAGAAAGAAAGAAAGAAAGAAAGAAAGAAAGAAAGAAAGAAAAAGAAAGAAAGAAAGAAAGAAAGAAGAGAAATCAATGTCCTTTGTCATACTTTTGTCTGGAAGACAGAGCATGGTTTACTGTGGGAGTTGTCCCACTTCTTAGTGTCTTTTAGAAGGAGTAATTTTTATCTTTGTCATATTGTGTATACTTTGGAGGACTTGGACAAACTCTGCTAGATGTGGCTTTCTAGATACTAAAATCTTTCTAAGTGTCTCTTCTTCATCCTTTCTGAGGGTGTAATTGTACAGCTCACTCCACCTCAATCTCTGAAGATCACCAGAGAAAGTTTTCATTACTTCCACCTCATTTGCTCTCATGCTCTTTCCACTCTGTGAGTCACCAGCACAATTTGCTCTACCCACTGATGTCCTTCTCCGGTTCCATAACATCACAAACCAAATGTGAAACGACCCAAGCTTCGACTGCGCTTCAGGAAAAGTGATGGTGGCAACCCAACGATGCAGGAGGGAGGAAAAGGGCTATTAAGATAGTGGAGGGTGGGGCTGCATCCCGTTTTTCTATCTGGGAAACACTGGATGAAAATATGGGGACATGTTTACACCCCACTGCAGAGAATTCTTCATGATTTATGTAGGCTGAATTTCCACATGTAGCCGGCAAGCAGCCCCTTCTCCTTTTTTGTCTCCAAACGCCAAGCAGAAGGAAAACATGACAGGCAGTAGCCGTTATAATGAGAGAAAGGATAATTCCTCTTCCCACCCAAAGCTCAGTAGCACATTACCCTCTCCTGCCCTGGGTGGCCTGGTGAAGGGAGCATGCTGACATGGATGTCCTACCTCCCTAACCTGTTCCCACAGGCCAGCATCTGGCCCTGCTGTAACTTCAGCAGCTGCATCTTGTGCAATCAGATTGTATTCAAGTGTCACATATTCATGTACTAACCTCTACAGGGTTAAAGATAATAGGTTAAAAGAGCAAGTACTTATACTTTATAAGACAGATATTATTAGATGAATCAGTTAATGGAACATAGTTTTACAGAGATCCAGTAGCTGAACAGACGTGATAATCAGTGTATTTTAAAAAAATATAGGAAAGATCTTTTAGAGTGACCAATAATGTTAAATCAGAGAACTTCCACTCCTACTCCTCATTATCCTAAACAAAACCACTTCCCATTCATCTGCAAAGAAGAAACAGAATCGAACCCACCTAGTACACCTCAGATTCTCTGCTTTTTGAGACCACACTTCTTTCAGATATTGTTCCATATTCTTTCAGACTGGGATTTCTTTATCCTGTTTCTTACCATTTGGAGTTCAAATATGTGGCCAGCACAACAAAAACAACAAAGAGACTATTCAGTTACCTGATCCAGTCTGACATGGTAAAATTTTAACTCAGCCATTACTATGTTTCCATCAGTAATAAAAAGATAACACAAAAAGAAAACAACTGGTCAGTACATAATGTAAAAATACATCAGTAGCTTATGACAACATACAGAAGCAAACCCTTGAGAGAAACACCAGTAACTCATTCTTGCCATAAAAGAACAATATTTCAAATCAATATACTTTATAACCATGCAACTTGTTATCCTTGACTGTATTGTGAGGTTGTAAAGACTGTCACTTGTTGACATAAAACACATTGTGGATTCAGTTAAACAGACTAGAGGGATTTAAAAGATATAACCAGAACACTTTGAAATATGTCCTTTTACTAGCAGTTTGGACTTGATTTAGTAAACGGAGAGACAGAATATTAATCGAACAACACTAAAAAATATGAGCTGACCTTAATAAAAATAAGTAGATGAAGTTATAAATTAGTTTAATTAACAGAAATTTAATAGTAGCTGTTTCAGATAATTTGCCATGCTGACCATTCAAGCTTATTTCACTAATGGTGAGGGAGTATATAAAAAAAAGATGCAGTATAGCACAAGAGTTTAGTATAATTTCATAATTCTCTCCAAACCCCTTTAGCAAATTGCATATCTTCAGATGAAATTCCGTTTTGCATTCACACAACAGCATTCAAACAGCACAGAAACTTTGAGGTTATCGGTGACCTACTTGCATAACGCAAATTCTGTAAAAATACACAGGATCTCTAGTGAGTAAAACCAAGGACTTGACTTTTCATTGGTACATGTAGGAAATCTGGGAACACAGAGCTATGTTTTTAACGCTTATAATTCAAGCATACGTTATTAAATCCTTATTAAATCATCTCATTATACCAAGTAAAGCCTCTCAAACTTTGTAAATCAAATACCCTGATGATTTTGCTCTAAAGCTCAAGGTTCTCTCTGGCTGCCAAACTTGCAGCCACCTCAGCGTAAACCAAGTTGCAAGGAATAACTTGTCAACAGCAGTTGGCAACATGGTTTCTGCCTAATTTCCAAGCAAATGTATAAGTCACACATTGCATGAATGAAATTATCATGTTGAAATCAGTAAACGAGGTACTAACGGGTGCCTCATTTTTAAGACTAGAAGATATTCACAGAATGATCAGTATTTCTTTTGTCTTTCTTTCTTAAATACTTAATAGATATGTTTGAAAAGGTTACATATACATGGTGTAAGCAGCTTTCAAGTTTTATAGAATTCATTTGAATCTGAAATTTACAGACCTTTTCTCACTTGTTCTTTTTTTCTCCTTATAAATAAATGAAAAGGAAATTCAGGCAGTATAAAATGTAAACTTAACATTGTCATCACTGCTCTATCACTCAAGGGCCATGAGCCTTTTTGTTGGCTTTCAGACCACTTAGTTCCCATTTCATGCCTGTGAATTTTGATATCTCAAAGCCTTCTGGTCATTCTCCTTGTAGCTGCTGCTCAGTGGCAGTCATGACTGTACTGTCTGCATTCAAAAGCAGAGCATTATTTGCTGGCATAATGTATATACATTCTTGAGAACACTTGCAGCCCAACTACCATGGATAATGACAAGCTCCCAGGATTGTCTGACAACATCAGGATTGTCAGGGAGAGTTTTAGGGAACAGACTGAACGTCTGGCCTGCCTTGGTTACTGCTCTGCTCCGCACTATCCTGTAGCAACCTTAAGGCTCAAAACAAGACAAAACTCCAACAGCATTATAATTTAACATTTAAAAACCCCAAAGCTCCATGACTACAATGTTCGTAGTTCCTCCAAGGAGTCATGGAGCTGTGGTGGTTTGTTTTGATTGTTTTTCAAATAATACAATTTTAAAATAATGATAAATGTAGGATTCTTTCTTTGGCTCTTTCATTTTAGCATATAATGTAGGCATGGACCAAAAATTAAAAAGTCCAATCAATTAAAGTGTGACTAAAATTATGGTTAAAAAGAACATGAGAAAATGAATCTTATTGAAGCTGAATCTTATTCGGCCTTATTGGTATTTGAAAAGATATTATTCATCTTCATATTTTATGAGAGTTTTGGCTTCAAATGCTGTGGCTTTTTCATGTAGTGCAGGCTGAAACTTCACAGAGGCACTTAAAACAAGAAACAAAAATGTTAAATCAATAAGCAAGCTGAAATAATATTTCAGAGATAAGTCTTTGTACAACACATGAGCATTAAAATATATCTGATGCGTGAAAAGGCATTGCTTATAAATAAAGCCAATCTTAAAAATCTCAGAATTCTTACTGCACTTTTATGCTAATAAAATAATCTATATTTATTCTAAAACAAATTAGTTTGAGCTGTTTTTATTCACCATTAAACTAAATGAAAAATCATTTGTAATTTTTTACTGAGAAGATAAGAGAATAGTTTCTTGATAAACATGGAGCTACTCCACAATGCTGTATGAAAAAAATTATTAACTAGAAAACGAGTTTATTTGCAACCTAATTGCCAAAGCCTAATCATTCCTCCATCAACTCTTTCTTCTTTGTGCACTAGTCCATCAGAAATAATGCAGCATGCTCATTTATTCAGGGACCTGTTCCTGCTGAAAACTAATTTCCTCACCCTCCTTCAGAAAAAAAATATCAGCAAAAGGGAGGGATCTGAAAAGATTTGGGGCAGGGAGAAGAGGAAGCAGTTAGAAGAGTGCAGTACCTCTGAAGGACTGAGACAGAAATGCCATGGTAATGTGCATGATATTGGAGTGAGTCCCCAGATAGTTCAGGAAAACAGTAACAACTTGCAGAAAGGACACCACACAAGGAAACACATGACATCCATTTAAAGGCAAAGCAAAAGCCAAAGACTGAAGAGATTCATGTTTAAGTGCTTCACCAGTCTCCTCCAGCATCCTTGCAACATCCCAGGTACCAGACCTGGGCCATCATGGTAACCATGGGGATGTACAGCACAAGAAATGGTACATGAGGTCATCCTGAGAGTATGGGAATTGGGAGATTTGGTCTTGATATGAAAAAGGAAAAACCTGAAACCAAGGGAAGTGCCGCTGGTGCCACCACAAATAGCATTGTATGCAGCTGGCCCTGTGCAACTCTTCGACCTCTACATTGTGATAAAACACAATCATTGCTTCATATTTATGACATGCAGCAATAGCAAAAAAAAAAAAAAGGAAATTTACTTATTCAACTATAGCAATTTTATTAAACTGGGAAAGCAATGAGAGATCTCATAAACCCACAAGAAAAAGTGACCTGTGTACCACATGGTAAAAAAGTTATTCCACAGATAACAGAAGAATTGATTTATATGAATTTATGCCCACACTTATCACTGAGGTAACAATTCACAGCCAGTCTTTGGGAACTCTGTCCTTGCCACCCTCTCTTCAGTTTGGATGCCAATAGGAGAGCACAGCAAAGTATGCTATTATTCCCTTTAGTCTTATTTTATTGACACTTAATACTTTCAAAAAAAAAACCAACCAAACAAACAAAAAAAACCAAAAAACCCCACCAAAACTTTTCTGTTTTAATGTTTAGTACTTGTAAATTATTTATGTATGTCTTTTTTTCATGTGTGCCGCCTAAGGATAAAACTCAGGTTTATTATTGCTAGTACTGGGAGAAGCAATCCTTTGGGTATGACTTGTTTTCATGCTCTCTGAAGCCCTTTAGCTCACTGACTACAATGATGGTGAGTGTGAAGAATGTACCTGTCAATCATCTAGGGATTTAAACCTATCAAACCCTGCTAGCCACTCGACTAAACAAATGCTTTTTCAATCACACAAATTTTAAAATAGCCTTGCATCTCATTTTTGGAGAAGAAAACATGCATATGGAGATATTCAGAAGCACAAGGGTAAAAAAAAGAGGAATTCAGTGTTCAAAGGCAAACACACCAGTGGGGTTAACCTGTTCTACAAATTCCTCATTTATGAGCATGCATGTGAAAATATAAGACTAAAGAGGAGGCTATTTATAGTGCTGAGAGTGCTCAGGACTCCAGGATTTCATTTTCAGCTGAAAGGGTGCATGGTATCAGTTAATATCCAGGGAGTGTAATCACAGAATAATCCATTTTGAGGGAACTGAGTTCTATCTTCAAAAACTTCAAACAACAATATTTATAGGTATATAGTTCCATAATGGTGCAGTGTGAATCTTAAAAAACCTTTTCATTTCACTGTGGTAAAAAAAGGGGAAAAATAACGCAAATGAGCTCAGGTAACTATCTTAATCCTCATGTGAATTAGATTAATTAGTATTTTTGTAATCTTTAGAAAAAAGCTGATAATAGCATCTGAATTGTTTATGCAAATATTATCCAAATATGTAAAATGGACATAACCAGATTATAAATTAAACTTTAGCTAAATGACTAGCCTGAGTCTATTTACAGAAAGCAGAAAACCTTGTTAAAGGCATTGAATCTACATTAAAAAAAAGAAAAAAAAAAAAAAAAGAGACAGAGAGAGAAAACTTTCTATTTTTCTTTTATAATTTGAGGAAATAATATAAACAGAAAATTAATCTTAGCATCACCTTAAATCTTCATTTTCCTTCCATTTGGAATTGATTTTCAATCGTTGCAAGTTCTTTGACAGAACCTGTCTTCCAAAGGGATGATTGCACAATTTACCCTTTAAATAAAATAAATCCAATCTTTACAGCAGCTAGAACTCATCAGAATTCTGAGATCAGTATGTAGTAATATTCTCCTTCCAGAAGAAAAATATGAAAAAAAAATAGCTATATTGAATTAATTTCCTGGTTTAACAGAACAAACATATTACCATGGAATATTCACAGCAATTTGTCAGACTTGTTTACTCATGTATTGCCTTTAGTTGGAAGTGCAGAAAAGCTAGGAGATAATATTTTACTCAAATATGAATTTTTGTGCATATGTGTTAAGCTTTGCAAAGATTTATGATTTTGGTTTCTGAATCTTGGATTTTTAAAAAGCAATATCAGAAAAAACAGGAAAATTTCTTTATAACACTTCAGAAAATACAAAATCAGTATTTTGAGTGTGTCATTACTTTGAAGATTTGCAACAAAAGCTCAACCTCAGAACACATCATTGAAACTTGAAATGACCGTAAGATTGGCCTTCAAAATCAAACTTACTGTCCTATTCCCTTATATCTATTATTTTAGCTTTACAAAACTCTTCATCCCCCCTCAAAATTAAATATACAGGAGTAAATACATCACATCATGATCTGAAATATCTGGGGAAAATATCAGCATGAAAAAAGATGTGTAATACAGTGAGCAACCAACGTGCTTTGCAAATTTGCATCAGCAATGTGCCACAACTACTTGCAAAATTCAGTTTCAGTTTCATTATCAGTTCTGTGTTTTTGGAAAACATGTTGATCCCAATTCTGAGAACTTCCAAAACTGTTAAACAAGAAAAGTACAAGACACAGCTTGATCCCCTTAATCTCAGATGTGCCTTAGAAATTTTATTTTAATTTTTGTGGGAGCAAATAGAATTTTTTCACTTAGCTATAAAGAAAAGGAAGAATAAACCAGTATATCAACAGTGAAGTTGTTCTGTCCTGTGTCTGAGAGCTTTGTGCGTCCAAATATAGCCCTAGTTTAAGTGGATACCACATTTTTTGTTCAAAAGTTACTTCAAAAACCGTGCATAAAAAAAGTAGACTGCTGTAATAATTCTATGAGCTTCTGAGGTCAGCAGATTTAAAATAGATTGGAAGAGTTGTGTATTCTAGCAAAAGCAAAATAATAATAACAAAAAAAAAAAATTAAAAGCAAATTTGTGCCCATGATAAGCTACCCCTTATTTAAGTTTTCCATTTTCCTCAGCTCTGAAAAAGAAATTGGTTCCAAGCTCCTGGATTTTTTTTCTAATCATAGTTCTGCATTGATTTTAGCCCTAACAAATACATAAACAATTTTAGCTTGAGAGTGACTTATTTTGGGTTTGTCAAGCTAACAAGAATTGTAATCATGTTTTCCTTTCATTTTGTGCAGTCTGCATACGCACATTCTTTTTTTAGAATGAGAGTGTTTTATATAGACATCCATGAAATGTTGATATTTCACTTTTTTTTTTTTTTTTTTTCATCTTGAACTGGGAAAGAAATCCTAGATTACCTGCCCCCAAGTCAAATCAGGGGGTGCCAGAGGTCTTTTCGTATCTAAACATGTTTCTTAGTATGATTATGGGATTTAAGCTTTTGGAACAGAGGATCAATATAAGTGCCATTTACGTATGTCTTTGGAAAATGTGTGTGCTTTGAATGAGATGATAGGCAAAAAGGCAGTAAAGAAGAGAATTAGATCAAAATATGACTTTGAGTCATTATGTGGTGCAAGCATCAGGAACAGAGGTTCATTGCTGCTAATCATTTCACTGCTGTCTACCAATAAAATGACAAAATAGAAGTTAAAAAGACAATGTGGATAGTAATGATACTTCAGCAATTAAAGTTCTCAGATGTAAGAATATGCAAAAGTTTCTCAGCATAAGCACAAGTTATACTTTCTGATTTATAGCTGGATGACTTGGGATGAGTCTATTTGACTACTTTTCCATAATTTAAGTACTATGTGGTTATTTTGTCCAGTGCATATCACATATAAAAGTATAAACAACAAAAGGATATTAAACAGCAAAGATCAGCTTCCACTCTGGAAAGACAGCTAAGGCAAGTATGCTGCAGTTTATAAGAAGATCATGTTTACCGATAAAAAACAGCAAGGATCAATAGCTACATTATACTAAGACTTACAGCCGAGGAAAGAAGTAGAAGACGCAGAGCCCACTGGAGGTTTTCTGAAGTTCCCAGTATCAAAGTCTCCAAGCACTAGTCCAACTGTATCTAATGTTAATAACTTCAGTTATGTTCCAAGAAAACAATGTACAAATGTCTACTAAAAACTCCCTCATGACACAGCTTCTGGCCTCTTCAGGAAATATTTCTGATCTGCATCTCTTCTATTACTGCCCAGCCTAGTATCCTGTATCACTTTTGATAGTGGTCTTGTTAGCTGAACTTGAGGCTACTTGCCATGCCCGCCTGGTTTGGTAATGACACTCAGTTGACCTCTGTAAATGTATATTAGCTGCAGAGAGACTGATAAAATCCAACAACATGTGTGAGGTGTTGTTAGATGGACATGTCCCTGGTGTCCATCACAAATCTATACAACTGTATCTGAGGACTTCATCCAGGCTGAAAAAGGAGAGCTTTCCTTTGTGTGGAAGATGGCTAGATTGACTTGGCAAACTCACAAGACCTTTCACATTACTCATCAGAACTATAGAAGCCCCTGGCTCTTTAGAAGAACATTGGCACATACCAATATTAGACATCTGAACATTGTGGGCAGCTTTTAGCATTTTGGAGACTCCTCCAAGTAGATTGATGAGGAGCGATTCACAAGAAAATGACATACAGGATCTCTCAGTCCATCTGTAGGGTAGGTAGCTTGTACTAAATGTTAGGGGGTTTGCAGTTACATACAGCACTGTATACATTCTCAGGGCATAGGGGCTTGCATTTTGGCTCGCATCTTTTGTAATCAGTGTTTTGTAAAGGCTCTAACCAGACTCCTTGTTGGTGGATTTTGGCCCTATGTCAGGAGGGTGAGGCAGATTCCCTTCCTGACCACATTACAGTTTTGACCTTTTTATAAAGGTCAAAAATCAGTTTAAAGCAGTGCCAGGGGTAAAGGTAGCCAATAGCTACCCGTACCTGAAATCCCAATTAATTTAGAATTACCAGTTTCTTAGGAAACAAAAAATAAGATAAAAAAACATTAACGCCTTCACCACTTAAGATGCAGATCCTGGAAATCATATATATGACTGTGCACTGAAAGACTCAAGTAAGCTGATGAAGGATCAGGAGAACACAGCAGTGAAACACTTTCCACTTTCCAAGACTTGCTTACAAAATTAATAAAGCATTCAACCAATTGTGTGCCCTGAATTCTGTGCCCTGACCAGCTAAAGTGAAATCAGAGCCTCATTTCCCAGTGGACACATTGATTTGCTTGTTTTCTGTCCCCTGGAACTTTATATTCTTCAACACACGCTTCCACAGCCTCATTGCATATAAGAGAAACTAGTTTGTATTTTGGTGCTCTGATAGTAGCTTTAGGATGCGGATTTATGGCTCCCTAGTCTGAGGAGGGACAGGAATCTAGATCACCTACATCTTACTTTATAAAATAGTGGGCATATTCACCCTCAGTATTCTAAAAGAAAATTATTTACCTTTAGTAAGGCCTGTGCATTAGATGTGTTAAAAGCACACCTACTTTCTCAGGCTTGCAGGGGTCTAAAGTGCCAGTGCTGAAAGCAAACTTCATGTTGAAAACATCTGATGTAGACAAAAAAAGTGTCCAACTATAAATGCTTGTAGAGATGACCAGCTGTTAGTTTTGCACCCAGGAATTTAAAATTTGCCTTATACTGACTGAGAAGCATAAGCCTTTCTTGAAGGTGGTCCAGATTCATCCTTTTATTCAAGTGTTTCTAGTCTAATACCTCAGATTTTTGTCAAAGACAAACATGGATTGAACAATCAGGTCAATGTTTAGTTTAACCATCACAAGATCATTTTATACTACTCCAGTTTGCCAATGAAGCAGTAAAAAGGAAGATTTTTCTGGGCTATGTAAATTCTGATTTAAAAGCTTACTGGAATTGTATATAAAATCCAATGAGAATTGTTTCAAATATGCAGAAATAAACAGAGTTAATGTGCTTTAGAAAATTCTACTCTTTGGGAATAATCTGCATAGAAAGAGGAATTAAAATCTGGAAAAAAAAAAAAGCATTCATCATGGAATTATTAGCCAATTAAGTCAGACTAAAGGCAGTTGTGAGGAGCTGGGTAGTCATTGGTAGTAATTTACTGTTAGTAATTTATTTTTCTCATTTTCATTACAACTAAGACATCTAATGAAAAGGAAAAGATTCTCAGTCTTTCACTATTCAAATTCTGATGGAAGGATGTTTTTATTTGAAAAGTAATTGCAGAAATATCTATTATATCAATGGTATAAGAAATCATACGTAGGAAGTTGCAGCAGAGTTGAAGACATAATGAGGGGAATTTCTAATGAATATTACAGAATTTATTTCACATGTAGCTCAAGCTTTGAAGAAAGCTGAGACCACAGTCCAAATTAAGAACTTGTACCTTTCAGTGTTTTTCTACTGAAGTAATTTGTTAACTGGTATCAGGAGGAGTGTCATTGGTGGTCTAGTACATATTCTACCACTGACAAGCTAATTGTCTTCTGAAACCTTAGCCACCTGGAAAAGTGAACCTTCATGAAGAAGTTGCATGAGTACATGAAATTCATAAATACTTTAAAGTTCTTGCATTAAAAATAAATAAATAAATAAATAAATAAATAAATAAATAAATAAATAAATAAATAATGTTTTAATGGCAGTCCCCATTCTATCTTTTCTTTGCCCAAAAGAGAAAGAAGCAAAGAACCTTCCCATAGATCTATTTTTACCAGGCTTCCTCATGGCTTCCCAGTTCTTGCTAGCTGAAGATTTCAGTGGTCTCACTGTCCGGTCCAAAACCTGTAAGTAAAAGAGAAACAAGTTATTATTATACTATTATAATAAGTTATTGTAATAATTCAAGTGAACCTCAAAGCTAAGTGATGCAGACTGTCTTGCCTCCAGACTGCTTGGTTCTGTTTGCCTCTACGGCAGCTTTGCCTTGGAAACAGCTAGCTGGAGCAGTCCATAAGAGAGATGAAGGAGTAAATTAAAATCTAAGTGCTGTATGTGGTCAAGGGTTCAGGTCTCGAGTTCTGTCTTGATACTGTTTGTTAGCAGTGCCCAGAGTTCCAACCACCGTGATGTTCAGCACGATACCAAAATTCAGATTCTGGAGTATGGTAGGCCCTAAATCAAATAAAAGACCTAGTGTTAGATAATTTGACATCTGGCATCTTCAGTAGTATCCACAACTTTCTGCATGAGCAGATCTTCACAGGAACATAAAATCAGGACTATGGCAAGGCATGGTATTAACCGTACTGACAGATTTTGGTCAGCTACGCCGAAATTCAAAGTTCTAGTTTGTCCTACTGGACCTATAATGAAAAATTCTGACTGATTTGTCTGCCTGACATTGGCCATGTGTTGCATCTGTTGACAGTACGAGAAATGTAGAAATAGACAGAAAGACGACTATGGCCAAAACCAGGTGTCTGTAATTCTCAGTTAGGTCCTTGATGCACTGTCCTACAGGATCTTTGGAGCTCCAACTTCGTTCTCTCCCCCACAAACCATGTTTTGAAGCTTGCTCAAAGCCTAAATACAAGACAAATTTAAGCTTGAGCACAGGAGAGTAAGTGGAATAGTCTTAGTGAGAAAACATGGGAAGAATTACACCATGGTTTCTTGGCAGGTTAAGGCCACCCAAGTGATACCTGGCTCTACCTTCCTATCCCTTTTCTTGAGCACTTGCACTTGTGTGGCAAGACAATAAATTGATTCATGGAACTAACTTGGCTTAAAACTTACATTTTTACCAGGTTAGCTTTTCACTAGCCATTCAAAAATTCAGATGGCAAGAATCCCAAGGATGGGATTCATTTCATGGTGATGCCTAACAAAAGAGTGTATCACTTCTCTGTAAGATGCACAAAGTCTCTGGACAGAAAGATCTGTTTATTGCATTGAACTTTTTTGAAAGCTAATTTTGAGGTAACAGACCTAGGAAGATGAAAGGACCAGCTTTGACATCTGAAGGTAAATTGTTAAAATACCAATATATGGAACACTATGCAGCTAATTAACTTTTACAGCCAATATATAGCCAATTAACTTTTTCACATTTACCATATGTTTATCTCCCTGCAGGGAGTATTTCCAGGAGGAAATCATAATGGGAGATAGTTCTGCCTTTTATATGGGAATAAGATCTGTTGATGATAGCTACAAATTCTTACATAGCACATGGTAGCTTCAAAAGAGGGTGCTGTTGAAATCAGAGAAGTGAAATGTAGGAATTCAGCAATTAATTTCATGGTTTCACAATACTCATTTCCATAACTGGTTAACTATAAGTGGTCCTTTGTCTTTTTCCTGACAACAACCCAAAGCAGTCAGCAGCAGTAGTACTTAAAAAAAAAAAAAGGACGTGAATTCAGACAAGATACTAGCTACATAAATTATTGTCACACAGTGGTACAGTGTGTCTCCTCTTGGGAATAACCGTATATTATTACCCATAGTACAGTAACTGTACAGTCCCAGGTCAAATCTCAGCCTGTGTTGTTGTCGTGAAGGCCTTTGATCAAGCTTTTATGTGAGGACTGGTCCCCCAAAATCTTGCTGATCTACTCTTGTAAAAAAAAAACGTGGTAATTTTTTTAGTTCTTGATGATAGCAGTGGTACCAGCTGGTGCTCCTACAGCCTTCGTCTCTTCACTGTCACCAGAGAGGAACATTGCAGTCATCTTGCAATTATCTGAAACCTGTTAGATGTAGACAAACATGGCTGGAATTTCAAAATACTGTCTTGAAATTATAAAACTAAAATACATAACTGAATGCAACGACCAACTCCAAAGGCTGTGAACGCTTTTGAGCTGTTTGGTGATGTAGCTCCCCAGTTCATTTTGCAGTCCTGGTCTCTCACCAAAATAACAGTTATAGCACACTGAAGTCTCTTTTCTGTACCTGTGGTTGCGAAAGATGGACTTTCAATGGGACC